>NC_142480.1:29824772-30142500 GCF_049115385.1 Moschus berezovskii | reverse complement strand
AAATATCCTGCCCCAGCTCTCTTTTCCTCCCAAAGTGGGGAAAACATACAAATACCATGTAGAAAGCTGTTAGGAATTCTAAAGATCTCAGTAGGTCTTAGAAACATCAATGATTATTTTTTTTTTTAGAAAAAGGAAAAGAAGCAACACACACACACACACACACACAAATAGCAGAGATTATTTTTACCCTAACTTGGTTCAATGACACCAGGGGTAAAATAGGGGTCGATGGCTTGAAGGGTCACGAGTTTGAGTCAAAACTCAACTTCAAGTTAATTGGCTGGGTTTGGGGCTGTGCAAATTGCAGAGAGAGGTATTTGTTTCTGATGGGGAAAGAAGGGATTGCTAATCCAGAGCCTCTGAATCCCTTACTATCGTGCCAGGAACTCACTCATAAAACAGACACTTTTCCTGATAATAAATTAAAACAAACAAACAAACAAAAAAACAATAAATGCAATCATGATAGATCCTGTTAGAGAGTAAAGGGAACAATGACAATAAAACCCACACAAATGAAGGGAGGAATTTATTTCTTCCAGATGCATATTTGAAAGCAGTGTTTGTTTGTTAACTCTGAATTTTGACTATATTGCCCAGCAAATCTGCTGACATCCATGTGCATTTAAAGAAAACCTGACATCATATCCTAATTTTAATATTTTGTAAGGTATAAAGGTAAACACTGTAGATGAATGGCCAGATTTTCTTGTGTCTTTTTTTATCTTTTTTTTTAAATCAACTTCTTTGGAATACTAGGCAGGATTATTTCATTTAAAACTCCTTCCAGATAGATAAATCAGAAACTGATTGGAATATCGCTATATATCTGTCAGGGAAAAAATAAAATCAACAGAAGAGAAAGAGCCACCATATGGAATTCACTAGACACTAAAGCTCTTGTCCACCCAAATTACACCAGTCCTCACATAATAAGAAGACATTGCAGAGGCAGTGCTGTGTGCCTTCCAGGCAGAGCTCCATAGCCAGCAATTAGTCTATATAGTCAGAGGCCAAAAAACCTTATTGTCTTACTTGCTATATAATTATCTGTTATGATGAACTGTGGTTCTAAGGACTATTGTCTTTACGCTTGGATCTGTGTGTGGAGTGGTTGTCTGGCTGAGACCCAAGAATGGACCTTCTTTTTAGTATCTCTGCCTGAGTGATTTCTCTGGTCTCTTCCTGGCTGGATAAAACAGAGACTGTTTCTGCATGATTTCTTGGGTTGATGAGAAGCAATTATGCCTTAAATGAAGTCATTCATGTCTGCCATTTTGTTTGCATATTTTCCAGTGTTCACCTGTTATTAAACCTGTCTTTAAACTGTAAGCTGGTTTCAAGTAGACTTTTGTGTCTAACACAGTTTGGTAATCAGAGGAAAACAAAATAGATAAAATGTTTTCTGCACAAATCACTCAAGCAAGAAATCTAATAAAGTGATTAAAATCTAAAATAGCATTTAAGAATTTCCTGGGCATTTTTATTTCTTTGAATTTCCCTCTCATTCCCTTAAAAATGGCAGTTGTCTTCACCATCTTAGTGTGAAAGTTAGAGCAACTTTGTCATCTGTTGGAGGAAAAGGAAAGGGCAGGGAAAGGAGAGGATGTTAAGAAATCTTTTTCTCATTGTCAATAGTTATTGTTGTTCATTATAATATGAAAATAATATGCTGACACATGTAACTAAAAGGATGTTAGAAATATTTGTTTAAAATTGATTGTACCTTGTAGGTAATGAGCTCGTTAGAAAATATGAATTAAATATTTAAAGGTATGTAATGTAACCAGATGTAATTTTTAATTAAAATTGTATTCTAATGAACTTTAGATAACTAAAAGGAGAATATTTTATGTGAAATCTTGTAAAGACAGCATTCCATTGTATACCTCTGATATTCAAATATATGAAAAATAAATGTCCATACTAGCTTATAGTGCAAGATTAGATGAACTACAGTTCAACATCAAAATAGTCATAAGACAAAAATTGAGCTTACTATCAATTTATCGAAGTTAATGTATGTTCTATTAAACGAAGTTTTATTAAATAACTTTTTTCCCTTTTTGGAAATGTTTACATTTATTCTTTGTTAATGGATATATTTTATAGATTTAAAAATAAGGCACAGTGACTGGACCAGAATGATTCACTGGATATTTTTCTAATAGTAAATAAAAAATTGTTAATATTGTTAAGCAAATTGGAAATATAATTGATGCTATAATTACTTATATTATTTCCTATCATGCGCATTTACTTTGGAAAACAATCATTTTTAAAGGATGTAAACTTGGAGAGTAATTTAATTAAAAAAAATTCACTTTGTCTAAGCTTAAAAAAAGTCCAGCTAACCATATGTGTTTGATTTTTTAGTTTCAATGAAATAAGAGAAGACTTGCTGATGGTTTAAAAGTACTTAATTTATCACCACTGAACAGAAAGCATTTCCCCCTTGAAGAGGTTTGTACTAAGGTGACCTCTGCTGTTTAAAAAAAAGGCTTGCAAAAAGTAACCCCTTTCCTAAAATATTCAGTAATTCTAAATTACAAGGATGGAAGTGGGTACTGCTGTGCTTGGAAGTATTTACTAAATTCATTCCTATTTCAATTATATATGTGATTTTAAGCCTTTTCCCCTTCATAGCTGGGAAATTTCCTCTGTCATTTACTTCCTGGGATTTTACATGTAAATTCTGACTGACTGGGATCCCTGCCATTGAATTTTCTTCTCACTGAAGGGTTTTCTCTGCTCCTGGTGGGGCAAAGTCATGACCCAGAAAAAAATTGATTCATGAATTCACAGGGTACAAGTAAAGAAGAGGGGAAATATGCCTTGGCTGAGCTCCGACTAGTGACAATTTAAAACCTGTAATTAGTCTGAATTCAAGCTGCAAAAGGAATCTGAATTGAAAATTCATTAATTCAAACTGATATATTAACTTTAACAAACTAGATCCCTTATGGTAAAGAATTGGTTTTTACAAGCTGCTGTGTTCATGGCTGGAACTTAAATTTTTAGTAATTTAAACATTATTTTAAAATGGCAGAAAGACCACCAAATTCTATTGCACTGTGGCTTTTCTCTACCGTGATAAACCTAACTTATATTGGATTTGCCTGGCATTAACACCTCAGACTTGGGTTTTGTTTTTGTTTTCCACCTTAGCCCTAAATTTTGTGATTGTAAATCCCCATTGTCCTGTAGAGCACACGTTCTTTAGTTGCTTTCCCCCCTGATGTTTCCAAGACCCCAAGTCCCCTTTAGCCAAGTCCCTGACATTTCCATGAACCATACTGCTGAAATGGTATACAGTAATTAATGTTGATCCTAGTACACACTCAGCCTCCAGTACAAATTAGGATGGAAAAGGTTATCATAATATTTTGCTAGTCTATTTGGTAGAGCTGAATTGCTCCCTGTGGGAGACAAACAAAAAAGAAAGGTGTTTTAAAGTTAGGCTTCAGAAGAAAGACCATCCAGGTAGTAATGAGTCTCTGAAAATCACTCAAATTTTTTAAACTTTTCATCTGAAAATGATTAATTACCATTTGTCTACATAGATTCTTAAGCTATAATCCCTCTGAACCAATGCGCAAGACCGTCAAGTGGGTTCGAAGACACTGTCCATGGATGGGCTCTGGAATTCAGACTAAAATTCTGTTATCATTGGGTGGAGTTCAAATCCAGGTACAACCAGCAGCTGGAGCTTCTCCAACTGTCAGTAGTGTCTGAAAAACACTAAGAGACTAAATAATTTAGATTACACATTATTGACCTATATGATTGTTTAAATGAGTAATGCAGCCACCAACTGAAAGAGGTCAACCATCTGTAGAGGAAACACCGAATTTGGTTTCATTTCCAAACAAACTTTTGAAGAGCAAATTGTTTTTTTCTGTGGGGAGGTAGGGGAAAGTCAGAAGACAGATTAATGGCTTCTCCTGCTAAATAAAGGTTAAAGCTTCTGTCATTTATAGAATGCAACTTCAATAGCGAAGAAGTCAGAATGCATCTGGTCCAACTGCCACATAATCAGTGTAAATGGGTATTGTTTCAGGTGGGTTCAAAAGTAAGTAGCTTTGAGAAGGTAACATTATTTCATTATATGTCATCATCATTCATGAGGTGTACGTGTGAGTACACGTGTGTGTGAAGGGAAAAGACTCTGGAAAGACAATCCTGAAGTCGGAATAACCACATTTTTACAGATAATGGCAAAGTGTTTGTTTTAAATGCAACACTACCTAAACCCTTATCTCTCAAGTATGGAATGGCTATTAATCAGGATTTGAGAGGCATACATTGCACACCCAGTTTATTTTGAGAAAAAAAAGTGCCTATTTTAACTAGATTAATATATAACAGATCCAAACTCCTGGTATTCGGGCAACTCACGGTGAATTAAAGGCTGCAATAATTAAGTGCCCCTACCAACTTCTTCAGAGCCATGCCTTCCAATGGGCTGCTTGCCAGGAAGAGTGGTTTAGTTTTTGGATTTCTTCTGTGACCCTCAATTCTCCTGCCATTGTACTTTAACAAGCTTCTCCAACCTCTTTATGGTAAACAAATGACAAAAGAAGAGAATGGCAAAGAGGAAAGAGATTAAGCCCTGTGTGCCCATGAGCTAACTATGAATTTGATGTCATGAATTAAAGAATAAAAACCTGTATTCCCATTGATCTTTACTTGCTACTTGCACATGCACACACGCACACACATTTCTTCTTACAGTGCTTGAGGTCATGTGTAGATGAATGTTTAGTAAACACTTTCCTCAAACGTTTTTAGACACATTGTCCACGCAGTTAACAAAAATATTTTTCAATATTCCTTACTGCATCATTAGTCATCTGTTCAGCGATAATAAAACTTTTATCATAATAATTCAGTAATATCAAGAAGATACTTGTACTGCATATGTGAAATGCTGAGCTTCTTAAATGCTCCCTGGCTGTAGTAAAACTCATCCAATTAATCTCTACACATTTGGGCAATATACACATATTACTACTAAAATGCAATTTTGGTTGCCATCAGTTGATAACAAATGCTAATTGGTAATCTCTTATTAAAAAAAAAAAAAACATATTGGGACAGTCTCCTGAGAGCTTGGTGCTGTGAATAATGCAGAAATAAATAAAATGTAAACATGAAATTAAAAGACGATTACTCCTCGGAAGGAAAGTTATGACCAACCTAGACAGCATATTAAAAACAGAGACCTTTTTTGCCAACAAAGGTCCGTCTAGTCAAGGTTATGGTTTTTCCCGTGGTCATGTATGGATACGTATGGATGTGAGAGTTGGACTGTGAAGAAAGCTGATCGCCGAAGAATTGATGCTTTCAAACTGTGGTGTTGGGGAAGACTCTTGAGAGTCCCTTGGACTGCAAGGAGATCCAATCAGTGCATCCTAAAGCAGATCAGTCCTGGGTGTTCATTGGAAGGACTGATGCTAAAGCTGAAACTCCAATACTTTGGCCACCTCATGCGATGCGTTGACTCACTGGAAAAGACTCTGATGCTGGGAGGGATTGGGGGCGGGAGGAGACGGGGATGACAGAGAATGAGATGGCTGGATGGCATCACCGACTCAATGGACATAAGTTTGAGTGAACTCCGGGAGTTGGTGATGGACAGGGAGGCCTGGTGTGCTGTGATTCATGGGGTTGCAAAGAGTTGGACACAACTGAGCAACTGAACTGAAACGAAGCACTATTAAAAATTTACTTATAATATGATGAAATGGAAAAATCCATTGACTCATTTCTAAGAAGTATGACCAGAACACACAGCCATAATGATACAAGTCCCTGTACCATGTTTTCATGCTCTGACTTTCATGAGCAAGCACAGGTTTCTCCCTCCCACTCTTCCTCTCTCTCTTTCACACACACACAGAGACCCCAGAGGAAGCTTTACACATTTCTTATCTGAGTCAACTTAAATAAAAACAAGGAGAAGAAGTAGGACTTCACATGGTCTTTCTTGGCATTTATTTGTGAGTCCTACACACCACCAATATTTTCCATTCCCACCTCCCTCTCTCTCCACAAGTGAAGGTTATGAAAGGTGGTGATTAGTAAAATGTGATCCAATTGATCAGTAGAAGCCACTGTAATGGGTATCTCCAGTGAGTTGACTCACTGGAAAAGACTCTGATGCTGGGAAAGGTTGGGGGCGGGAGGAGAAGGGGATGACGGAGAATGAGATGGCTGGATGGCATCACCGACTCTGTGGACATGAATTTGAGTGTACTCCGGGGGTTGGTGATGGACAGGGAGGCCTGGCGTGCTGTGATTCATGGGGTCGCGTAGAGTCGGACACGACTGAGCAACTGAACTGAACTGAACTGAACTGAATCATATAGTGATTTCATTTTTAATATTTTGAGAAAGCATCATATTGTTTTCCACAGAGTCTGTAGCATTACATATTTCCACCAACAGTGCAAAAGTGTTCTAATTTCTTCATATCATTACCACCACATGTTATTTTCTGTTTTCTGATAGTTGCCATCCTGATAGATGTAAGGTGGAATCCTGCTGCTGCTGCTAAGTCGCTTCAGTCGTGTCCGACTCTGTGCGACCCCATAGATGGCAGCCCACCAGGCTCCGCCGTCCCTGGGATTCTCCAGGCAAGAACACTGGAGTGGGTTGTCATTTCCTTCTCCAATGCATGAAAGTGAAAAGTGAAAGTGAAGTCGCTCAGTCATGTCCGACTCTTAGCGACCCCATGGACTGCAGCCTACCAGGCTTCTCCGTCCATGGTAGTTTCCAGGCAAGGTACTGGAGTGGGGTGCCATTGCCTTCTCCAAGGTGGAATCCTATGTTTCTTAAGACTCAATTTGCATTTCCAGATTCAACATGGTGTATTTTCCCAGAATGTCAAATTATTGCAAAGTATTGGATAAAACATATTTTTGTACTAATTCAAAGAGATTTTGGGGAAATTGAATATATTCTGCATCAGAAGTTCTCATATGTATCTGTAAGATAAGTTTCAGCATGATATTTCAGTTCAAGCATGGTCCCTTGCTAGGTCTCCATGGAGTGCCAGTTATTTCTTCTCTCTTATTTGAGGTTCTTGAGGAGAAGAGTTTGTGAAGCAGTGGAAAATTTATTTTAATCCTCATCTCAGTTAATGTCAGCTAATATTTCAGTCTGTCGTTGACCAAATGTGTGATATACCTGATATAACTTTCAGTCTTTTGACTAGAGGTAGGCGATGGCTGGAACACTTAATTGCTGACAACCAAGAAGATTCATAAATAATCTCAGTACTACGGTTTTGCTGACACGACTGAGTGACTGAACTGAACTAAACTGATAGCCTAATATCTTCCCTGTTTTTGTTAGCCAGGATAACTAGTAATTATTTTTATATTCTAATTTTATTATTTTTATTGAGATGCACCATTATGAAGTAGTTAAAAGAATGACCTCTGAAAACAAACTGCCTAGATTTTAATTTTAGTTCAGTTACTTGCTAGCTTGGGTGGTATGAGTGACTTCAGGCTACTTACTTCTCTATGACTTAGTTACTTCACCTGTAAGATGTCGATACATGTAAAGCACCTAGAGTAAGATTTCAACAAATGTTTGTTATTTTTTTATTATTTTAGTGTAAATCGCATTTAAACAGATATACTTCAACCAAAAGAATAGATGTGTTTTTTCTGACTCATGAACTTTGCTGTATTCCATAGTAATCTATTAAAACAATCTATAAATGCCTACTCCAATGCACTAACATCTGATGAGCAAAAGACATTTCAACTCTAAAGATTTCATATTTCCTGATGTATATGTCCAAAAGAGTCACTTACATTGGGCAAATAAATGGCTACAATAATTCAGTTCCCCATTGAAATGAAATAGTCCACAATAGCTACCTATCCATTGCTATAACAGGACAATGCATCATTAGTATCAAAATATGTATTTGGGCATTAGAATGACTACATCTGAATTTAACTAAGAGTTTTTTTAAGGCGGTAAATATTGTTTTATACAGAGAGGTATTTATTTTTTTGTTATTGAGTCTATAGTAGCCCTGAATATGCCCTTACATGGAAAAAGGCATTTTTCAATAGTGAAAAATGTAATTACAATAAAATCACCTTTCTGAAATTTAAAGATAAAAATAAAAACTTAAAGCATTATGTAGTTGTCTTTATGTGATTATATAGGAGGGTGAAAACCAAACTACAAAAAATGCATTAATACTGTCTTCTGAAGGAGCATAATGTTTAATATTTTAGTTGTGTTTTTTTATCAAATTTGCTCTTAACCCATTAGTATTAGTCAATCAGACTAGGTTATGCTGCAGAAATATGTAAATCCTAAAGTCTTAATGATTTCAAACATGCAGTTCATTTCTTATTCATACAAGTTGCTCTGAGCATCCAGCAGTTTTGTAGAACAACTTCCTTTCACACTGGGATCCAACAATCCAGTCTGCTTACGCTGTGTGGATTTACCATTTCAACGGAGGGATTCAAAGCTTACCACAGGTGGGAAATAAAGAGTATGGAAAACTTATGCCTATTTTTAAGTGCTTCAGACAAGAACGGACACATATGACTTCTGCCGATAGCCTGCTTTTTGTTGTCCTATTTTTGTTACTCACTATGTCATGTCTGATTCTTTGTGACCCCATGGACTGTAGCCTGCCAGGCTCCTCAGTCCTTGGGATTTCCTGGACAAGAATACTGGAGTGAAGTTGCCATTTATTTCCCCAGGGGATCTTCCCAGGAACTGAACCCTAGTCTCTTATGCCTCCTGAACTGGCAAGCAGATTCTTTTCTGCTAGCACCACCTGGGAAGTCCCTAGGTCCAGCGGCAATTATTAATAATCCATGACTAATAAAGAGGTAACCTTGATCCAGAGAAATAATGGCTTTTTCTTTTATTATTAATATTAGTATCGGTCATCATAGGTGTTACAGCCTTGACTTCAGGGAGGAGATAGCATCATGTAAATTAAATGAAAATATACCAAGACTGCCCTGGTGCTTCAGTTGTTAAGAATCCACCTTGCAGTGCAGGGGACACAGGCTGATTCCTGATCACGGAAATAAGATACTACATGCTGCAGAGCAGCTAAGCACAGATGCCACAACTATTGAGTCTGTGCATTCCAGAGCCCTGTGGTGCATTCCTGTACCACAACTAGAGAACCCACATGCCATAATAAGAAGATCCTGTGTGCTAAAAGACCCAATGCAGCCAAATAAATAAGAAAGAAAACAAATTAAACATATATATATATATAAAGTGTGCAAACCACACTTCTCAACCAAGAAGTAGGGATGGTCTACTCTTCATATTCATCTTCCACTGGACCTCAGGTAACCTTCTACCACACAGTTTGAGATGTGTATATATATATAAAGTATGCAAATCACACTTCTCAACCGAGAAGAAGTAGGGATGGTCTATTCTTCATATTCATCTTCCACTGGACCTCAGGTAACCTTCTACCACACAGTTTGAGATGTGAGAGTTGCAGGGAAGCAGATCCGATGACAGAACTACACTAGAAATGCCTCACCACTCACTCTGATGTTGTGGAGATTGTCCCTATCCCATGAATTAAATTAAGAAGGGTAGGCCATGACTCATCTCAGAAAATGGTAATTTATAGATCTCTTTGTGAATGTATTTGTTGTAGTCATTCAGCTGTGTCTGACTCTTTGTGACCCGATAGACTGTAGCATGCCAGGCTTCCCTGTCCTTCACTCTCTCTCAGAGTTTGCTAAAACTCATGTCCATCAAATCGGTGATGCCATCCAATCATCCCATCCTCTGCTGTCCCCTTCTCCTCCTGCCTTCAATCTTTCCCAGCATCAGGGTCTTTTCCACTGATTCAGCTCTTTGCATCAGAGGGCCAAAGTATTGGAGCTTCGGCTTCAGCATCAGTCTTTCCAAAGAATATTGAGTCATTTTTCCTTTAGGATTGACTGGTTTGATCTCCCTGCTGTCCAAGGGGCTCTCAAGAGTCTTCTACAGCACAACAGTTCAAAAGCATTATTCTTCAGCTCTCAGTCTTCTTTATGGTCCAACTCTCACATCTGTACATGACTGCTGGAAAAACCATAGATTTGACTAGATGGATCTTTGTTGGCAAAGTAATATCTCTACTTTGGAATACACTGTCCAGCTTTTCTTCCAAGGAGGGTCTTTTAATTTCATGGCTGCAGTCATTGTTCACAGTGATTTTGGAGCTCAAGAAAATAAAGACTGTCACTGTTTCCATTTTTTTCCTCATCAACTTGCAATGAAGTGATGGGACCAGATGCCATGATCTTAGTTTTGCAAATGTTGTGTTTTAAGCCAGCTTTTTCACTGTCTTCTTTCACCACCACTAGGAGGGTCTTCAGTTCTTGTTCACTTTCTGTCTTTAGGGTGGTGTCAGCATATCTGAGGTTACTGCTATTTCTCCCAGCAATAGTGAGCTTCATCCAGCCCAGCATTTCACATGACCTACTCTGCATGTAAGTTAAATAAGCAGGGTGACCATATACAACCTTGTCATATTATTTTCCCAATTTTGAACCAGTCCATTATTTCAAGTCTGGTTCTAACTGTTGCTTCTTGACCTGCATACAGGTTTCTCAGGAGGCAAGTGAGGTGGTCTGGTATTCCCAGCTCTTTAAATATTTTCCACAGTTTGCTGTGATCCACACTGTCAAAGAATTTCGCATAGTCAATGAAGGAGAAGTAGATGTTTTTCTGGAGTTCTCTTGCTTTTTCTATGATCCAACAGATGTTGGCAAATTGATCTCTGGTTCCTCTGCCTTTTCCAGATTGTACATCCATAAGTTTTCCGTTCAGGTACTGTTGAAGTCTATCTTATAGGATTTTGAGCATTACCTTCCTAGCATTGGAATGAGCACAATTGTGAGGCAGTTTGAACTTTCTTTGGCATTGCCTTTCTTTGGGATTGGAATGAAAACTGACCTTTTCCATTCCAGCACCCACTGCTGAGTTTTCCAAATTTGCTGACATATTGATGCAGCTTTTTAACAGCAACTATTTTAGGATTTGAAATAGCTCCACTGGAATTTCATCACCTCCCCTAGCTTTGTTTGTAGTAATGCTTCCTAAGGCCCACTTGACTTCAAACCCCAGGATGTCTGGCTCTAGTTGAATGATCATACTATCATGGTTATTTAGGTCATTAAGACCTTTTTTGTACAGTTCTTCTGTGTATTCTTGCCAGCTCTTCTTAATATCTTCTGCTTCTGTTAGGTCCATACTGTTTCTTTCCTTTATTGTGCCCATCCTTGCATGAAATGTTTCCTTGGTACCTCTAATTTTCTTGAAGAGATTTCTAGTCTTTTTCATTCTATTGTTTTTCTCTATGTCTTTGCATTGTTCTCTTAAGAAGTTCACTTATCTCTCCTTGCTATTCTCTGGAACTCTGCATTCAGATGCGTATATCTTTCCTTCTCTTCTTTGCCTTTCACTTCTCTTATTTTCTCAGCTATTTGTAAGGCCTCCTCAGACAACCATTTTACCTTTTTGCATTTCTTTTTCTTGGGGATGGTTTTGATCACTGCTTCCTGTACAATGTTATGAACATCCATCTCTAATTCTTCAGGCACTCTGTCCCTCAGATCTAATTGAATCTATTTGTCACTTCCACTGTATAATCATAAGGGATTTGATTTAGGTCATACCTGAATGGCCTAGTGGTGTTCCCTACTTTCTTCAATTTAAGTCTGAATTTTGCAATAAGGAGTTCATGATCTGAGTTACAGTCAGCCCCTGATCTTGTTTTTGTTGACTGTATAGAACTTCTCCATCTTCAGCTACAAAGACTGTAGTCAATCTGATTTTAGTATTGATCATCTGGTGATGTCTGCATATAGAATTGTCTCTTGCATTGTTGGAAGAGGGTGTTTGTTATGACCAATGCGTTCTCTTGGCAAAACTATTAGTCTTTGCCCTGCTTCATTTTGTACTCCAAGGCCACACTTGTTTGTTTTCCAGATATCTCTTGACTTCCTACTTTTCCATTCCAGTCACCTGTGATGAAAAGGACATCTTTTTTCGGTGTTAGTTCTAGAAGGTCTTGTAGGTCTTCAGAGAACTGTTCAACTTCAGCTTCTTCGGCATTAGTGGTTGGGGCATAGACTTGAATTACTGTGACGTTGAATGGTTTGCCTTGGAAACAAATCAAGATCATTCTACCATTTTTGAGATTGCATCCAAGTACTGCATTTTGGACTCTTTTGTTGACTGTGAGGGCTACTCCATTTCTTCGAAGGGATTCTTACCCACAGTAATAGATCTAATGGTCATCTGAATTAAATTTGCCCATTCCAGTCCATTTTAGTTTGCTGATTCCTAAAATGTCATTGTTCACTCTTGCCACCTTCTATTTGACTACTTTCAATCTACCTTGATTCATGGACCTAACATTCCAGGCTCGTGTGCAGTATTATTCTTTATGGCATCACACTTTACTTTCACCACCAGACACATCCACAGCTGGGCACTGTTTCTGCTTTGACTCAGCTTCTTCATTCCTTCTGGAACTATTTCTCCCCTCTTTTCCAGTAGCATATTGGACACCTACCATCCTGGGGAGGGGGGCGGGATGTTCATCTTTCAGTATAATATCTTTTTGCCTTTTCATACTGTTCATACTGTGTGTTTATATGGGTGTATTAAAGGACAAACATAGATACTATCTTCAGATTAATGGTCTCTCTTTGGAAAAACAATTGAGAATTTAAATTCTTCATACTTCTAATACTTGCTTAAGATAATATACCGATTGCTGTCAAATATTGTATGTTATCTCAATTTCTGTGCCAGGTCCTCTTCATAGTGAATGCTCGCTTTGCTTCCTCATTCCCTTTAGCCACCTCAGATTGGAATTTTCATGATTTTCTCCATACTATCATACTCTTTTGCTTGTATCTTTATTTGTGAACACATCCATTTTTCCATCTAGGTTTCCTTAAGACCAAAAAGTATATCTTCGTATTTTCCCAGAATCTGAGTCTAAGCCTTTTACACAGCAATTCTTCAGTAAATACAGATAACTTTTACTAGATTAGGAATACTGACAGAGGGATTTCATGGAGTGGATTATGCAATATAATTTTCCCCTACTTAATGTAATGGTAAGGCTGGTATCATCCTTAAACTAGGAAACAGTACCAGCAGTCACTGAGAGTGTTAGCTCTAGAGCTGGACTGTGTGGGTCTGTAATCCTGGCTATTCACTTCCTCTCAAAATCCTTATCTATAAAAGGTGATAAAGTTGGACACCCCTCACAGGGTGTCAAGACTATATAAACTAGCTAGTACATGCAGAGTCTTACACAAATTAAACTTCAGCAATGAAGATAAAGGAAACATAAAACTTTTCACTGGGAAATCAAGAAAGACAAGTTTGATAGAGTAATTTTTAAGTTAGAATTTGATACCTAGAATTTCGTTAGTACTTTATAGGTCAATGAGCTATTATAATACATCATCATGGATTTTATAACTTCTCAGAAACACTTTTATTATATGAGATATCACTAATATTGGGAAAAAATCTTGTCCAATAATTTCATCAAAATAGTTACTATTTCACTAAGCATACAATTTTGGAAAATACTGTGTTATAAAAAGAGAAAGTGTTAGTCACTCAGTCAAGTCCAACTCTTTGCAACCCCATGGACTATAGCCTGCCAGGCTCCTCTGTCCATGGACTTCTCCAGGCAAGAATACAGGAGTGAATAACCATTCCCTTCTCCAGGAGATCTTCCCAACCCAGGGATCAAACCTGGGTCTCCTACACTGCAGGCAGATTCTTTCCTGTCTGAGACTAGAAAAAATAACTTTTGTATCAGTTTTGTCTGTCCCATGAGATTTATCCTAGACCACATCTTAAAAATTTTCATCCCCATAATTTGGGCAAAAACTTAAGATTTTAGGGGTAACGAACTATCTTTATAAAAGATCACCAAGCCTTTAGGGTCTCAGGTTGAATAACGTATTTGTCTAATTTTTGTAAATCAAAATGAAACACACAGTTAATGAAATGAAACTGCTAATGAGTTGCTGTACAAATAAAAAGCACTCACTTAACCACCTGTCTAGTACATATTCTGATAATGCATTAAGAAGTGGTAATCAATAAAGTTTTACTCTATTGTCAAGAGCAGTCATAACTTAAATAAACTTGAAGCATCTAACTCTCTGTTTTTATGTTTGCATTTTGATCTTTGTACTTTCAAGTTTAAAGTAAACCTAAATAAAATTTTAAAAATTGAGAACAAGTAAGAAAATATTTCCATGATTTGTTCTCCAAAATATTCCTTTGATTCTTCTTTATAAACTCTGTGCTTTATTAATACCCAAACTTTTTTTGATTAACTAAATATTAGTCATTTTTGTATCTTAGATTTTTTAATATAGCCTTTGTAATGTAAAAATAATTGTCCACTGATTATGAAAAAAGAACTTCTAAGTTTACTCTCTCATTGATTTGATCTAATAATCAAAGTCAATATAAATCTTGACTTGAAAACATGGAAATGAAACTTGAGTTATTGCTTTATGATCCTTTATACTTTTGTGTACCTTAAAAATATTCAAGATATGCCAAAATATGAAAGCAGCCACTGGTTCAATAGATAAAGAAGATGTGGTATGTATACATACAATGGGGTATTACTCAGCAATTTCATTTTTCACTTTCATGTATTGGAGAAGGAAATGGCAACCCACTCCAGTGTTCTTGCCTGGAGAATCCTGGGATGGAGGAGCCTGGTAGCCTGCCGTCAATGGGGTCACACAGAATCAGATATGACTGAAGTGACTTAGCAGCAGCAGCAGCAGCATAGAGCACCAAGCTCCTCTGTCCATGGAATTCTCCAGGGAAGAACACTGGGGTGGGTTGCTATTTCCTTCTCCAGGGGCTGTTCCTGACCCAGGCATCAAACCTGAGTCTCCTGCACGGCAAGCAGATTCTTTTACCATCTGAATCACCAGGTAATTCTATAAAAAAGAATGAAATCTTGCATTTGAGATAATGCGCATGAACTGAGAGGGTATTATGCTAAATGAAATGTCAGTCAGAAAAAGAGGAATATTGAATAATTTCATTTATGGGTGGAATCTAAAAACAAAACAAGCAAATATAACAAAACAGAAATCATTATAGATAGAGACAAACAGGTGGTAGCCAAAAGGGTGGATGAGAGGAAAGAAATAGATGAGGGGGACTAAGAGGTACAAAATTACACTTGCAAAGAAAATGAATCACAGGTGTGGGATGTACAATGGAGGGAATATAGTCAATAACAATGTAATATCATTGTGTGCTGACAAATTGTATGTGGAAAGTCAAATCTCCATTTGAAATTTACGCTGTACATTACATATTGGCAATAGATGCTCCTATATTTAAAATAATAGTAATAGAGCTGTGGTTTCATTTAGTTTTTCTTAGTGATTGTGGAAGATGTTACTTTGTGAGTTGGTATAAAATTAATGGGGCTTCCCAGGTGGTGCTAGTCATAAAGAACCTGCCTGCCAATGCAGGAGATGTAAGAGACATGTGCTCAATCCCTGGGTTGGGAAGGCCCCTATAGGAGGAAATGGCACCCCACTCCAGTATTCTTGCCTGGAGAATCACATGGACAGAGAAGCATGGAGGGCTATAGTCCATAGAGTCACAAAGAGTTGGACATGGCTGAAGCAATTTAGCATGCACACATGGAATTAATGATAAGCTACCTTCATGTGTAATGTTTAACTAATGACTTTAAAGGACTAAAAAATTATTAGATATCAAGAGAATTTAAGAGATTGATTTTGAAACTCATTTAAATTAACAACAAATAGAAAGACTTTAAATAACCAAAGCAATCCTAAGAAAGAAAAATGGAACTGGAGGAATCAGATAACCTGACTTCAGACTATACTACAAAGCTACAGTAATCAAAACAGTATGGTATTTGGGCCAAAAATAGAAATATAGATCAATGGGACAGGCTATAAAGCCCAGAAACACACTCTCATACCTATGGTCAATTAATCTATAACAATGGAGGCAAGAATATACAATGGAGAAAAGACAGTCTCTTCAATAGGTGGGGTAGGAAACCGGACCAGCTACATGTAAAAAAATGAAATTAGAACATTCTCTGGCACCATACACAACAATAAACTCAAAACATATTAAAGACCTAAGTATAATACTGATCATGTATGGATGTGAGAGTTGGACTGTGAAGAAAGCTGATCGCCGAAGAATTGATGCTTTTGAACTGTGGTGTTGGAAAAGACTCTTGAGAGTCCCTTGGACTGCAAGGAGATCCAACCAGTCCATTCTAAGGGAGATCAATGCTGGGTGTTCATTGGAAGGACTGATGCTAAAGCTGAAGCTGCAATACTTTGGCCACCTCATGCGACGAGTTGACTCACTGGAAAAGACTCTGATGCTGGGAAAGGTTGGGGGCGGGAGGAGAAGGGGACGACCGAGAGTGAGATGGCTGGATGGCATCACCGACTCTGTGGATATGAGTTTGAATGAACTCTGGGATTTGGTGATGGACAGGGAGGCCTGGCGTGCTTTGATTCATGGGGTCGCGGAGAGTCGGACATGACTGAGCGACTGAACTGAACTGAAGTATAATACTGGACACTATAAAACTCTTGGAGGAAAACAGAGACAAAATTATTTGACATAAATCACAGCAATATTTTTTTATCCACCTCCTAAAGCAATGAAAATAAAAACAAAAACAAATAAATGGAACCTAGTTAAATTTAAAATCTTCTATACAGCAAAGGAAATCATCAACAAAATGAAAGGACAACCACAGAATGGGAGAAAACATTTGCAAATGAAGCAACTGACAAGGGATTAATCTCCAAAATATACAGCAGCTCATGAAGTTCAATATCAGAAAAACAAATTAAAAATTGAGCAGAAGATCTAAGCAGACATTTCTCCAAAGACATACAGGTGGCTAAGAGGTACATGAAAAGGTGCTCAATATAACTAATTATCAGAGAAACACAAATCAAAACTACAATGAAGTTCACTTCACACTAGTCAGAATGACTATCATGAAAGTATACAAACAATAATTGCTGGAGAAATTTCCCTGGTGTCCAGTGGCTAAGACTCCATGCTCCTAATTTAGGGGGCCCGGGTTTGACCCCTTATCAGGGAACTAGATCCCACATGCCAGAACTAAATATCCTGCATGCCACAAAGAAGATTGAAGATCCAATATGCTGAAACTAAGATCAGGATAGAAAAAATAAATTAATTAAATAGATAATATAAAAAAATAACAATAAATGCTAGAGAGGGTGTGGAGAAAAGGAAACCCTCCTATACTGTTGGTAAGAATGTAAATTACTAAATGTAAATGTATAAGCACTATGGCAAACAGTATGAAGGTCCCATGAAAAATGAAAAACATAACTACCCAATGATACAACAATCCCATCCCAGGGCATATATTCAGAGAAAACCATAATTCCAAAAGATAACATGCAACCCAATGTTCATTGCAGCACTGTGTACCATAGCCAAGACATGGAAGCAACCTAAATGTCCATCGAGGAATGGATAAAGATGTGGTACATATTTACAAAGGAATAATACTCAACCACAGAAAAGAATGAAATAATGCCACTTGCAACAATATGGGTGGAGCTAGAGATTATCATACTAAGTGAAGTCAGAGAGAGACTATGACATCGTTTATACATGGAATCTAATTTTTAAAGTGATTCAAATGAATTTATTCACAAAACAGAAACAGATTTCCAGATACAGGAAAAAAAAAAATGGTTTCCAAAGGGGAAATGTGAGGGGGAGGGATAAATCAAGAGCTTAGAATAAACATACACAAACTACTATATATAAGATAACCAACAAGGACCTACTGTATAGCACAGGGAATTCTACTCAATATTCTGTGATAACCTATATGAGAAAAATATCTAAAATAGATTTAATATATGCATACATATAATTAAATCACTTTGCTGTACATGTGAAACTAACACAACAGTGTAAATCAACTATAGTCCAATAATGTAAAAATTAAAACAACAAATAGAAAGTTTTATTTTAAAATCTTTTTTTTTTTTAAATTTTAATTTATTTTATTGGAGGCAAATTACCTTTCATTAATATATTGGTTGGTTTTGTGATACATTGACATGAATCCGCCCCGGGTGTACATGTGCTCTCCCTCCCGAACCCCCCTCCCACCTCCCTCCTCCCCATATCCTCCCCCCATGTCATTCCCGTGCACCAGCCCCAGGCATCCTGCATCATGCGTCGAACCTGGACTGGTCACATATGCTAATATACATGCTACAATGCCATTCTCCCCAATCATCCCACCTTCACCCTCTCCCACAGAGTCCCAAAGACTGTTCTATATGTCTATGTCTCTTTTGCAGTCTCGTACACAGGTTTCAGGTTTCCATCTTTCTAAATTCCATATATATGCGTCAGTATACTATATTGATGTTTTTCTTTCTGGCTTACTTCACTCTGTATAATTGTCTCCAATTTCATCCACCTCATTAAAACTGATTCAAATGCATTTTTCTTGATGGCTGAAAAATACTCCATTGTGTATATGTACCAAAGCTTTCTTATCCATTCATCTGCAGATGGACATCTAGGTTGCTTCCATGCCCTGGCTATTATAAACAGTGCTGCAATGAACATTGGCGTACATGTGTCTCTTTCAATTCTGGTTTCCTCAGTGTGTATGCCCAGGAGTGCAATTGCTGGATCATATGGCAGTTCTATTTCCAGTTTTTTGAGGAATCTCCACACTGTTCTCCAAAGTGGCTGTACTAGTTTGCATTCCCACCAACAGTGTAAGAGGGTTCCTTTCTCTCCACACCCTCTCCAGCATTTATTGCATGTAGACTTTTGGATAGCAGCCATTCTGACTGGTGTGAAATGGTATCTCATTGTGGTTTTGATTTGCATTTCTCTGATTATGAGGGATGTTGAGCATTTTTTCATGTGTTTGTTAGCCATCTACCTAAGGAAACAAAAGACTTGTACATAGAAAACTACAAAACACTAGTGAAAGTAATCAAAGAGGACACTAATAGATGGAGAAATATACCGTGTTCGTGGATTGGAAGAATAAATATTGTGAAAATGAGTATACTACCCAAAGTAATTTATACATTCAATGCAATCCCTATCAAGCTACCAACGATATTTTTCACAGAATTAGAACAAATAATCTCACAGTTTGTATGGAAATACAAAAAACCTCGAATAGCCAAAGCAATCTTGAAGAAGAAAAATGGAACTGGAGGAATTAACCTGCCAGACTTCAGGCTCTACTACAAAGCCACAGTCATCAAGACAGTATGGTACTGGCATAAAGACAGAAATATAGATCAATGGAACAAAATAGAAAGCCCAGAGATAAACCCACGCACCTATGGACACCTTATCTTTGACAAAGGAGGCAAGAATATAAAATGGACAAAAGACAGTCTCTTTAACAAGTGGTGCTGGGAAAACTGGTCAGCCACTTGTAAAAGAATGAAATTAGAACACTTCCTAACACCATACACAAAAATAAACTCAAAATGGATTAGAGAGCTAAATGTAAGGCCAGATACTATAAAACTCCTAGAGGAGAACGTAGGCAAAACACTCTCTGACATAAATCACAGCAGGATCCTCCAAGACCCACCTCCCAGAATATTGGAAATAAAAGCAAAAATAAACAAATGGGACCTAATTAAAATCAAAAGCTTCTGCACAGCAAAAGAAACTCTAAGCAAGGTGAAAAGACAGCCTTCAGAATGGGAGAAAATAATAGCAAATGAAGCAACTGATAAAGGATTAATCTCCAAAATATACAAGCAGCTCCTGCAGCTCAATTCCAGAAAACTAAGTGACCCAATCAAAAAATGGGCCAAAGAACTAAACAGACATTTCTCCAAAGAAGACATTAAAATCTTTTTAATAGGCTGCTTCTGAATGAAAAGTAACAAACAGAAAAAGAAGCTCATTTTTCACACTAATATTAGAGATTAAAAACAGATGATACTGGAGTTCTAAAGCAGTGAGCTAATTTATCTTTATAAAACATGAAGTGGACAAGCTTGATTATGAAATTGATTGGTTAATGCTTTAAATTCTTATTTCCTTCTCACAAATATGGCAAAATTGTAAAAGAAGGCTAGAGACAATAAACTAGACATGTTTGAAAAGATTGGCAATTTAAATGTGAATAAAGGTCCATCATTCAGTAACAAGGCAAATGACGACAACAAATACAATTAAAAATGCCAGGACTTTGGATCTTGAGAATCTACTGTAGAGATATGCAGTATTGTGAAAATATACACCTGAGGAAACAATATGCCTATTTTTGAATATCAGTTCAGTTTAGTCGCTCAGTCGTGTCCGACTCTCCGCGACCCCATGAATCACAGCACGCCAGGCCTCCCTGTCCATCACCAACTCCCCGAGTTCACTCAAACTTATGTCCACAGAGTTGGTGATGCCATCCAGCCATCTCATTCTCGGTCGTCCCCTTCTCCTCCCGCCCCCAACCTTTCCCAGCATCAGAGTCTTTTCCAGTGAGTCAACTCGTCGCATGAGGTGGCCAAAGTATTGCAGTTTCAGCTTTAGCATCAGTCCTTCCAATGAACACCCAGGACTGATCTCCTTTAAAATGGACTGGTTGGATCTCCTTGCAGTCCAAGGGACTCTCAAGAGTCTTCTCCAACACCACAGTTCAAAAGCATCAATTCTTCGGTGATCAGCTTTCTTCACAGTCCAACTCTCACATCCATACATGACCACTGGAAAAACCATAGCCTTGACTAGACGGACCTTTGTTGGCAAAGTAATGTCTCTGCTTTTTAATATGCTATCAAGGTTGGTCATAACTTTCCTTCCAAGGAGTAAGCGTCTTTTAATTTCATGGCTGCAATCAGCATCTGCAGTGATTTTGGAGCACAAAAAAATAGTCTGACACTGTTTCCACTGTTTTTCTGTTTCCCATGAAGTGATGGGACCAGATGCCATGATCTTTGTTTTCTGAATGTTGAGCTTCAAGCCAGCCTTTTCACTCTCCTCTTTTACTTTCATCAAGAGGCCTTTGAATTCCTCTTCACTTTCTGCCATAAGGGTGGTGCCATCTGCATATCTGAGGTTATTGATATTTCTCCCAGCAATCTTGATTCCAGCTTGTGCTTCTTCCAGCCCAGCGTTCCTCATGATGTACTCTGCATATTAGTTAAATAAGCAAGGTGACAATATACAGCCTTGACGTACTCCTTTTCCTATTTAGAACCAGTCTGTTATTCCATGTACAGTTCTGACTGTTGCTTCCTGACCTGCACACAGGTTTCTCAAGAGGCAGGTCAGGTGGTCTGGTATTCCCATCTCTTTCAGAATTTTCCACAGTTTATTGTGATCCACACAGTCAAAGGCTTTGGCATAGTCAATGAAGCAGAATAGCAAACATATAAAATACCTCCATATCAATTTGTAAAACCTTAAACACAATATTAGATATCTTAAAAGTTTATCAAGAGTGAAAAAATTGAAAATCATATATTCTGAACTTATTTTTGTCTAGTGTGCTTCTACATTAAAATAAAGAGTTTTCATTTCCATGGGTCAACAAATAGAACCAAAGTGTTCAGATTGTGCTTATGCATACATCCAGTATTCACAATCATAAAAGTACATGTAATACCACGTGTGATAACTTTGAAAAACTTCTGTACAATAAAAAATGCTATTCCCCAAATTGTAGGTAAATAACAACAGCCTGTGGTCATTTCTGATGTTGCAGTTTTCCTATTTACTTAAGTATAAATAAATACAATATTTACTTTAAACATTTGCTTTAAGAACTGCTTACAGTATCGTAGTGTTCATTTACAATAAATATTCCTTTAGTACCTGTCCTAATAGCTGTGAAATATTCTCTACTCATATCCTCCTCTCCACAGAGCACCAGCTTTTAGGAAATAAAGCCTAGAACTTAAAAATCTGATTAGCTAGTCTAGGTTATTGTGGAGGTGGGTTGCTACCTTCCACCTGAAAATACAGCAAACATCTAAATCTTGCAGACATTGACATACTCTATAATCCAGTGCACATTCTGAGTCGATGCTATGGACGATTATCTCTTCGGTCTTAGTAAGGAGTTAGATTGTATAATCAAGGCAGGGAAAAGCCATTAGAAAGTACGAAGCAGGAGACAGTGAAATGACATTTTTAAAACATTCTGTCAGGGTTCTACATGGATTAGTGTGGAGAGATAAATGTGAGGATGAGGTGTGAGGAATCTCTGTTGGGCGTCCATAGGAGAGGTGATGGTGGGTTCACCAGAGGAGGTAGCAGCGAACATGGTGCAGGATGGACAAATCCAGGATACACTGGAAATGGTTCTAAAGGACCTTTTGATGGATTACAAGTGGGACTGGGGAATCAAGAATGAATACTAGGTTTTTTCACGTAAGTAATACTGCTATGAGATAAGGAAGACTGAGAACAGGTGGGTTTTTTCAAGAGTTGTGATTCACACATAACAAGTTGGAGGTACTTGTGACCCATTCTTGTGGAGATACAGGAGGGGACCAGAATCACGGATCTGGAGTTCACAGGTGGGGAAGCCCAGCAGAAGGTTACCAACTAGTGCTTTGAGCTTAGAGTCATTCACCAATTCATCTAGCCAAAAAATATCTACTGAGCACTTCTGTTGTATCAGGTACTGTCCTAAGTGGTAGGAAAACAACCCTGAAAAAATTCACATAAAAATTCTTGCCCTTGTGGGGCTAACATTCTATGAAGAGATCCTCTAGAAAGAAAATGTAGAAGGCAAGAAGAGGATCCAGGACTGACCTCTGGGGCATCCCACCCTGATTGGATGACAGGACAAGTAGAAGCCCACAGAGAATAGAGTGAAAAACCTACCCGGAGAAGAAAATAAACCAGAAGACTGTGATGTCACAGAAGCCATGAGAAAAAAGTGACTCACGCATTTAAATTCTTTTTTCAACCACAGTTCAACTTCGTAAATGTCTGCTGAGGTGTGGAGAAAGATTAGAAACAGAAAATGATTTTTAAATTAGGTGACAAGTACATTGTTTTTGTCCTTAAGACTCAGTGAAATGGAAGATGGAATCTGTATTTAAGCAGACTGAGGCAAAAATTGAGGGGGGAGTTACAAACTGGAGGCAGTAAGTGTGGATTTTGTTAAGTTTTACTGCCCAGGAAAGTTGAGAAGTTGGCAAGTGACTGGAGGACAAAGAGTTAGACTTAGGTGTGATGTCTGAAAGCCCTAACCAGAGTGTATGGTACATAGTTAATGCTCAGAAAACATGGAGAAGGCAATGGCAAGCCACTCCAGTACTCTTGCCTAGAAAATCCCATGGACAGAGGAGCCTGGTAGGCTGCAGTCCATGGGGTCGCTACTAGTCGGACATGACTGAGCGACTTCACTTTCACTTTTCACTTTCACACATTGGAGAAGGAAATGGCAACCCACTCTAGTGTTCTTGCCTGGAGAATCCCTGGGATGGCGGAGCCTGGTGGGCTGCCGTCTATGTGGTCGCACAGAGTCAGACACGACTGAAGCGACTTAGCAGCAGCAGCAGCAGCAAACATGATACATTATTTTTGATGATAGGTGAGATTTAAATTTAATAGTTTGGATTAAAAAAATAATTTACTGATAGGGCTGTCACAGAACCTGAGAGTTATGGATTTTCCACTGGAAGACTTTTTTTTAATTAATTAATTAATTTTAATTGGAGACTAATTACTTTATAATATTGTCATGGTTTCTGCCATACATTGACATGAATCCGCCCCGGGTGTATATGTGTTCCCCATCCTGAATGCCCGTCCCCCGTCCCTCCCCATCCCATCCCTCAGGGTCATCCCAGTGCACCAGCCCTGAGCACCCTTTCTCATGCATCAAACCTGGACTGGTGATCTATTTCACATATGGTAATATACATGTTTCAATGCTATTCTCTCAAATCATCCCATCCTCGCCCTCTCCCACAGAGTCCAAAAAGTCTGTTCTTTACGTCTGTGTCTCTTTTGCTGTCTCGCGTATAGGGTCATCATTACTATCTTTCTAAATTCCATATATAAGCGTTAACATACTGTATGGGTGTTTTTCTTCCTGACTTACTACACTCTGTATAACAGGCTCCAGTTTCATCTACCTCATTAGAACTGATTCAAATACATTCTTTTTAATAGCTGTGTAATATTCCATTGTGTATATGTACCACAGCTTTCTTATCCATTTGCCTGTTGATGGATATCTAGGTTGCTTCCATGTCCAAGCTATTGTAAACATCTACCAGAAGTCTTAAAATTAGTTTAGATAGCATAAAGTCTGAATTCACAAATGAAAAAAAAATTAGCAATAAAGATAGGTAGCATTTTTCATCAATTAAATTGGCCATTTTTAAAGTATAATATTCAGTGTTGATAAAGGTGCAAGGAAATGAATCTTCAACTGAATTTATAGAAATATAACCTTTCTGAAAAGTAAATTCATATATATTAAAAACCTTAAAAGTGTGCTTGCTTTTAATTTTCCTCTTTCCATGAATCTCATTTAGTATATTTAACAGAAGAGAAATTATAAAATTAAAGAAACACAGAAGTCAGATATTTGTTTAAAACCTAGAAATACACATTTCCTTTAAGTAGCATCTGATATGGCGCTGTTTGCATAAATGTGGTGAAATACCCATCCATTCAGTCTTTTTTTTAATACCTCCAGGCTAATTGTTATAAAACTCTGTACTTAATGCCAGCCTTCGAGACCACCCGGAGTTTTCTGCATGAATGCAGAATGTTCACCTTCTTAGCTGGATGAGCTTATGGGAGCACAAATACCCAACAGTCAGACTCTGGGTTGGCTTTGCTTGTCTTTCTCTATTTTCGGAAATAGTGCCACATTACTGTTCATATTCATCAGAGTCTTTAATGGTTAGGAATCTGTTTTTCCCCATAGTCCCTGTCTCTCTTTTAGAGCAACCCTGCTTTAAACTGAGCCCACATGCCGCAACCACCAAAGCCAGTGTGCTCTAGAGCCGGTGCTCCACAACAAGAGAAACCTCTGCAACAGAGAAGCCTCCAAAACGAGAAGCCCCAGCACTGCAACTGGAGAAAGCCTGAAGCTATAAGCCATAGTGCACCCCCGGCACAGCCAAAAACAAAAACAAAACAACGAAACAGTACAGTTCAAATCTGGGCTGCTTGTGTGGGGCTCAAATAGCCTTACCAAATAATTTTGATTTGTATAAAATTTGGTGGTCCTGGAATATAGCTGGCACACTGAAAGGGAGAATTCCTTGAAGGACCACAAAACCAGTCCAGTGTCTCGGAATGAGTTGATTCTGACATGATGGGGATCACTGCTGATCTTGTAAAACTAGAATCTTCAGACTTTTGCTGGCTAGAGACAGGGCACATTTCACAATGCAGTGCTGTTACATTTTCTTCTTGAAACTTGAGTTTTTTTACACCAGCCCATAATATTTTATTTTTAGCACCTGACAAGGTTTGAAATGTTTCTATTATTTCATTTGCATTTTAGAGTAATGTGATCCCCATTTAAGGTATTGAGAAACTCAGATTCAGAGACTGCATCCCCTATGTAATAATAAAACTGCTTCATAAGATTTCCTTAACCATTCTGAGCAAACACCCCAAATGCAGCACAATACGTAGCAGAAAGGCTACAAAGCGTGAGTGGGTATGAGGGTGTTACATCAACTTACCTCTGCCCTTTAAAGGCCGCTGGGAATACTTGGGCAAGGCTATCTTTGCACTAGCTGCTTCTTACATATGGCCCAAAGCATGCTTCCGGCACCAGTGTCTTTGGAAGAGGTGTGAAAAAACTTCTCTCTGAGTCCAGGAGAGTGGGCTGTTCAAATCCTCCTGGAGACAAAAGAAAGAATTGGTTCCAGTGCCTTTTTCAATCCTAACAGCTTTCAGATGACACATTGGGAGTCATTTATACAGACTTGAATATACCCAAAAGCGTTCCTCGCCAAGCCTTCCCACAGTCTACATGAGCCAATGCAGATCACTTTATTTAAAAAGGTTATATGTTATGTAAAACCCACACAACTAGCTGTCTTAGATTTTTCTCTACCCCTACTTGGACTTCTGCGGGGTTTCCTCCATATTTTTCATCTTTAACTATAGACTGACTGATTTATAGTCACCCATAAAACAATGTTCATTTTAATAGCCCACCTTACAAAGGTCCTAACCATTGGAAGTTCAGCTCAGTTCATCAATACACCTACTACTTAGTAGTCGTTTCCCCGGACAGTCAATAAGCAAATTGTAATTTAAAAGTGACACTCCTGGGGATCTTTTTTTATAGACTAGTAAATCAAACCAATATACAGTGCAGTTTATTCCTTAAAATGTTGCTTTTTTTTTTTCTGATAGGAAACCCTCAGGGTCATCTTTGAATACCTCCCTTGACCTGTGAGTCAACTGTATTTAACCTCCTGCTACAGGTGGATGCTTCAGCAAGATGTTTTTTCCTCCTAGTTCTTCTCAGCAACTAGAAATTCTGTCTTATATCATTTTTAAAGGTAATGACTCTAAGGAGTACATTCTAGCACCAAAAGGTACTATTTGAAGTGACATATTGGACTGGGGAGACATTGCTGGCCACGTCTACAGAGAACAGCATACCTCTGCTTTAAGGCCTTGGAGGGCACTCTTTCTTCCAATATATAAGTTGGAAAATAAAGTTTTATTCCTAATTATCTGTTATTATAGCTACTGTTTTAAGAGTGATACCTTTCATTCTGTTGTGGTAACAAATGGCTACTTTGTTTTTTGTTCATATTTACAACAAGTCATTAGATTGGTAGCTTTAAAAGAGATTTACATGGTTAATATTTTAGAGATGATAGGTATTATAATTCCCTACCATGCTGCAGACCTGACCCAACTCATGAACAGATTTCACTGAAATAACAACAAGGGGAAACATTTACAAAATATTTGTCAGTGGGCATTGGTCACCCACGATGTTTAGCTTCCTTTATTTTATCTGCCTTATAACATCATTTTTATTCTGCCTTAATTAAACCTATATGATTTTCATTAACATAAATTCTGGTTCAAATAATTCCACGTTCAATTACTGTTATGTAATTTCTGGCTCTGCTTGTTGGTTGACCAGCAATTGAATGTTTCATATGCAAATACAGTTAAAATGCAATTCCCCTATTTTGAGAACATATAGCAAAACTAGGTCTTTATAAATATAAATATTTTAAAACCATTAAAGAGAAATATATATGCATAATTTTATTCGCAGCTTGAGTATAAATTTATATTTTAAGGAGTATAATTTAAATTTTATGAATATAAACTAAATTTTATTTATAAATTAAGAGTTCAAGTTCATATATATGTGTGTGCATATTTTTTCTTAGATTTTTTAAATGCACACTTATGAAAATGTGTATACATACTCAATTTCTAGATTTCATGTTGGAGTCTGCTGGTAAGTGCAATAAGCAATTTTTTCAAATCAGTTTTTTATTATTTATTTGCTAGAAATGAAAACAACATGAAATTATACTTTAATAGTGGATTGCCAATGCAATTATAAGTTATTTTCCCCAACTATCTCTATTTTTGGTAGATGATTAGTGCCCTGTGGGATCCAGAGACTTCTCTGATCGAGAGCTGTTTGTTTTTTGCAGGCTGCAATTATATATTACACATACACCGATGATGAGTAGCCTCATGTGTTGGGATAAATATGTTATTATAAGTTCAAATGCTTAGATACTCTTTCGATGTTTATTTGAGCTGAGCAAAACATAGTGGTTTGAGTTCACAGGGGGCTTACATAAACCTTTTGGGGGAGAATTTCAGCTCACTGGGGTTTGTAAGCAGATGGCATATGCAAGCAATCACACTTCTCCTTGGTGGGAGGAATGGCATTCTCAGGGTAACAAAATAAGGGAGGGAGGTGCCATGACAAGTCTGTTCTCAGAGTCTCCACCTGGGCTTTCCCCACAAGGCAAAGGCATTAAGCATAAGTTTGAGGGATAACATCGAATGAGAACACAGTGAAGTGCTTCTCTCTCCACCTCCAGGCTGGCCCACCCCCATTCTCCCTCTGGGAGCTTCAGTAGCAAGTTGAACCGTCCCACTGTTCAGAACTGGGGATAAATTTTGCAGGAATCTGATGAGATTATGTTTAGGAAGTTTAGACCCCAGAACTACCTGTTACTTGCTCTTGCAGTGTGCCACGTGTGGTGCTACAAGCAAGAAATAGTTGAAAAATGGGAATCAAAGGACATTTAAAATAGTTGGACCAGCACTCAGTTCTCCAGGGAACAGAACTCTGGAAAATTTGGGTGGAAACACATGTAAGAAAAGCACCCCCCACCACTTCCAACCAGCTGTATTCATTCTCCATCTAAATCTTGGGAGGATCATGCTGTCCTTGGTTTCTACATCTGTAAACTCAAAGCAGTGACTAATAAACTAAGGTAAAGAAAGAGAAAGGAGAAAAATCTGGCCCAAGGAAAGCCCTAAACCAGTTTATTGAATGCATAAAATTGGGGTGAATGGAAAGCAGAACAGGGGAAAGGGAAAGGAAAAAAGAGAAAGAAGGGAAATAAAGGCAAGGGGGACTGTTTCTTAACCCCCAGTGACCATGCTCACTGGCAAATGTGTCTCACTCAAAATCCTGCAACCTGGAAGAAACCATGGCAATGCTCCCCCTTAGAGTGGAAATGAAGAAAGAAATGGACACAGAAGATTTTTTGTCCTCTCTTTCTCACTAAACCATTGTACTTTAAAATAACCAGGGGTGTCTGACCAGACCTCAGCTCACTGTGGGACAGAACCTGGGAATCGGGTGTGCTCTAGACAGGTCTACAACTTGACAACAGAATGCACGCAAACACACCACAGCTGACTCCTTAAATTTTGGTTAAACTGGAAATAAACTTGTTTATTAAAGGCTAGTAGAGCAGAGAGATGACTGACAAGACATCACGCTCTCACTAGCATGTTTACTCATAATAAATGTATATTTCAAAGGAATAGAGGAGATCAATCCTGGGTGTTCATTGGAAGGACTTATGCTAAAACTGAAACTCCAATACTTTGGCCACCTCATGTGAAGAGTTGACTCACTGGAAAAGACTCTGATGCTGGGAGGGATTGGGGGTGGGAGGAGAAGGGGACGACGGAGAATGAGATGGCTGGATGGCATCACCGACTCGATGGACATGAGTTTGAGTGAACTCTGGGAGTTGGTGATGGACAGGGAGGCCTGGCGTGTTGTGATTCATGGGGTCGCAAAGAGTCGGACACGACTGAGCGACTGAACTGAACTGAATTGAACTTTCCCATCTAGATTAATATGTATCTACTCAGAATGACACAGAAGCCATATTGCTGCAAAGCAAAATCAAAAAGCACCACTATGTTCAAAGACTTTTACTCCAAGCTCACTTTATGTATAATGAAACCATCCTGAAATACAACACCTAAATAGAAATATCATTTCTCTGTGTCATACCATTTTCCTAGTGGCTGCTACTCTTGAATTATGATCTTAAACTTGTTCTAGTCTTTTGTATCGATTCCTTCAAATCCACAGTGTAACAACCAGCAATGCTGCTCACAGTTGAAGTTCCATCATTTCACTAGTATCTAGCTTATCTCACAATAATAAACACTGTAAACGTGTATAAGTTATTCTATAAATGAAGAAAATTCTATGCCAAATCCTGGAAATCTGGGAGGGCTCCTCAGTAAGTCAGTAGACTATATCTTGGAAGCTGCTAAAACAAAAAAAAGAAACACCAGTTCCAGTCATTTATGCCTACTGCTTATAACATGCCTAAATTATAGTGCTGCTTAATAGCGAGCATTGTCATTGTTCAGTCCCTAAGACATGTCTGACTCTGTGACCCCAGGGACTGCAGCATACCAGGCTCTCGTGTCCTTCACTATCTACTGGAGTTTGCTCAAACTCATGTCCACTGACTCAGTGACACCATCCAACCATCTCATTCTCTGTCACCCCCTTCTCCTCCTGCCTTCAGTCTTTCCCAACATGTGGGTCTTTTCTTGAGTCAGTTCTTTGCATCAGGTGGCCAAAGTATCGGAGCTTCAGCTTCAGCATCAGTCCTTCCTGTAAGTACTTGCGGTTGATTTCCTTTAGGACTGACTGCTTTGATCTTCAAACAAGTCAATCCTAAAGAAAATTAACCCTGAATAGTGAGCATGCACACCTCTAAATGTGAAAGTTGTATATGATTAGAACACAAAACACTATTCAGATATATACAGACTCATAGTGAGCTCTTTACATAGCAGAAACCATCCAAGCTTCAAAAGAAAGAAGTTTGGTCTATTGTCACAATAGGATGAAAAAAAAAGGATAGGTAATTCCAAAAATGTTGCAAATGAAGATTGAAAAAGATCTGGTGATCTGGAAAGTGGGCAGGTAAAAATATGAAGATCTTGAAAGTGTATTGAAGATCTGAAAATCATTTAATGTTTAAGTTTTATTATATTAACAGTTGTTTAACTCTTCATGGACACTAGGAAAAATAAGACATTTACAAGAAGAAGTTTTTAGGATTCTTTTATTACAAAGTAGGGCAGATGAGCTGGCTTCTACAATGAAAGGTAAACCAGAATCTACAAGGCTACTGTGGAAGTCTTGGTCTGCTTTCAGAAGATAACAGGTCAACTAGAAAAGGGCTCATGATGAAGTGGTTCAGTGAAGGCAGATGTGACAAGATGATAAATGTGCAGTATTTAAATTCCCCTGGGATAACAAAAATATTAGGTGGGGAAATCAAGTTTTTAAAATTGGGTTTTAAACAGTACATGTATGGACTATTGGACATTAGAGGGAAATATATTTCCCACATTTATTTTTTCCATATGGAACAACTAGAAATGAAAAAGGGGCTTTAGAGAAAAACTAATGAACGCCAGTGGAGTTTAGTTAATAGTAGTGGTAATAATAATAAAATATGAAGTTTAGATCGTAATAATGTATCAAAGTTGATTCCATTAGTTGTGACAAATCTATCACAGTAATGTAAGGTGTTAGCAATAGAGTAATATATTGGAACTCTCTGTATTCCCTTAAAAAACATTCTGTAAATCTAAAACTATTCTAAAACAAAATGTTTCCTTAAAATAAAATTTAAAAAAAGTAAAAACCACTTGCTAGTACATGCAAGTTTAATCTAAACACATGCAACTTTGACCCATGTGTTTAGATTAGTTCTTACATGTAGTAAATCCTCAATAAATTATAATTATTTTATGAGTAAATATAAGTAAATGTACAATGTACAAACATTTAAGAGTTTTACATGATTAAAAAGAAAGTTCTAGAAAACACTGATTTAGTGCCTTTTTGGTAGTTGTCTTGGATAAGGCAATGAAGATATAGATATTGGGAAATTAATAAGAAAATTTTTACCTCTCTGTACAAAAAAGATCTTCAGGACCAAAATAATCATGATGGTGTGATCACTCACCTAGAGCCAGATATCTTGGAATGTGAAGTCAAGTGGGCCTTAGAAAGCATCACTACGAACAAAGCTAGTGGAGGTGATGAAATTCCAGTTGAGCTATTTCAAATCCTGAAAGATGATGTTGTGAAAGTGCTGCACTCAGTATGCCAGCAAATTTGGAAAACTCAGCAGTGGCCACAGGACTGGAAAAGGTCAGTCTTCATTCCAATCCCAAAGAAAGGCAATGCCAAAGAATGCTCAAACTACCGCACAATTGCACTCATCTCACACACTAGTAAAGTCATGCTCAAAATTCTCCAACCCAGGCTTCAGCAATATGTGAACCGTGAACTTCCAGATGTTCAAGCTGATTTTAGAAAAGGCAGAGGAACCACAGATTAAATTGCCAACATCCGCTGGATCATGGAAAAAGCAAGAGAGTTCCAAAAAAACATCTGTTTCTGCTTCATTGACTATGCCAAAGCCTTTGACTGTGTGGATCACAAGAAACTGTGGAAAATTCTGAAAGAGATGGGAATACCAGACCACCTGACCTGCCTCTTGAGAAACCTGTATGCAGGTCAGGAAGCTACAGTTAGAACTGGACATGGAACAACAGACTGGTTCCAAATAGGAAAAGGAGTATGTCAAGGCTGTGTATTGTCACCCTGTTTATTTAACTTCTATGCAGAGTACATCATGAGGAACACTGGGCTGGAAGAAGAACAAGTTGGAATCAAGATTGCTGGGAGAAATATCAATAACCTCAGATATGCAGATGACACCACCCTTATGGCAGAAAGTGAAGAGGAACTCAAAGGCCTCTTGATGAAAGTGAAAGAGGAGAGTGAAAAAGTTGGCTTGAAGCTCAACATTCAGAAAACAAAGATCATGGCATCTGGTCCCATCACTTCAAGGGAAATAGATGGGGAAACAGTGAAAACAGTGTCAGACTTTATTTTTTGGGCTCCAAAATCAAGCTGAAACTCCAATACTTTGGCCGCCTCATGCGACGAGTTGACTCACTGGAAAAGAGTCTGATGCTAGGGGGGATTGGGGGTAGGAGGAGACGGGGACGACAGAGAATGAGTTGGCTGGATGGCTTCACCGACTCGATGGACATGAGTTTGGGTGAACTCTGGGAGTTGGTGATGGACAGGGAGGCCTGGCATGCTGTGGTTCATGGGGTCGCAGAGAGTCGGACACGACTGAGCGACTGAACTGAACTGAACTGAACTGAAAATCACTGTGGATGCTGATTGCAGCCATGAAATTAATGGACCCTTACTCCTTGGAAGGAAAGTTATGACCAACCTAGACAGCATATTAAAAAGCAGAGACATTACTTTGCCAACCAAGGTCTGTCTAGTCAAAGCTATGGTTTTTCCTGTGGTTATGTATGGATGTGAGAGTTGGACTGTGAAGAAAGTTGATCGCCGAATAATTGATGCTTTAGAACAGTGGTGTTGGAGAAGACTCTTGAGAGTCCCTTGGATGGCAAGGAGGTCCAATCAGTCCATTCTAAAGGAGATCAGTCCTGGGTGTTCATTGGAAGGACTGATGCTAAAGCTGAAACTCCAATACTTTGGCCACCTCATGCGAAGACCTGACTCATTGGAAAAGACTCTGATGCTGGGAGGGATTGGGGGCAGGAGAAGAAGGGGACGGCAGAGAATGAGATGGCGGGATGGCATCACCAACTTGATGGACATGAGCTTGAGTGAACTCCAGGGGTTGGTGATAGACAGGGAGGCCTGGCGTGCTGTGATTCATGGGGTTGCAAAGAGTCGGACACGACTGAGCGACTGAACTGAACTGAACTTTGGTTTCTACATCTGTAAAATGCTGAACCCAAGTTTGCCTTCCTCATAGGCTTTTTGTGAAGTATGGGTTATTAAATGTAAAGTTCTTAGAACAGTGCTTGACATTTATAAAGAGTCCAATAAGTATTATTTATTACTACCATCATTTTTATTATCATTGTGTTATTATTATATTGAGCCTTGCTGAAGAAAAGAATAATGTTTGTACTGACAAAATGGGGGGTGGGAACAGTAATTTTGAAGACCAAAAACAATCAACAATGAAAGAAATATCTAGCAGAAATTGGGCAACATGAGATTAGAAAACTTTTTGTAGATGCAGTCATTTAAATATGAGAATAAATAAAATCTCTGAGACTGTGGAGAAAGGAGGGTGAAGATCTCAGATTTAGAAAAGTAATCACAGCTAAAAGGTAGAAAAAGGCAGAGAACCTCATGAAGGAAAAGAATAAGAAGAAATAGAAATGAAGAATTGATCAGGCTATTGTAGTCTCAGAATGGAAGAGAATATGAGCTTATTAAAAAAAAAAAAGAGGCGGTCAGCCATATAGAAGACCTCAGAAGACATCAACGATTTAAGAAAAGCAGGAAGATCCACTCAAAACCTGAAGCAAATAGTTCAAGCCAATGAATGGTCTTATTCATTATGTATACTATTTTTGTCTTTCACCCAGTGAACATTTTGTCTAATTTATTCATTGATATTTGCCACACAGCAGGCATTCAATAATATGTGGTGAATTAAGGAATAAATAATTCTCAAATCAGGTCAATAAATTTTAAAACAGTCTGTATTGTAATGCAATTGGTGCATCAATGAGAAAGTATCTACTGTCAAAAATTACTTGACAATACTATCTTTTACTGGGCTTCCCAGGTGGTGCTAGTGGTAAAGAACCCACAGACATAGACATGCAGGTATGATCCCTGGGTTGTGAAGATCCCCCAGAGGAGGGCATGGCAACCCACTCCAGTATTCTTGCCTGGAGAATCCCATGGACAGAGGAGCCTGGAAGTCTACAGGCAAGAATACTGTAGTGGCTTGCCATGCTCTCCTCCATAGGGTGGCACAGGGTCAGACACAATTGAAGCAATTTAGCATCATGTTTGCACTAACTTTCACTAAGAAAAAAATGGAACTTGAACTGTAGAATTTCAAACTGGCAATAAGTTTTATTATTTACAGGAAAAAAAAATTCCAATAATAATAGCAAGTAAGTCTAGCATTAATTACATTTAGCTTTTTATACAGAGAAATGGATATCTTTTCCAACACCTCCAAGACTATATTTATCCTGGACAGTCTTCTCACCTTTGGTGCTCACTGTGAAATAAACTTTTATGACAATTTGGAAGTAAAATTTCTGATTTTTAGATAAATTTGGAGTTTGGAGTGGTAGACAACAAAAGAATGCTGAAGTCAGATCTTGTCTGAAGATTAGATTATTGATATTCTTTATGATAATAACTAAATATGAGGTCAAATATCTTACAGAAATAGAGGGGGAAAAGAAACAGGATGTAAAAATTTCCAACCCACTAGAGAAATATCTTAAGGCAAAGTCTACATGATCATATAAGTCAAAAATTAAATGGATGCAAATAACATTAAGAGAAAGCAAAACATAAGATATTAGGAATAAGATATATAGTGATAGTGAAGTGAAAAGTGAAGTCACTCAGTCGTGTCCGACCCTTAGCGACCCTACGGACTGCAGCCCACCAGGCTCCTCCATCCACGGGATTCTCCAGGCAAGAGTACTGGAGTGGCTTGCCATTGCCTTCTATATATATAAGAGGTCATAATAAATATGAATGGGCTAAAAAGTCCCTTTTAAAAGACCAAACATTCAGTTTGAATAAACAAAAAGGAAAATCTATAAATGCTATTTTTAGAGACATACTTAACACAGAAAGATTAAAACAAGAAAAGTAAAAAGATATCAGAAATGAAAATAAAGCAAGTTTTAAAATATTAATAATATATCAGTAAGTGTCCTGGCAAAAATTATTTAGTACAGTCAGTTTGGAGTTTAAATAAAAGAAAATTTGAAGAGAGTTTAATAGAAAGGATGGGCAGAGTTTAGGAAGACCAGTGTAATTAATTTATAGCAAGAAATTCTTACAACCTCTAAGTTTGTGTGGGTAAAGGGAAGGAGCTATTATGGGAACACACAGGCTATAAGGAGAGGGCAATCTGACAGGAGTGGTGACCTTTGGTCAAGACCTAGAGTCACACGGCAACTCCAGGAGGAAGGAGTCATGGAAGAGGTATCCCAACTTCCCTCACCTCCCTCCCTCCTTCCCTCCCTGAGATGCCTTGCCAGCAGTCCTTGTCAGCCTAACACAACCAACCAGGGGTCAGGATCACTTCTTGACGTGAGTGGTCCATACAAGAGGCAGAGAAGAAGAGAAAAGGTTGGAGTGTGGATCTGGGAGGAACGTATACGATTTCCAGGAGAGATAGTCATAAAAAATGAGTAGAAATCAACTTAAAATCATTAAATGAAGAGAAGTGGGGGTGGATATTTTATAAGTTTAAAAATTTCAAAGATACATGGCCAGGAGTTTTAAGCACCAGTAAATGTATCACTGAAATATATAAGGCAAAAAAAACATCAACAGTGAAAGAATAATCTAATGAAACTTTGATTGTAAGAGACGTAGCTTAAAATTTGACATGACCAGAACTGAATCAATGATTGACAAATGTGCTTGGTAAACATACACAAGGGCTTCCCTGGTGGCTCAGAGGTTAAAGCATCTGCCTCCAATGCGGGAGACCCGGGTTCGATCCCTGGGTCGGGAAGATCCCCTGGAGAAGGAAATGGTAACCCACTCCAGTACTCTTGCCTGGAGAATCCCATGGATGGAGAAGCCTGGTAGGCTACAGTCCACGGGGTCGCAAAGAGTCGGACATGACTGAGCGACTTTACTACTACTAAACATACACAAAGAGCTTTGTACCTAACTGAGAAACATATTTTTTTCTAAAGAAACATAAAAAAATTAATCATCCACTAAGAAACAAAATAAGCCTCAGTAATTTCTAAAAGAATACATTTATAGAACACATTCTCTTACCACAATTCAATAATGACTGGAATTCACTAAGCACTAATTTTGCATTCTAATTTAATTCACATACTACTATAAGGGAGATGTTATTATCTTCATTTCAAAAATGAAGAAATTCTAAAACTGAAGGAAAAACCATACTAAATTTCAAAGTGCTGTGGAGATAGTAAATGCATTTAATATCAGCTATATATATTCTTACAGCAGAATGAAGTGGCAAAGATAATGAGAAGAAGACAACACCAGGAGATAATATATATAATATACACAGATTATATATGTATATGTGTGAAGATATAGATATATATATCTTTCAAGAAAAATGAAATGGAACAGAAGGAAGAATCAAACAAAGAAAATCCTCTAGACTTGATTGTTCAAGATCAAAGAACCCACTTGGTACCAAGCAAAATGAAAGGAGAAACATGACTAAACACATCTTGCGAACCATTTTCTATTTCAAAGGCTGCTAACCTTACTAATCACAAGCTTGAAACTTTGAAAACCTAATAATCATAAATATGTTGAATATTTAAACTATGGGAAAAATCTCACCTGAAAAGAATACTTAGAAGTTCCCTTCTACTTATTCTCTAGGTACTCTCTCTTCTGGGCAAACTCACCCATGAACTGAGATCATGGTTTTTTTGAGGTCCCCTTTCAAACACTGCAGCTATTCACTTGAGGTCTATTACAATCCTCCTCTGCATTTTTATTAGGTATCTTTCAAAATGCATTGAAATATGCAATTCATGACTTGAATATTATTTTTAAGTTTTTTGTTTGGAAGCAAGTTACAGAACAATGATTCTGTTTATGTTGAAAAGAAGCATATGCTCTTGTGTTCATGTGTGTGCGTGTAAAGAAACAGAATGAAATTGGAAGGACACAAACATAAAGAGTGGTTACCAGAAGGATATTCAAAACTTTGTGAGATCTAAACTATTGAGCTAAAGAAGAGTCCCAGTCTCATCCAGGATAGCAGGTACGGATCCCCCATCCTCAGCAATTAACCAACATATTAGGCTAAGTGAAAAAAATTCAAATATACAAGAACCTGTATTCAAGTCAGGGTAAATTTGTCTGAAGCTATTTCAATGCACAGACCAATTAAGTGGAAAATATTATTTAGAAAATCTCCATGATCTCTAGCCAAATTTCTTAGCCAAAGTTCACTGTAGTACCTTTGGTTCGGTTCAGTCGCTCAGTCGTGTCCGACTCTTTGCAGACCCATGAATCACAGCACACCAGGCCTCCCTGTCCATCACCAACTCCCGGAGTTCACTCAAACTCATGTCCATCGAGCCAGTGATGCCATCCAGCCATCTCGTTCTCTGTCATCCCCGTCTCCTCCCACCCCCAATCCCTCCCAGCATCAGAGTCTTTTCCACTGAATCAACTCGTCGCATGAGGTGGCCAAAGTATTAGAGCTTCAGTCCCAGCATCAGTCCTTCCAATGAACACCCAGGACTGATCTCCTTTAGAATGGACTGGTTGGATCTTCTTGCAGTCCCAGGGACTCTCAAGAGTCTTCTCCAGCACCACAGCTCAAAAGCATCAATTCTTCGGCAATCAGCTTTCTTCACAGTCCAACTCTCACATCCATACATGACCATGGGAAAAACCATAGCCTTGACTAGACAGACCTTGGTTGGCAAAGTAACGTCTCTGCTTTTTAATATGTTATCTAGGTTGGTCATGACTTTCTTTCCAAGGAGTAAGCGTCTTTTAATTTCATGGCTGCAATCAGCATCTGCAGTGATTTTGGAGCCCCCAAAATAAAGTCTGACACTGCTTCCACTGTTTCCCCATCTATTTCCTCAGTAATACATAAATGCCTCTTTAAAAATTGAAAACTTTTGTTGAGACATTTTTGTGATGTCCGTACATTTGTGGTTCAGTCAGCAGTAGCAATTGTGATTTCCTGTGGTTTCTTAAGATAGCCCACTGAGTTGAGAGAGTTGTTATTTCTGAGTTCCTGCAGGTCATATAGCTACCTAGAAAGTGATACATGTAAACACTCACAAACACTCACATCTTATTCACTTCCAACCCATTCATTAAAACAAACAGCATTTGCCTGCTACATATCCTACTTTTACAATCTTGATTTTCAGTTTTGCTATCAATGGATTCACTGTTTTTGAATGTCTCAGTCACTGTTCAATAAATTCCTTGAGGATAAAGATCAAAATTTTTTCATTGTTCTGTCCTTAGTACATAACATTTATCTATGTCTGGCATAGAGAAATAGAAAATAAATATTCTATGGGTGAATTAAATGATGGGTGGATGAAATGAAGTATTGATGAATAGATGGATAGATGGATGGATGGATGGCTATATTCACTTAACAACTTTCAGTTCTATTTCATCAGAAAGAACTTAATGTAAAGGATTTCTAGTCCTCTGGAGAAGAGCATGGCAACCCACTCCAATATTCTTGCCTGGAGAATCCCACGGACAGAGGTGCCTGGCAGGCTACAGTCCATAGAGTCACAAAGAGTCGGACACGACTGAAGCGACTTAGCACAAACGAATGAATTAGTAAACAGCCCTTGTTAACATTTAGGCATTGTCCTGACTTTACTGTGTTGATATGTTATAATAAGAATAGTTTTTAAATCTCACCCTCCAAAAGTTAATCCAAGTGATTAACAAGTAACCTCATTTATGAGAAATTGAGTATATTTCCATCTTCTGGTCAACTATTTTCACTGATTCTTTCAATTCCCCTTTTCTCAAGTCTCTAAAAAATTATTTCTCAGTTTCTAACAAGGGTCATGAAATAATGCTAAGATTTTATTTCCAAAGGTGTCCTAAAATATGCTTTGAACTCCTCTAGCCAATATTTCCATTAAGCCTGGCATAATGTGTCTGAATTCACAATTGACAGTCTCCATAAAGTGATAGAGAAAAATCTCCTCTTAAGCCTGTCACTCTCAAGAAGCCTGTGCCAAAAACCAAAAATCATTTTTACTGTATTTCTGTAATATCAGCCCAGCTGTAGGTTAATCATCCTATGACAGCTGTTGCTCACTGAATTAAACCAAAATGACACTAGTGAACAAAACTGAACAAGCTAACCATATATATCCCAGAATGGAAGAGAGTATTTTCATTGTGTTCTCAGTCTTAGCAAAAGAGGTGAGAGAAGAGCAGTTAGATTAATACTTTGACATTAAAAAAAAAAATCCACTTCTGGTTGTTTTCCTGTTTTGTTTTAAATCACCATTAAAAATCAGTAAAGGAACAATAAGAAGGAAAATCAGAGTCTAAACTCTGATCTGTGAAATTAGGCTCACTGTCTATTGAATACACCCTACACCTGTTACATTTTGCCACTGGAACAGGATAAGAATTGTAACTAAATGGATTATGCTGCATTTTACTAGAAACAAATTACCCAATACTACCATTTATGAGTTAAGATTTCCTGTAAGAAAATAGTGCAGGAAAAAAAGAGGGATTATTTCATATCTTTGAAGGGTGTTTTATCACACTGTGCAATTGCATGCAATTTAACACCTAAACTGCTTAAAGTGCAAATGATATCAACTAGTCCACCCTAAGGGCCTGGTAATAGTCCTGCGTTTGTGCTGCTAGAGCTGGTTTTTGTCAGCACTTCCATTATAAGTCCGGTCTTTCAGGATTTTTTTCCACTCAACCATGAAAATTTGCTGTAGTTTACAACTTGGCATAGCAGTTTCAGCTTAACAGCTCCTATTTTTCTTCCAGCTATTTTGTCCCAAAAGAAGTCAGCTGGCCATCTCTGGTTTGTAAAAGAAGAAAAAGAAGAATTTGTGCTATAAATTATAGGAAGTAAATTTCAAACTAGTAGTTAATTCATCAAAAATTTTATCTAATCTCACTGGTGCTAAGACACTTTTACCCCTACAGTCCCATATCTATGACAACTTCCTAAAATATTCGAGGGAAAATAATTACTCCTTTCCAAAGTAACCACTTGCCTGGTAAGTTTTCCTCAGTTCATATATTGGGCCAGAAAGTTCATTTGGATTTTTTCATAAGATGTTACAGAAAACCCCAAAACTTTTTAGCCAACCCAATACACTGGTGCCACAATAGAGAAATAAGGAATGTTTCATAAATGGTCAGAGAAATCTCAAAAGGATGATTCCAGAGAAATAGAAGCAGAAAACGTTATAACTGTACTTGGTTAATTGCTTCCTAGAACCACACACCCCCACAGAAGAAACAGCTTAGAGCCTTAGGTCATTGAAATGAGTGTCCAGATATAGATGTTCACACTTTTCTGATGTCTTTCTCTTCTCTTCTGGATAAAGACCATTCTCTTAAGTGCTTTTCTGGAAGATTCTTCCTGTTTTTCAAAAGAAATAATCTTTCATCCCTATCTTTAGTTATCATGGTGGAAAATACACGTTTAGCTCCTTTTTGTTTTATAGACAATTGAAAACACAACTTTACATATGGTAGTCCAACACTGGCTGCAAATGAAGAATCATCCTTTCTCACATACACATAAATGGTGTGATCAGTGTCACCATCCTTCATGCCTTCTCAGGGACTTTATTCCTTTTATCATTCTCTTACACACCCATGGTCCAAACCTCTTTATTCTGACTTCTTCCTATAAATTTATTAAATAAACTCCACCTTGAAAAAATTTAAAATTTCTGCTTAAGCCTCTGTAATCTTAATGAAAAAGTTAATTATTTCAAATACTATCAGTTCAGTTCGGTCGCTCAGTCGTGTCTGACTCTTTGCGAACCCATGAATCACAGCACGCCAGGCCTCCCTGTCCATCACCAACTCCCGGAGTTCACTCAAACTCATGTCCATCGAGTCGGTGATGCCATCCAGCCATCTCATTCTCTGTCGTCCCCATCTCCTCCCGCCCCCAATCCCTCCCAGCATCAGACTCTTTTCCAGTGAGTCAACTCTTCGCATGAGGTGGCCCAAGTATTGGAGTTTCAGCTTTAGCATCAGTCCTTCCAATGAACACCCAGGATTGATCTCCCTTAGAATGGACTGGTTGGATCTCCTTGAAATCCAAGGGACTCTCAAGAGTCTTCTCCAGCACCACAGTTCAAAAGCATCAATTCTTCGGCAATCAGCTTTCTTCACAGTCCAACTCTCACATCCATACATGACCACGGGAAAAACCATAGCCTTGACTAGACAGAGCTTTGTTGGCAAAGTAATGTCTCGGCTTTTTAATATACTATCTAGGTTGGTCATAACTTTCCTTCCAAGGAGTAAGCGTCTTCTAATTTCATGGCTGCAATCAGCATCTGTAGTGATTTTGGAGCCCCCAAAAATAAATCTGACACTGTTTCCACTGTTACCCCATCTATTTCCCATGAAGTGATGGGACCAGATGCCATGATCTTAGTTTTCTGAATGTTGAGCTTCAAGCCAACCTTTTCACTCTCCTCTTTCACTTTCATCAAGAGGCTTTTGAGTTCCTCTTCACTTTCTGCCATAAGAGTGGTGTCATCTGCATATCTGAGGTTATTGATATTTCTCCCAGCAATCTTGATTCCAGCTTGTGCTTCTTCCAGCCCAGCATTCCTCATGATGTACTCTGCATATTAGTTAAATAAGCAGGGTGACAATATACAGCCTTGACGTACTCATTTCCTGATTTGGAACCAGTCTGTTGTTCCATGACAGTTCTAACTGTTGCTTCCTGACCTGCATATAGGTTTCTCAAGAGGCAGGTCAGGTGGTCTGGTATTCCCATCTCTTTCAGAATTTTCCACAGTTTATTGTGATCCACAGTATAAGCAAACATATTTACACATTTAATCCATCCAGAATTTTTATTCAACTATGCAGTGAGGCAGGGATCTATTTTCATTTTCTTCTCAATGGTTGTTAATTTTTCCCAAACCATTCACTGAAAAGCCTTATTTTCCCTATATAACTGAAGTCCTACTTACCTATTTAAGTAGACAGATTCATACATCTTTCAGTAAAGCTTTTGAGGTATACACATATACATGAATGTATTATGTGTGTGCACACATGTATATCATTTTTACAAAACTAATTCCTATGTATTTTATAGTTATTAAAGCAAGTGTGATTGAAATCTTTCCTGACACTGCATTTTCTAGCTAGTTTTCACTGGTATAAATAAAACATATTGAGTTTTGCATATTTATTTTGTATTCTTCAACTTTATAAAATTGTTTTTGTAAAGTCTGTCATGTTCTCTAAGTAAATTTTGTAACTATCAGTTGAAAAATTTAGTATATTTTATTTTCTATTGTTAATTATTTCTGTTGGTAACTTTTTTCATTTTACTCACATTTGTTGGAAATAATAATGAATATCCTATCTTGATACAGATTTAAGATGGAAAGTATTTAATATTCCAGCATTTAATATGATTCCATATGTTTGATGTTTTGATATATTTTTTTTTAATTACGTATTAAGTTGCTTCAGTCATGTCTGACTCTTTACGACCCTATGGACTTTAGGCCACCAATCTCCTCTGTCCATGGGATTCTCCAGGCAAGAATGCTGGAGGGGGTTGCCATTTCCTCCTCCAGGGGATCTTCCCAGGGATCGAACCCACATCTTGTATGTCTCCTGTGTTAGCAAGTGGGTTCTTGATGTTTTTCATAATTTTTTTTAACGATTAGTGTGTATCTATTATTCCTACTTTACCTGTATGGAATTTATCAGAAATGACTGAATTTTGTCATGTACTCTTCAGGACCTTTATATATAATCATGTGGGGTTTTTTGCCATCAGTTTATTAATAGCTACTGCTTTTGTAGTTTCACTCTATGCCAGACATGAACATTTTATATTTATGAACTCATTTAGGTATGTCACCCCAACTTTACAATGAAGAAGCTGATACATAAAGCGGTCACACAGCTTCAAGTGGAATAATCAGGATTCATACCCGGTAGTCTAGATTCATACCCAGAACGCACACTCTTAACCTCTATAAATTATTCTTTTCTCATGTTGATTTATTTCCCAGAACTTTGCAGTCTTTGCATTCCTAGAATAAATGATATTTTATCACTATGTATTGTTAACAAAAAAAAACTTTTAATGTAGCATAGACTACAGCTGTATAATTTATATTGTTAATTGCACATAAAAAATGAGATTGGTCTGTAGAGTTTTGTATGGAAAGTAAATATATCAGATTTTATTATTACTAATATCTTTTTCTAAAATGAATTGGGAAGCTCTCTTTTTCTGTGCATAGAAATAGTTAAAACACCGTGGGATTACTGCTTCCTTAGAGGTTAAATATTGGAGAAGGAAATGGCAACCCACTCCAGTGTTCTTGCCTGGAGAATCCCAGGGACGGGGGATCCTGGTGGGCTTCCATCTATGGGGTCACGCAGAGTCGGACACGACTGAAGTGACTTAGCAGCAGCAGTAGCAGAGGTTAAATATAGTGTACACACAAAATTATTTCGAACTATACCCTTACCTAGCGTTACATCTTTGACCATATTTTTTATATCTTCCACAGTTACTGTTCTAATTTATTGGCATGTGCTTATATTTTCATATAATACTGGTAATATCATACTTACATAATTATATCTATTTTAATTTATAATATAAATTTAAAATTATAAAATTATACATTTTTAGGCATGTCAGGCATTGTATACTTTATTCAACAGTTTGAAGTGAAAACTCGGGTTGACGTTTTTTCCTATTTTACTGTTTAATTGTTTTCTATATAGAGGTGAGAGCACTTAACATGAGATTAACCATTCTGATATATTTTTAACTGAAAAATACAGTATTGCTAGTTATAGGCACAATGCTGTACAACAGATCTCTCAAATATATTCATCTTTATCTACACTCATGTTCCTTGCTTTTTGTTTCTTTTCTTTCACTTTTTATTCAATGCTCATTTAACAACAAACTATATAAGGCCATAGAGCCTAACTACAGCCTGCATTGTGTCATATGTTTTAATATATTCACATTTATTTTACTCAACTTCAAATCATTTGCTTCACTTTCAATTGGTTCTTAAGTCCATATGTTATTAGAATAACTCTTTTTCTCTAAATTTTCTAATTCTTTGGCATATTTTTATTTTTAATTTCTTAATCATGTAGAGCAAATATTTCATAAAATGAACATTTTAAGAATGATAATTCAGGCTTTATTTGTAACCTTTTTTCCTAAGGAAAGTTTATTTTACTCTCACAAATATTTTGTGAAAATTAAACCTCTGTATCCTCTGGAGGACCCATTCTCTCCCTTTCCCTCGGTATGTGTGCATGTCCATGCATGTGTGTATTTAGGGGTGTAATTAATATTTTTATGTTTGTTACTCAAATCTTTTATATTATTAGTATATTCTGTTTAGTTCATCTGTTAAATTGTTCTAAGGAAATATATTAAAATCTTAGACTGTGATTACATTACTATACACTCTGTTATTTCTAAGAAATTATAGATATTCTATTGTTAGATTGTTTGGAAGATGAGGGTTAATGTTATTGTATTCTTCATTTAGTTTAATTTGTCCTTATGCATGTAAATCATGAGGAACGCTGGGCTGGAAGAAGCACAAGCTGGAATCAAGATTGCTGGGAGAAATATCAATAACCTCAGATATGCAGATGACACTACCCTTATGGCAGAAAGTGAAGAGGAACTCAAAAGCCTCTTGATGAAAGTGAAAGAGGAGAGTGAAAAGGTTGGCTTGAAGCTCAACATTCAGAAAACAAAGATCATGGCATCTGGTCCCATCACTTCATAGGAAATAGATGGAAAGACAGTGGAAACAGTGTCAGACTTTGTTTTTTTGGGCTCCAAAATCACTGCAGATGCTGATTGCAGCCATGAAATTAAAAGACGCTTGCTCCTTGGAAGGAAAGTTATGACCAACCTTGATAGTATATTAAAAAGCAGAGACATTACTTTGCCGACCAAGGTCCGTCTAGTCAAGGCAATGGTTTTTCCCGTGGTCATGTATGGATGTGAGAGTTGGACTGTGAAGAAAGCTGATCGCCGAAGAATCGATGCTTTTGAACTGTGGTGTTGGAGAAGACTCTTGAGAGTCCCTTATACTGCAAGGAGATCCAACCAGTCCATTCTAAAGGAGATCAATCCTGGATGTTCATTGGAGGGACTGATGCTAAAGCTGAAACTCCAATACTTTGGCCACCTCATGAGACGAGTTGACTCACTGGAAAAGACTCTGATGCTGGGAAAGGTTGGGGGCGGGAGGAGAAGGGGACGACGGAGAATGAGATGGCTGGATGGCATCACCGATTCTGTGGACATGAGTTTGAGTGAACTCCGGGAGTTGGTGATGGACAGGGAGGCCTGGCGTGCTGTGATTCATGGGGTCGCGGAGAGTCGGACACGACTGAGCGACTGAACTGAACTGAACTGAACTGATGCATGTAAATTAGGTAAGTAATAATCAAGGTATCTAAACGCATTTGTTAAAAATGTATGAAGGTAACCACTAGAAAAATAGATCACATAGTAGAACTTCCAAATATCCATAAAAAAGAAAGAGTTCCAAACACATCCTTATCAACTTAGCAAAAGCAATAAACTGGATGAGAGGAAAGTAGAAAGTGATACTAAAAGAGTAGCAGAGAATATCATAAAATGGCAACAACATAGAAAAGAAAAAGATGGTAGGACTAAAAGAAATGTAATTACCCAGAATAATATGAACTGATCAATTCCTATATTCAAAACCAAATATTGCTTAATTAACTCAACATTCAAAAAACTAAGATCAAGGCATCCAAGCCCATTACTTCGTGGCAAAGAGACAGGGAAAAGATGGAAACAATTTTATTTTCTTGAGCTCCAAAATCACTGCAGACAGTGACTGCAGCCATGAAATTAAAAGATGCTTGCTCCTTAGAAGAAAAGCTATAACCAACATAGACAGTGTATTAAAAAGCAGAGATATCACTTTGCCCACAAAGGTCTGTCTAGTCAAAGCTATGGTTTTTCCAGTAATAGTCATATATGGATGTGAGAGTTAGACCATAAAGAGAATTAGACCACTGAGAGCTGAGAATTGATGCTTTTGAAGCATGGTGCTGGAGAAGACTCTTGAAAGTCCCTTGGACAGCAAATAGATCAAACCAATCAATACTAAAGGAAATCAACCCTGAATGCTGAAGCTAAAACTCCAATACTTTGGCCACCAATGCTAAAAGACAGCTCACTGGAAAAGACCCTGATGCTGGGAAAGATTGAGGGCAAGAGAAGAGGGCAGCAGAGGATCACAGGGTTAGATAACGTCACTCACTCAATGGACATGAGTTTGAGCAAACTCTGGGAGACAGTGAAGGAGAGGGAAGCCTGACATGCTGCAGTTCATGAGGCTACAAAGAGTCAGCCAAGACTTAGGGACTGAACAACAACAATTTAAGCAACGTGGAGAGTTTTCTATACAAGAGCCACATCTGGAACAAATGGCAAAAGGGTGTCTAGTTAGGCTGCTTATCAATCTTTACATTTGCAGTGTCCATCCTGTTCTGTCTTCCCCGCTGAAATAGGCCACAATAGTCTTCCTCCATTCTGACTCTGACAACTATAATAACTCCTTAAGTGGGCTCCATACCTCCAAATTTACTATCTCTAATTGATCCCTCCACATCATAGCTTGAATAATCTTTTTAAAGTTAGCTCTGAGTTTCTCCTCTTTTTCCCGACTTTCTCCTTAACTCTCCAACTTCATCACCCAATGCTGCCCTGTGAATCTCTTCCTAGTCACACCAAACCATGCTCCTCAAAGTTCTCTGAATGAGCTGTACTATATCAAGCCTCTGAGTTTCAGTACTCAGTAATAGTTCATGAGAGCAGAGTCTGTGTCTGTGTAGACTCTCAATGGATAGCAAGATCAAACCAGTCAATCTTAAAGGAGATCAACCCTGAATACTCATTGGAAGGACTGAAGCTGAAGCTCCAGTGTTTTCGTCACCTGATACAAACAGCTGGCTCATTGGAAAAGTCCCTGATTCTGGGAAAGATTGAGGGTAGAAGGAGAAGAGGGCATGAGAGGATGAGATGGCTGGATAGCATCACTGATGCAATGGACATGAACTTGGGCAAACTCCGGGAGATGATGAGGAACAGGGAGGCCAGGCATGCTGCAGTCCATGGGGTTGCAAAGAGTCGGACAGGACTGGGCAACTGGACAACAAAGGCTCTCGATAAATTTTTGTTCAGTGAGTGAATGAGTGTGTGGGTAAGTGAATGAACAAAAAATAAGGGAACTGGTAAACATGAATAAATTCCATTCCCTGTTTTTGGAGTTCCATCTTCATCAGATGGTCCAACTTCTTCATTCATTTATCAAGGCTTCTCTGAGAAGTTTATGACAGTGTAATATAATGAACCATTTTGTGTGATTGTGCAGATATAATAACTTCTTTTACAAAAAATTCCACATAAACTGGAAGTAACACTTGACATATTACCTAAAAATAGTGTCATTTTATTAAATGACCTGGAATTCATGTTCATATTTTTCCTTGCAGTGATTTTGGAGCCCCCAAAATAAAGTCTAACACTGTTTCCACTGTTTCACACCTATTTGCCATGAAGTGATGGGACCAGATGCCATGATCTTAGTTTTCTGAATGTTGAGCTTTAAACCAACTTTTTCACTCTCCTTTCACTTTCATCAAGAGGCTCTTTAGTTCCTCTTCACTTTCTGCCATAAGGGTGGTGTCATCTGCATATCTGAGGTTATTGATATTTCTCCTGTCAATCTTGATTCCAGCTTGTGCTTCTCCCAGCCCAGTGTTCCTCATGATGTACTCTGCATATTAGTTAAATAAGCAGGGTGACAATATACAGCCTTGACGTACTCCTTTTCCTATTTGGAACCAGTCTGTTGTTCCATATCCAGTTCTAACTGCTGCTTCCTGGCCTGCATACAAGTTTCTCAAGAGGCAGGTCAGGTGCTCTGTGATTCCCATCTCTTTCAGAATTTTCCACAGTTTCTTGTGATCCACACAGTCAAAGACTTTGGCATAGTCAATGAAGCAGAAATAGATGTTTTTCTGGAACTCTCTTGCTTTTTCCATGATCCAGCAGATGTTGGCAATTTGATCTCTGGTTCCTCTGCCTTTTCTAAATTCAACTTGAACATCTGGAAGTCCATGGTTCACATATTGCTGAAGCCTGGCTTGGAGAATTTTGAGTATGAATTTACTAGCGTGTGAGATGAGTGCAATTGTGCGGTAGTTGGAGCATTCTTTGGCATTGCCTTTCTTTGGGATTAGAATGAAAACCGAACTTTTCCAGTCCTGTGGCCACTGCTGAGTTTTCCAAATTTGCTGGCATATTGAGTGCATCACTTTCACAGCATCATCTTTCAGGATTTGAAATAGCTCAACTGGAATTCCATTACCTCTACTAGCTTTGTTCGTAGTGATGCTGTCTAAGACCCACTTGATGATGCTTTCTAAGGCCCACTTGACTTCACATTCCAGGATGTCTGGCTCCAGGTGAGTGATCACACCATCGCGATTATCTTGGTCGTGAAGATCTTTTTTGTGCAGTTCTTCTGTGTATTCTTGCCACCTCTTGTTACTATCTTCTGCTTCTGTTAGGTCCATACCATTTCTGTCCTTTATCGAGCCCATCTTTGCATGAAATATTCCCTTGGTATCTCTAATTTTCTTGAAGAGATCTCTCAGTTCAGTTCAGTTCAGTTCAGTCGCTCAGTCGTGTCCGACTCTCCGCGACCCCATGAATCACAGCACACCAGGCTTCCCTGTCCATCACCAACTCCCGGAGTTCACTCAAACTCATGTCCACAGAGTCGGTGATGCCATCCAGCCATCTCATTCTCGGTCGTCCCCTTCTCCTCCCGCCCCCAACCTTTCCCAGCATCAGAGTCTTTTCCAGTGAGTCAACTCGTTGCATGAGGTGGCCAAAGTATTGGAGTTTCAGCTTTAGCATCAGTCCCTCCAATGAACATCCAGGATTGATCTCCTCTAGAATGGACTGGTTGGATCTCCTTGCAGTATAAGGGACTCTCAAGAGTCTTCTCCAAAACCACAGTTCAAAAGCATCGATTCTTCAGCGGTCAGCCTTCTTCACAGTCCAACTCTCACATCCATACATGACCACGGGAAAAACCATAGCCTTGACTAGACGGACCTTGGTTGGCAAAGTAATGTCTCTGCTTTTTAATATACTATCAAGGTTGGTCATAACTTTCCTTCCAAGGAGCAAGCGTCTTTTAATTTCATGGCTGCAATCAGCATCTGCAGTGATTTTGGAGCCCAAAAAAACAAAGTCTGACACTGTTTCCACTGTTTTTCCATCTATTTCCCATGAAGTGATGGGACCAGATGCCATGATCTTTGTTTTCTGAATGTTGAGCTTCAAGCCAACCTTTTCACTCTCCTCTTTCACTTTCATCAAGAGGCTTTTGAGTTCCTCTTCACTTTCTGCCATAAGGGTAGTGTCATCTGCATATCTGAGGTTATTGATATTTCTCCCGGCAATCTTGATTCCAGCTTGTGCTTCTTCCAGCCCAGCGTTCCTCATGATGTACTCTGCATATAAGTTAACCTTTTCTGTTGTTTTCCTCTATTTCTTTGCATTGGTCGCTGAGGTAGGCTTTCTTATTTCTCCTTGTTATTCTTTGGAACTCTGCATTCAGATGCTTATATCTTTCCTTTTCTCCTTTGCTTTTCGCTTCTCTTCTTTTCACAGCTATTTGTAAGGCCTCCTCAGACAGCCATTTTGCTTTTTTGCCTTTCTCTTCCATGGGGATGGTCTTGGTCCCTGTCTCCTCTACAATGTCACAAACCTCCATCCAGAGTTCATCAGGCATTCTATCTATCAGATCTAGTCCCTTAAATCTATTTCTCACTTCCACTGTAAAATCATAAGGGATTTGATTTAGGTCATACCTGAATGGTCTAGTGGTTTTCCCTACTTTCTTCAATTTAAGTCTGAATTTGGCAATAAGGAGTTCATGATCTGAGCCACAGTCAGCTCCCGGTCTTGTTTTTGCTAGCTGTATAGAGCTTCTCCATCTTTGGCTCCAAAGAATATAATCAATCTGATTTTGGTGTTGACCATCTGGTGATGTCCATGTGTAGAGTCTTCTCTTGTGTTGTTGGAAGAGGGTGTTTGCTATGACCAGTGCGTTCTCATGGCGAAACTCTAGAAACCTCTTAATAACGCAGCTTCCAAGACTAGTGTCTTGAAGATTTTGTTTCAGGATATTTGGCATGGGATTGGGGAATTTTAATTTTAACCGTTATCGTCAATGACTTCTCACCAGGCAAGCTTGAGGATCCCCACACAGAAGAGACCTCTGACAGAAAGCGGAAAAGGACAATGATGGTGACACCTCAGTTTTTTGCACAGTACTGCTTCATGGTCAGAGCCAGGTGGCAAGTTACCATGCAATATCTGTCTGTTTCCATATGGCAGGTGTCAGGACAGATCTTGTTCCACCATAATCTGCTCTTCCTGCACTCTCTCTCCATGACTTTCTAACTGTATTGGCCTCTCTTCTCTGTCTTGGCCCAGCCTGCTTAGCTCAGCTGATTTCTCTACTATCTAGTCTATTTTTCTTATTCTTTTTCCCATCACATCTCTCTAATGGATGTTTTATATCATCATAACCACTGTTTTCTTACCATAAACTCTCCTTAGATGAAAGGAATCTGGTTTTCACCTACATTACTGTATGAAGCAAACTTTTGTACAGTTTTTCTTATATTCGAGATATGTACCTCTTATAACAGAACCCTCTTCTAACATACTGGTGGTATTATTTGTATTTTTGTGCCACCTAAATGTGCACAAATGCGAATTCTATTTAAGCTCTAACTGTCATCAGTTATGATAATGTAACCATAAACATGTAAAATAAATACAAACTGAAAAATCAATAAATTACAAATTTAATATATAAATAGAGTATATAGATGACATTTCATTTAGAACTTAAAAGTACTTTAAAGTCATATTTAATTTTTTTTCAAAATCAGTCAATGATTAGTCAGAGAAAAACATGTGGGTGAAGAACTTCTGGTTCCAAATATGTCTTAATGAACAGGATTTGAAATCCGGAGCATAGCATAAAACACAAAATTATGATATTTGAAAAGAGATGCAGACCAAAATGAACAAAAAGTTTTATCCCCAGAAAATTATTTGACTTGATCAAAAGGACTTTATATTGAATATGGGTGGAAACAAGCAAACAAAATATTAAAAAAACTTGAGACATCAGTTTCAGTGGAGGAATTTATATCAGGTATATTTATACAGAGGAAATTAATAAGGTGTTTTGTGATTCATAAGATAAAACTTGAGAAAGGACACATGACAGCTATGTATTCACTTGCAGTCTAGTCTTCTTGGCTGTTAAACAAACTGACTTCACTGGACTTTAATATCCTTATTAATAAAATGAAGTGTTTGGATTAAATCAGATTATTAATTATGCTGCAATTGATCATTTAACCCTAAATACCAGTGGTCTAACACACAAATGTAAAATCTTTCTCAATGTCCAACACTGGTCTGCAAAGATTCTGCTGCATTTAGTCACTCAGCAACCCAGCTGGCGGAGTTCTTTTTATGTTGAGACACCCCCTGAATTGCAGGACAAGACTTCACAGGGCACCATGGTAAGGGAGGATGCTGATGGAGGGGGCACATAGCTTTGAGTTATCTCACCCAGAAAGTGATACACACAATTCCCATCACAGCCAATTGCTCAGAACTATTCTTATGGTCTAAAGATGTTGGAGAAATACAAAGAATCACATGGGATATTTTGAAATCATTTCTATATCTGCCATCTCAAATTTTTCAACAGGGGTTCTAAAATCTTTGACCATAAAGGCTAGCATTTACTGACTACCTTCTATTTATTAGGCAATTTGTATACATTAAAACTTACTACCTGCAGTACTAAAATTTACTACCTACAACTATACACCTTAGGCAATATTATCCAGTACTGTAGTCAATATTATCCAATCTTATAGGTGAAAAAGTAGGCAACATTATCCAATCTTATATAAAAAACAGATTCAAGGTAAATAATTTTTCTGATAACTACTGGAGTTGAGCTCTAAATCCAGGGCTATTAACTCAAATAAACAGTAAGACTGTTGCTCTGTACCTCACTGTCCTCCCTGAGTATGGTATAATAAAAATGGCTTTTGAAAGCTTGTGCTTTGGCATAAGTAGGAAAACAAATCTGAAATTTGTTTTAATTATGTCAAAATACCTAAAGGAAACTGTATGTTTATCTGTAATATGACTGCAGGTTATCTAAAATGTCACATTTCTTTACTTTTGATTGAAACTATATAAAATCATATGATAACAAGGATTATATAATGCTTATTAACCATTCTTATAGCCCATTACAGGTCTTTGATGAATAAAAAGAAAACATTACAAAATATTTGATCAATTAGGTAAAAATTATAGTGATTCTTCAGGATATAAACTGGGTATTATTGGGATATGTTGGATGATCATGAAGATATTTATAGCTCTAGGATTCCCAGAGCTTATTATATACATGGTTGCTCCTGTATTTGCAACTTCTTTGTTCTTGCCAATTGAATATACACCAATCATCACATTAGCTCTCCTGATGTTTTGTTTATATGGCACCAACTCTGCAGTTATTTGGAAACCCCAGGTGATTGGATGAAGTTTTCCCTTTGTATTTGAAGGTTTGACATCAATTAATGCAAAAAGAAAGTCATTAATTTAATTAATAATCACTGAAAATTCACCCTAGCCCTGCCACTTCTAAATTTATCCTCAATTAAAGACATTCTTTTATTTATTCACTTAGCTCTATTCATTGAGTACCTACTGTATGCTCAGCACGATGCTGGGCTGGGATTACAAAGATGAAGATGTCCAAGAACTTGCTTTTAAAGAGATCAAGATATCATGAGTAAAAATATTTTAACATTTGTTTCAGTTTTTTTTCCTTAACTAGGCCACCAAACACTCTCTTTCTAGCAATTTAGTTTACATATTTCCTAATGAAACCAAGCTTTTCATTATTTTATTAAGGCATTTGTGCTTGTATTGTCTAAATGGCACCTGTTTTCAAAATACTTAGGAATATTAATTAGCTTGTTTTTCAGCACAAAAGATAAAATCATGTTTTAAAACATAATTACCTTTTATCAGTTGCAGTAATAGGATTTATTTTACATATTTGCTTTGTAATAGTATACAAACAAATGCTAGAAACAAAACATGCGTGGTTTTTTTCTTTTAGTTAATACAATGTTTTTAGGATCTCAATACTTTGGAGAAATGAGTAACTAGCATCTAACACTTTGAAAGTATAGATTACATTTCATTTGATAGACACCTGAAAAAGAACAGCCAATTTCCTAGAGTGGAATGAATATAAAACAAAAATTTTAGAGCCTTTTTTTTTGCTTTATTAATTATTCTTAGTTTGCTTTGGGAATTTAGAAATGCATCTCAATGTTTTCAAATATAGAAAAATTTACTGAGTTAATCCATAAATGCCCTCTTGTGACAGTCTCTAAAAATGCAACTGCCTTTTTCCCTACTTTGTTTTTTTCTAAAGAAATATAATATATCCAAGCTATAACTGTTATGACAAAAAGTAGTATTATATTTTATCTGATCAGATTAACATACCTCTTTTTCAATAAGCTATGATTGATGTTTTGAAATTGAGGCAGAAAACTTGTGACTATACTATTCCCTGTATAAGGTAATTATTGGAAAGACTTAGAAAAAATCTAATTCTACCATCATTGTATTCTGCTTCTATGTGCACAGTAAAAGAATTCTAGATATTATGAAAAGATCCTTTCTCAACCTTTCCTTGAGAACTTTTAGGGTCATAGCACCTTTCCCAATGTGGGAGCTGAAAGATAATTAATATATCAAATTATTTAGAACCATTCTTTCATAAATTATTTTAAATTTTTAACCAATTGTCTTTTATATTCATTGGTAATCCTGAATATCCTAAAAGAAAATTTTACTATTCATATTTGGAAATGAAACAATTCATGATTAAAGCAGTTAAATGACTTGCTCAGAGACAAAAGTGAGTGCATCATTGTATGCCCAGTGGGTCAACACATGACTTCCACTGACTTTACATATACCTGTATTTGAAAGTTCAGTTCAGTCGCTCGGTCGTGTCCAACTCTTTGCGACCCCATGAATCACAGCACACCAGGCCTCCCTGTCCATATCAGCAAAAGTTTTTCAAACAGCAAGTGATGGGTACTTCTTAAAATTTATTTCTAAAACTTTGTTTTGGACCAAGAATACTTAACATAATTTCAAAACACAAAAATAATGCTCAAAGTGTTTTCTAAGAGTCATCCTACAAAGCTTTTCAACAAAGATATAAACATGAAATTTCTTAAGAATATGACCTAACATAAAACCTTGAAATAAAACAGTCCTATGTTTGGGGAAATTACTTTGATTTTCAAAAAAATCAGTTTCTTTTCTGAAATATGGGACTAAGAATAACCTGCTTCATAGGGTTTTAGTAAGATTTACATGAGATTAATTTCTTTGCCCTTAGCTGAAGCTTAAAAATTATAGAGACTCTTGAGAATCCCTTGGATAGCAAGGAGATCAAATCAGTCAATCCTAAACGAAATCAACCCTGAATTGGAAGGACTGAAACTGAAACTCCAATACTTTGGCCACCTGATGCAAAGAACTGACCCATTGGAAAAGATCCTGATGCTAGGAAAATTGAGGGTGGGGGAGAAGGGGACAAGAGAAGATAAGATGGTTGGTTGACATCACTGACTCCATGGACATGAGTAGGAACAACCTCCAGGAAATAGTGAAGGACAGGGAATACTAGCTTGCTGCAATCCCTGGGGTCACAAAGAGTTAGACTTGACTTAGTGAGTGAACAATAATTATTAAATAAAAAGCTTAAACATGTGTTGTGGACTCAAAAGAAAATACATTTACCATTATTAAGTGGCTTTATTTAGATGGCCACATTTCAATACCTGCTAATCCCTTATCCTTTAATTTAAAAACTGTATAATTTTATATGGCATGCTTAATGTTCAAAACAAATGATAATAAGAAAATTCAATAATGTGAATTCTATTTATAGTTTTGTCAACTTAAATACTTTAATTATATTGTCTTGATAGTAAAATTGGATAATAAGTAGCCAAGAGCCAATATTTTTTTTCTTAAAGCTGATACAACCCTGAATTTATAGAGTCTTACCATAACCAAGTGGGGACCGCCTGTAAAGAATAAAAGTCAATGATCTATGATGGAATTTAGGGGCATCCTGAACAACGGAATGTAAGAGGAAAAAGCAGGGAACAGGGATGCTTGTAATTCTCACCTTTAGGAAAGGAACCTTAGGAGCAATAGAACATCTAGTCACTCAGAGTTCAGAGAAGGACATGATTGCAGAGCTACCAATACAGTGTAATTTTCTATTTAGGGATCTCTTGCAAATCACATTTTTAAATTTTACAATCACGAATTCCATACCAGAGTGCAAGATGTGAGAAAATAATTGTTAGTTATGGTATCTGAAAAGGTCCCTCATCCCCAAAGTAGCCTTTGACTCCTTTTTCTCCTCACTTCCCATACCCAGTGCAATGCCATTCTCGTAAATTTTACTTCCTAAGTGTATCTTGAACCGTGCCTTTCTTCTCCAACTTTACCATTACCACCCCACTTGAAGACACCATCATCTTTCTTCTCAGTTACTCCAAGAGACCTCCAAAGTAGTATTACTAATTACACTCTGTTCCCCCTTTACCACTCCTTGTTCAGTTCAGTTCAGTTCAGTCGCTCAGTCATGTCCAACTCTCCGCGACCCCATGAATCACAGCACGCCAGGCCTCCCTGTCCATCACCAACTCCCGGAGTTCACTCAAACTCATGTCCACAGAGTCGGTGATGCCATCCAGCCATTTCATTCTCTGTCGTCCCCTTCTCCTCCCGCCCCCAACCTTTCCTAGCATCAGAGTCTTTTCCAGTGAGTCAACTCATTGCATGAGGTGGCCAAAGTATTGGAGTTTCAGCTTTAGCATCAGTCCTTCCAATGAACACCCAGGATTCATCTCCTCCAGAATGGACTGGTTGGATCTCCTTGCAGTCCAAGGGACTCTCAAGAGTCTTCTCCAGCACCACAGTTCAAAAGCATCCATTCTTCGGTGATCAGCTTTCTTCACAGTCCAACTCTCACATCCATACATGACCACGGGAAAAACCATAGCCTTGACTAGACGGACCTTTGTTGGCAAAGTAATGTCTCTGCTTTTTAATATACTATCAAGGTTGGTCATAACTTTCCTTCCAAGGAGTGAGCGTCTTTTAATTTCATGGCTGCAATCAGCATCTGCAGTGATTTCGGAGCCCCAAAAAATAAAGTCTGACACTGTTTCCACTGTTTTTCCATCTATTTCCCATGAAATGATGGGACCAGATGCCATGATCTTTGTACCTCTCACCAAATCCAGGCTCCAAATTCTTTCTCCAGATCACAGGGTGATTTTTTGAAACCAAAAATATGATAAAACAGTGCATTAGTTTGGAACTTTCATCCATTTTTCCATGATACATAAAACCCTAAAATTGCATAAAATCTCTACTGATCCTCCTTGTCCACTTCTCCAATCTCATTTTTAACCACTCCTCTCAACAAATTCTGGATCACACTGGCCTCTGTCTAGTACCCCAGATATATTAATTTCTTTCCTGTTTTAGGGTTCTCCTGAAATCTTTTCTTCTTACCATCTTTTGCCTAATTTTGTCATGCCTCTTCTGCTTCCAGTTCAGCTCAAACATTCTTTCCATCGAGAAGTAACACCGCCGCCAGGACAAGTATAGTATTTGTATTATAAACACACTCTTAAGTCACTTCCTCCAAACAACTTACCACCCATTATACTTAAATGCTTATTTGGTGATGTGTTGATAAGTACTGGTTATTGGCCTCATCAGACTATAAACTCTCATGAGGCCATGTCTATCTGCTCACCAGTAAATTCCAGAGCCTGTAGCAATGGTTGGTATCTAGTTGGTGGTTCAGTGATTATTTGTTAAACAAATTAAATTACCTGCTTTTCTTTCAACTGGAGAAACCATTTTGTGTTTAATCTGTCTTCAGGACAAATACGTGTCCCTGCAATAGTTTCAGTCTTTTCCTCTTCTTTCCAATTCCAACCTGACCAGCTACACTTGCCAAACCACACAACTGTCTCAGTCCATTGGTGCCACCTGTTGGCCCTTATCTGCCTCATGCATTTCTCCCCATCTCCTTCCTCTTTTAAGGGGAATGAGACCCCTAAAGTATTCTTCTTGCCCCTCATCCTTCTCTCTGATTTTAAACTCATAACCTAACTTACCTTTAATCTCTCTCTCACATACACACATCTTTTCAAATTTTCTGTTTTCTATTCCAACTTTAGTTTAGTAATTTAGAAAAATTTCCTCTAAAACTGTTTTCCCACCTCTTCTCTTTTTTCTCATTCTCCCTTTTCTTTCCTCCTTCCTCCCCCTTTCTCCTTCCTCCTCTATCAGCTTTTTCTTCTTCCTTTTTAGTTATTATAATATTATACATGTAGAAAAATATAGTGAAATTCCAGAAATCTGCTTTCCAAATTTTAGCTTGTAATTATTTGTAAGATAGGACTCTCTAAAATACCTTTGACTTGTAAAATCAAGACAGTATTTGCCCCATTAGCATCCTGATAAAGCCTAAAATTCTAAAAAATTTTTATAGTAATACTGTGTTTTAAGGATAAACATATAAATACCTTTAGAAGATATATAATCTCAATGAATTACTGTGTTAGTAAGTCATGATTGACTTGTACCTATGTGGTGCTATATTCAGTGAAAATTTATTGTGGTCTTAATAACCGGAAGGGGTTTCTCTGATATCTCAGTTGGTAAAGAATCTGCCTGCATCACAGGAGACCCTGGTTCGATTCCTGGGTCAGAAAGATCTGTTGGAGAAGGGAACAGCTACCTACTGAGAGGGAAATAAGTCTGTTTTAAAATTTTCAGTGTAGATTTATTTACTTCTTAACCTCAACCATATTGTACTTAATGCTACCAGTTTACAATGATAAATTTTTAATTAGCTGTATCTAGAAATAATCTAAACTGGCAAAAGTTTTGTATTTCCAATAGTATTTAAATTCTAATCATGAAAAAATAATGCAATCTTTCTGGAATTACATATGAAACTCAACAACTAGATGTTAAATTGAGTGGAAACTTCCCTGTGTAATTGGATAGGTTACAAGTATATTGAGCAACATCGATAACATATATATATATATATATATATATATAAGAATTCTTGAATGGCAAAGTTAATTTCATGAAAAATATTTGGTATGAGCATTGATTATTTACTTACTCTAGTATGAGGTATTATGACATCTGTATTTCTTGAAACTTTTCATATACAATCAACTGGATAATACTGACACTTTTACAGAGGCTGACAATTCACTAAAACAATTATGGCCAAAATTACTCATATATTTAGTACATGACAACCAAGGAGAGGAATTACATTTTGTCTAGGTCTACATTATGAAGTTAATTATTTCTCTAAATTTAGTAAATATTTTACTACAAGGTGCAACATCATCTCTTTGAAGACAAACTCATCTATCACAGGGTTTCAGCTCATGTTGTCAAATGTTTAGTGAGCAGTGACTTAGTGCTATGAAGAATACAGAGATTAAGACAAAATTCCCACCCTCTTGGAGCTTGAGTGAACTGAGCAAAAGAACTGGAGATCTGTTTTTCAAGCAAAAAGAAAATGAAGAAAAAATTATTTACTTTATGAATATCAATCTTTCACAAATCAGAGAACCCACCTTTCAAGTCTCTATGATTAACTCTTTAGTGAGGCCATGGGTCTAGCATTCTTCATACACCAAATCTAAAATAACTACATATTGCTTTGGGTGGTATCATGTTTGGAAAAAGAAAAAAAATCAGCATGAGTGTTATAACCAAAGGTCTGTAAATATGACCAAAAAAGTACCCTTCAGAGGACTTAGAGTGGGATTTATAAAAAAAAATTTACATTGCCCTTTATTAACATAAAGTGAAGTGAAGAAGTGAAGTCGCTCAGTCGTGTCCGACTCTTTGTGACCCCATGGACTGTAGCATACCAGGCACCTCTGTCCATGGGATTTTCCAGGCAATAGTACTGGAGTGGATTAGCCATTTCCTTCTCCAGGGGATCTTCCCAACCCAGGGATCGAACCTGGGTCTCCCACATTGTAGACAGACGCTTTACCATCTGAGCCACGAGGGAAGTCCGTAGTGCTTTTTTATTAACATAAGAGAGTCCTGAATATTCATTGGAAGGACTGATGCTGAAGCTGAAACTCCAATACTTTGGCCATCTGATGCGAAGAACCAACTCATTTGAAAAGATCCTGATGCTGGCAAAGATTGAAGGCAGGAGGACAAGGGGACAAGACAGGATGAGATGGTTGGATGGTATCACCGACTCAATGGACATGAGTTTGAGTAAGCTCCGGGAGTTGGTGATGGACAGGGAGGTCTGGCGTGATGCAGTCCAGGGGTCACAAAGAGTCAGACATGACTGAACGACTGAACTGAACACAAGAGAAAAGTTTATCATGGTAAAAGTTCTGAAGTAGCATTTGTTTAATAAAGATGAAAAGGTCCAGTTCTGACATGAGTGTTTCAGTATATACTCTTTGTTTATGAAAATATTCTTTGATTTTATCAAAATAAGGTATAGTTTATGGGCACATAGTTTTGATAAGTGGTTTTATGTATAAATGCCTACATTTTATTTTCTAGAGAATAGTTCAAATTTGATATTGTATATTTTTCTTTACTACAATTTTTCCTACAAGAATCTTCTTTAGCCATATGATTATTTTATCTATATAAAAGAGGAAAAAACAAAATAATCAAGCAAAAGAAAAAATTCTGCTGGACTGGCTAGAACTTAAGATTCCAAGAATCAAAAGTCCAGTCTTCAGAGATGATTATGCTTCCATATTACACTGCTATGAAGCTGGGCTGCTTATCAATTTGGCCAAGAGTTAAATAGGAGACAAAACTCAAAAAAATGAATGTGTGGTGAATGTTTAAACTGTCTTTTCATCAACTTGGAAAAATTTCTAACTACAACATGTTCTTTTAAAGTCAACCTAACTAAATATATGAGGTAACTATGTAGCATGCCAATAATTCTAAATAAAGCTTTTTGGAAAGCCTTTTTATATATTATATCATAAAAGTGTGGGTCAGGTGTGCTGTAATATATCCGCCTATACCATATACATTAGAAAATAATATCTCAGGACTAGATTCTTTAAAATAGCCTAATCACTGGGATTGCTGTAAGTTAATAGCCAGTAATTATTAGCGTATTAATTAATGGAACAATACTACATATATCTACTAAAATATTACAGTGTATATATTAATTTTAATTTCTCACTTTATTAGGAAATATCATTTATATAAGTAGATAATAAACCAGACAAAATTGGGGTCTTGGTTTTCCCAGAAAATAACACAATCCAAATCTTGTCATTATCATTATGTTTGACATATTTCTGTCTCTATTCCCATAATGTATCAGACCAATTTTTTCCTATATTCAACTATTTAAAGTTTAATATTTGTATCATATTACATATTTTGTGTTAAGTTGTGACAATAACAAATTGTATCTCAGATTAAAATCCTTGATATCTATTAAAATTTACATTATTATTCCATTTTAATTTTACAATAGATTTATAATGTGTACATTTTCCATACTTTGTGTAAAATATCATATAAATGTGCTACTCTACTTAACTCAGGAATAATACATATTCTGACATTTATTTTAAATGATTTGTCTCTTGGGCAAATTGAGTTTTTACTACATTGTTAATCTGAGTTCATCTGAAACTACTGACCAACTAGTTTGTTGAACTATATGTCAAACAAAAGTGAAGATATTGTAAAGGCATAAATGTGCAGATGATATTATTTAATCCTTCTCCAAATACTGGCAAGGTTATCTGTTCAAACCTTAAAATTCTTAAGAATTTGAGAGGTCATTAATTATTTCACCTTCTTCACTACTTAGCAAATTCACATTGAATGAAACTAGACTGAAACATTACTCTGTAAAAGATTAAATCCAAAGACTAAGCTTGATTCAGTTTAGTTCAGTCGCTCAGTCATGTCCGACTCTTTGCAACCCCATGAATCACAGCACGCCAGGCCTCCCTGTCCATCACCAACTCCCGGAGTTCACTCAAACTCATGTCCATCGAGTCGGTGATGCCATCCAGCCATCTCATTCTCTGTCGTATTAGTTACTGTTAAATTTTAAATACTTTCAGCACTCTTATAATCAAAATGTTCCACCAATAAAGTTATATGATAAATTCATCATATATGTGACTGAGGGTTTATATAAATGCAAGTATATTTATATATTTTATGTTCATTCATTTATTGAACAAATATTAATGAAACATTTATTATTTGACATGATTTTTAAAATATTTTAATGTTGGGATTTTTATATATATTTACTATTTAGTCTCCTGCTGCAGTCCATGGGGTTGCAAAGAGTCGGACACGGCTGAGCAACTGAACTGAACAGTTTTAAAAGTATTCCAAAAAGCTGAAAAAAATCTACTTTTATTTGATATGTGTTGATTATATTTTATGTATATTTCAAAGTAGTGATTATAATACATATTATTTACAGATCAAATATTATATTATTTCATAATATTGTGAGTAAGCAGTTATGAAAATGATCGCCGAAGAATTGATGCTTTTGAACTGTGGTGCTGGAGAAGACTCTTGAGAGTCCCTTGGACTGCAAGGAGATCCAACCAGTCCATTCTAAAGGAGATCAATCCTGGGTGTTCATTGGAAGGACTGATGCTAAGGCTGAAACTCCAATACTTTGGCCACCTCTGCAATGAGTTGACTCACTGGAAAGGACTCTGATGCTGGGGGGAATTGGGAGCGGGAGGAGACGGGGACGACAGAGAATGAGATGGCTGGATGGCATCACCGACTCGATGGACATGAGTTTGAGTGAACTCTGGGAGTTGGTGATGGACAGGGAGGCCTGGCGTGCTGTGATTCATGGGGTTGCAAAGAGTCGGACACAACTGAGCGACTGAACTGAACTGAACTGAAGCAGTTATGAAGCAACATAATAATTTAATATTTCCCGAATTGAACTCCTTAGAGTCAGATATATTAACAAAAGTATACATAAAACTGACCTTGAGCAAAATTGACTTTCACAATTGTCATTCTGTATTATTCATATTTCTGTGTGGAAGCAAAGTGAACAAAACTGATAGTTCCAGTGAGGAAAGGATAGTTAACGTGGTTACAGGTTATAATATATGTAAACATAATATATTTTTGGTGCATTTTTATCTTTGTTATGGTCATGCAGATACAACAATAGCTTTACTTGCTCTTAATATTGTATGTGAATGCTGGAAATAATTATGAGAAAAATAATAAGAGAATTCACTAGGGTCATACAGATATAAAATATGTGATTTAGCAAAAGAACATAATATAAGGAATAGTATAAAAATATGTGTATATATATAAATACACTTATATTTGTATATTTTCTAGTTCATAACTTTAATCTCTATCTTTACATTAATTATCAAATTAATTAAAGACAAGGATAAGCAACTGTTAAATCAAAGGAATTTAAAACTTGAGTTGTTATCAACCACAAGATAATATTTTTATTTAACCAAAGTCATAGTAATATCTATCACATTATTTATAGTAAGTCTAATCAGTGAATCTTATTATAAAGCTACCCATAATTTAGTGTACTTAGAGCATAAATGTGGTGCCATTTAACTGCTGACAATCCAGTTTTATTGAGAGAAATAGCTTGAGTTGAAAGAAGGATCTTGAAAAGTTTTCAGCTTTATTTTTTCAAGCACCACAAACTAATAAGTAAAAACATATGAATTAGATAAAATACTTCATTAAGTTACTTTTATTGGGTGAGTCAATGTGATATGATTACATTTCAGAGATATTTAATTCCCCATCATATAAAATCACATTGATGTTTGGTTATATTTTCTCTTCTCATGATGTAGCCATTCAAAGTATTTTACTCATATCAAAGCAGAGATTATTATGAAGTTAAAGCTAAAGTCACTTTCATCAAAGCTAATCATAAATTTTATTTTCTAAAGTGTTTCCCAGAGTAATCACATTGCAGGTCTGTAAGGGAGACTCTCAAAAGTCCTCTTGGATCTTGGGTTCTAATTAGAAAGAATCCCATCAAGCTTGGAGAATTGCTGTGAATACAGTTGAGAGAACAAAAACAGAAACCCCCACATATGGTTCATGAAGCTTTGGATGAACCCAAACTGAACACTGATATTTTAGGAAGGTATTTCTTAATGTTGAAAGTATAATTGGCCATTCATTACGTAGATGGTCAGCTCTGCGGTGCTTTGCACCCATTTGTATGAGTTATGTAAATGTATAAATGCTTCCTTTGAAATGAGATAAAACTTGATCATTACATAAACTAGTAAATGATAGTTGCTCGCTGTATTGTACACAGGTCCCTTTTTATTGGTTAAAGAAGGTAGGTGAACATCACAGATGCAAACTGTTTGTTGTTAAGAACGTGTGTTTACAGGTGTGGAATACCCTAAGGATGGATAGAACTGATATCCTGCTGCAGGTGCAGACTTTAATAAACAGGAACTTGTCTTTCCTCTAATCACTTCTCTCCTTTATCATGCTTTTGGATTATCTCAATTCACATTAAGTATCACTTGTGCATAAAGCATATACAGTGTACTATATTTATTTAGATATACATGTGACTAGATTTTCAGTGAATAAAACCCAAAATGCATTCACATGAGAAAATGGAGTGGCTTAATTTAAATATTTTAGGAGTGCTAGAATACTAATAAACATCTGGAAGAACAGATAAAACTAGATAAATGTTTAGCCTTGTTATGAGTAACACACTAGCATACGATTAGGTTTATAATGGTTGTAATTTAACAAAACTGTTGTATGAAATATTTTGTTTAGCATTCATTAAAAACTGTTAATGCACTTGTGTTTTTCATGGACTAAATTTTTTTTGCAGCAGACGCACATTATTAGTATAATACAAATATGCTAAAAAGCAAACAGTTTGGTGTTAAAATGCTTTAAGTAGAATTGTGAAAGGAAATTTTACACCAATCTTTATTTTTTTTTTCATTTTTACAGGGAAAATTTTACCACAAATTCTGTATTTTAATGATATTATACCAACTCTATTTTTTAAACTCATTTTGTCACTGTTTTGTAACAGAAACACTGTAAATATTATAGATGTGGTAAACTATTATACTTGTTTTCTTATAAATGAAATGATCTGTGCCAACACTGACAAAATGAATTAATGTGTTACTAAGGCAACAGCCACATTACATGCTTTCTCTTTCACAGTAGGCAGCAGAGCATATGGTTTTCTCTTAATGGAACGCTAGCTTCTCATTAACATACCAGTAGCAGTGTCAGAACTTACAAACCAGCATAACAGGGAGATGGAAAAACTTATAAATTAGACCCTTTCAGTACTATTGAGAAGGAAATGACTGATGTTCTAAGGTACAATATTTAGCTAATACTGTGCCCTTTTCTGCACCTTCTTTCCACCGGAAAAATAAAACTTTTTTCTTATCATAAATAAAAATATAAATATTGAAGTGTAAGTAATTTTTACCCTGCTTCTAAGAGTGATTGGCACCCTGATTATGATAACTCTTCTTAAAAATAATATTTCCTTTTTGCACACAGTATGCTTTAAACAGCTGTATTTTCACCAGACTGTTTCAATACAGTAAAGCAGTTGAAATGTAAAGCAAATTTTCATGTCTCCCTAAAAGACTAAATCTATCTAATAAACAAAAAATGAGGATGAGAAGGAAACCCTTTATTTTTCCGGAGGCAAAAGATGACCATTCCAATAACAGAAGCGGAGCCGCCAAGAGGTTATAATTGGTAGTGAAGGAAAAGAATTATTTTATAAGTCCCCACATCATAGTTTTATACTACATATGTAGTATAAACCATATGTAGCAAGTTCATAATAATTATGGTGATTCGAATGTTTCATCCAATTTTTTTTTAATTTCAAAATTCTTCTCACAGAGAATTCAGCTATATTTGTAGATGAAATTTTTTTTATTTAATTAGAGGCTGATTACATTATTGTATTGGTTTTGCCATACATTGACATGAATCTGCCCCGGGTGTACATGTGTTCCCCATCTTGAACCCCCCTTCCACCTCCCTCCCCATCCTATCCCTCTGGTTCATCCCAGTACACCAGCCCCAAGCATCCCATATCATGCATCAAACCTGGACTGGAGATTCGTTTCACATGTCATAATATACATGTTTCAATGCTGTTCTCCCATATCATCCCACCCTCACCCTCTCGAAATTTATCAATAATCTGTCTTAAGAGACATTTCAAAATTTAAACCTATAAATATGGCATGGCAATTATACTTATATATGGATAACCATGATATGACCTGATATTCCAGGAATCCCATAAACTGAAATCATTTTTGTAATTTATGATTCAAAAATTTTCATAGCATTTACCTATAATTAAAAGGTTGAGAACAATTAAAAAGTAAAATATTAAAGTCCTGCGGAAATAGCCTACCTGTTCTGAGTTGCTGTCGAGTAAAGTCCAGAAAGAAAGCAGATGTACTAATCCTCTGATAACTAAAACTCTAGATAGAGAACAAAGTGGACTGATGGTTCTTTTCAAGACTTTAATGTCTACACTAGTTCAATTCGCTGAAAGGAAAATTTTACTCCTCAGAGTCTACCCATTTACTAGGCTCTTTCTGCATGTTTGTATTAGTAGCTGCATCCCTTAAATCTGCAGATCATCATAAAGGACAAGAACCTCTTTTAAGAGATTTCCCTGATGGTGCAGTGGTTAAGAATCTGCCTGCCAACGTAGGGGACACAGGTTTTATCCCTGGTCTGGGAACTAAGATTCCACATTCTGCAAGGCAACTGTAGTTCCCAGGAACTACACCTACTGAGCCCACACACTCAGGAGCTCTTGCCACAAGGAGAAGCCCACCCACTGCGGCTGACAGTAGCACCGGCTCACAGCAAAAAGAGAAGGTCCACGTGCAGCAGCAAACACCCAGCATAGCCAAAAATACTAAACAAATACAATTATAAAAAAGAACTTTGTTTAAAAGAATGTCAGGAATATATTGTTAATACCAAAATTATTTGAATCTTAACCATAAAAATAACAAGCTTTCTAAACATCATTATTCTGAATAAGAGTGTCAGACTTTATTTTTTCGGGCTCCAAAATCACTGCGGATGCTGATTGCAGCCATGAAATTAAAAGACGCTTACTCCTTGGAAGGAAAGTTATGACTAGACAGTATATTAAAAAGCAGAGACATTACTTTGCCAACAAAGGTCCGTCTAGTCAAGGCTATGGTTTTTCCCGTGGTCATGTATGGATGTGAGAGTTGGACTGTGAAGAAAGCTGATCACCGAAGAATGGATGCTTTTGAACTGTGGTGCTGGAGAAGACTCTTGAGAGTCCCTTGGACTGCAAGGAGATCCAACCAGTCCATTCTAAAGGAGATCAATCCTGGGTGTTCATTGGAAGGACTGATGCTAAAGCTGAAACTCCAATACTTTGGCCATCTCATGCGATGAGTTGACTCACTGGAAAAGACTCTGATGCTGGGAAGGATTGGGGGCGGGAGGAGAAGAGGACGACAGAGAATGAGATGGCTGGATGGCATCACCGACTCGATGGACATGAGTTTGAGTGAACTCCGGGAGTTGGTGATGGACAGGGAGGCCTGGCGTACTGTGATTCATGGGGTTTCAGAGAGTCGGACACGACTGAGCGACTGAACTGAACTGAACTGAATCCATTCATATGCGTAGCTTTTTAAACTGATTGTTTTCTCGGTGAAGTTCAAAATTTTACCGAATTTTGAGAACTACCGAAAGTTAGAATATATGTGATTTAAGTCATTTTCTACCAATATCTGAAGAATTGTCCAAAGGGCTAGGAATAAATAATTTAGTTATCTGTAATGAGAAGGTAGCCAAGTAACTTTGTTCCCAGATATAGCATAAACCTGGTCATACAGAGAGTTAACTTCGGTATTTAAAACTTTAGAACTTATGTCTTTTCCTTTTGCAAAATGAAATATACTAATTCTATTCACAGAAAGACCTTTCTGCCTCCCATCTATACTATAGGACTTGACTGGATGAGAAATCATTCTCTTCTTCCCCCCGCCTCAAAGTTTGCCATTATCCCCAAACAAGATGGCAAATGCTTTGAAAACTAAATTAATAACTATTAATGATTCAAACTCAGTGTTATTAATTAAAACTATTAATTTAAGCATGTTTGCATACTTTCTGAATAGGAAGCAACCAGATAACCATGACCCATGTTGCAAATTTATTTTGTGAGTCAATGCATCTAGATTTTTCCATTTGGTAAGCAAACTTTTTTCATTTACCAGTATCCAAGAGAGCCACAGGGAATAACTGGCTGCTTGGTGTAAACCCTCTGCCATCCTATAGACAATTTCCTTGTAACTCTAGAAAAGTCGTGTGAAAAGTTGCTCCCTCTCAGTGTGTTTTTCAACACCACGGAATCAGGAACATCTCTGCATACAGGTGTTAAAAGAAGCTTCCACCTCATGTCTAGCATTAAAACTTAACCTGATGGTTGTTATTCAGCTGAAGACAGTACCAGTGTAAAGTGTCACCGATCTGGTCACTATCTCTGGGAGGCTGCCAGCGCTTCTGCATTGGCTTCATGGTGTCGTCTGTGAGGGAAGCCAATTAAGATCACAAGATAGTGGCTGGTAATAATAAACTTCTAATGATGTTCCTAACTAAAAAGAGGTAATTAAAATGTGTATATGGATGACCCCAGCTTCTGTCAGCTCAGTGTAGCTGTTATGCCGACAATGTCCATGTTTTGTTTAGGAAGAGGAGTTCGTGTTGTCTAACAACAATAAGAGAAGCAATTTAATAATATGGAAAGGAGTGCCTTGGAAATGCACGCCGGTTTCAATGTGGTTGCATCCCTGACAGAATTCAGTTGACTGCTGTCTCCTGACTGGTCAAAAGTTTTGTTATTCTGGTTACTTACTGAGTTTAAGTCTCTCTCCTTCCCTCTTCATCCTCCCATCACCTGCCTCAAATTTCAATACGAGTTTTGGGGTTGCTTGTTGTATTTCACTAGGACTAGGTCTTATCTCTTTCAGATGCTTCTCAAAATCAAAGACTGTGTTTTGAAAAGAAAGACAATTAATTAGATAGCAAAGGAAGCCTGTCCTCTTATCACTCGATCTGGTCATGGACATAAGTGTTTCACACTTTTCCAATCCCCTAACCCTGCAGCCCAAAGCTTTCTTGTACACCTGCTCAGCTCGGCTCATCAATTTTCTGTGAGCCAGTTAAGTTCCTTTAAGCCTGTCCACTGAGAGGTGGTGATAGCTCTCTGAGAAAAAGAAGAAAGGAGAAACAGAATGCTGCTGCAGGCCCTTATCTTGATCACACTGTTTGTTTTCGCATTGATGTCTGTAATGAAACAAAGAGGATTTAATCGTGTTAAACAAAAGCCTGTTGGTACCCAGAGGAAACTCATTTAACTCTACTCTCAAGTCTCAGAGTTTCAGGTTTCCTGTCTTCCTTTTTGCCCATCCACCAGGCTGAGTTTCTTACCTGGGGCTTAAAATTGTGAGGTGTGAAACTCTTCTTTTGTTTTGACAGGTGCTCTTTGCTAAACATCAGCCTAGCCTTGATGGTGATAATACACAGAAGGAGAAAAAAACTTCAGAGACGCTAATGACTGTAGTTACCCAACTTCTGCCTTTCATGGTTTTTTCTTCACCTCCCTCATTGGAGTACTTGAGGATAAAGTGGGAAAACAAGTTGGGCTGATGGGAGGTGAGTTGTGAAAGATACTTGCTAAGAAGAAGACCCAGTAACCATCCCCATCTTGGCATCCCAAGAAGGAAAGAAAAGTGAAGAAAATAGGCCTAAGATTGCTCTTTATTGATCAAGGAGTTACCTGGCAGGACTGGAAGCGTTAAGTGTTATTTGGTGGAGGAATCGACTCACAAGTGACGCCGATAACTCGATATTTGGCCAAGGAGTCCCCAGACATGATTCTCACTTTAGAATACTAGAAGAGTTGTCAAGAGACTCGACTGATAGCCCTTCTCTATTGTACCGAGAAAACAGCCTCTCCATTTGGAGGGTGAAGCCCTGACTTCACTGACTTGTGACAATCCTGGTATGTTTCCTGACTGACCCTTCCTTTCCAGTGACTCCAAAATGGCGTTCCTGCATTTATTTAAAGCACCAGTTTCCTTTACTGCTGCCACATCTCTCTGTGTCTCCCACCATCTCTCAGAGCACACTTAACCTTGCCATCACTCTTAAGGAGCAGAAACTTTCCCCTTCGGCAGACGCTGATGGCGGATCTGCTCTGCTGACCAGGCACTCTGGGGGCAGGGCCAGCTGAACCACACTTCCCAATAGTGAAAACACCTAGAAGTGTTGAGCTTTGTTATCAAACCAGAAGTTCCACCACCCCCAAATTAAGAAGAAGCACCTTCTCTTTTGGCTGTATAAAACCCCCACCTTTTCCATCTTTATTTAGACAGTGGTGATAGGAGTAGGGGATAGACTTCTTCCAGAATAAATTCAGTACTCACAAAAGATTCATATAGTTATTGGACAGGTGGTAGGTATTAGTAGTTAAAAGTAGACTCAGATCACCTGGGTGATTTTGGGTAAAGCTGTTTGTGCTGCAGTTTCATTGACTTTAAAATATAAGTATAATAGTACCAAGAACATAGATTATCATAAGCATATAATTAATCCATCAATTAATCTAAAATATTTACTGAAAAGAATCCTGAAGTCATAGTTTGCATTCAATAAATGTTAACCATTATTATCTGCAGCTGAGTGATCTTCTCAAGTCAGGTTGTTAATTCACTGAGCTTCATTTTCTTCAAAGTGTATTTTATCTTCCAAGTGCTGGCTTCAGGTGTTTGCCAAGGTTTTGGTAGAAGTGAGCTTCTTTCACTTAGGAGGGTTTTGCCTCCGGTAACCATTCCTCCTTCTCAACAAGCAAATTCTGATTTCTTCCCACACACTCCTATCCTGAAAATAATTAATTGGGCTGTCTAGCCTTTCTGTCTTCTCATTCAAGGTCTTAAAGAGGATGGAATATATATTTAATTTCCGTCCTTCTCTTGAGCAAGACCTTGAGGCAGAGAAGCAGTGAAGAATCTTCAGTTGCTCTTTCAGATCCTTGCTGATCTTCACAAACTGATCACATCTTCTTGCGTCAGCTCGGAAGTCAGTCCTACACAACCCTCCATGTCCTTCTTCCTTCTTTGCAGCAGTGCGCAAGGAAGGTGGATGGATCCTGTTTGTAGAATGCTGCCGCCTCAAACCTGGTGTTTTCATGTTAGAGAGGGAGCTGCTCTGAGATTTGGTGAATTTTTTTATGCCAAGGTTTGCTTCCTTTGTTATCTTGCAAAGTTAATTATAAACTGATATCTTTATAGAGGAAAGAATTATTTGGTGGGAAACTGAGCCATGTGAGAAGGCTTAGTAAAAAGGCTAGTAGCATATGTCATTACTCTTTTCAGAGACAAGTAAATGATAGGCAAATTATAAATACGGTTGATTTCTTAGCTCAAATACCTGGAATTAAGCAAAAGGATAAGTAGAGTAAGAAGAAGGGAAGAGTAGTAAGCCTGTTGCCTTTCAAAACAAGAAGATACTAGTCCCTGATACATGCCTTTATTGTGATTGTCACATAATATCACGATAAAGGCATCTTTACACAATATCCCTGCATTTGCTTTCAAAATAACAGTTAACACATGATCAGCAAAGAGGGCTTTCAGACACCAGTTACCTAACTGGAACAATTCAAACTAAATAGGCCTGATGTTGACATGGATATTGTGATGAAACATTTCTATGTAGACTTCTGTTTAAATTCTTCTCATTTAAACTGCAAAGCCAAACAAAATTCTAATGTCACCTCTGACAGTTGAAACAATCAAAACCAATATTTGGTTCTTCAAATTTTGGGGGAGATGGGGCTGGAAAATAAATATATCAATCCATTTTACTCCTTTCAGTGTAATCACAGTACCTGTGATTGTAAGGTTTTTAATGCAAATTTATAGAGGATTTCCTACAATAATGATTCAAACTAGTGAGGCAGTCACAAAATAATGATAAGAAAAATGTTCTTTCTGCCATTTTCCTCTCAAAATAAGAGTTGTCTAACTTTAAAAGATCATGTTTTATCTTTGGTTTTTCTCTTTCTTACCCTCAGGTCCAGATCCAGTGAACCTAGCATTTGTGTATAAGACTACAAAGTTCACCTATGGCACACAAATTATTTTGTTAGGGTGCCATCTGCTGGTGTGAAACAATCAAAGACTTTTTTTTTAAGATAAACGGTATGCATGAATTAAAACTAAAGGCTTAGAAGTTATTCGATTCATATTATATAAATATAATATAGACTATTTTCAAATGGTTGTCTGGTGTATAATTTTTAAACACTTTAATATGGTAAGATAAAAAGTGACTTTATTCTAAAATGAAGAAAGTGGAGGCATCAGACATTGCCTTGACTTCCTGGTTCCTGATCTGTTTGGATTCAAGCTTCATTTTTCAGTTTCCATGGCTCCCCTGACTTTAAAAAATTCTGTTAAATTTTCCCTTAGAAAAGCAATTTAATTGCTGTGTTTGTGATTACATCAGTTTCAACAGATAAAATCTTAATTTACCCATTCACTGGGCTTGTTCTCTAAGCCATGGTATAAGATGCATGCACAATGTGTTGCCTCTCTCTAAAGCAAGCTTATCAGCATAGTCCTTATTAGGCATGTACAATATCCATGCCCAGCCTATCTTCATAAGACGTAAGGAAAAGCAACTGACTACTCCCTCCCTTCTTAAACATCTTTACCACTTATCTGTGTGACATTGAGCAAAACATTTAACTTCCCTTTACTTCTTCCTTATCTGTAAATTTCAGATATTATGAGTAATTATCTAGCTATCTTCATTGCTAAAAAATAATCACATCTATAAGTTTCTTAAAATACTGCCCGTATCATAGTAAACACACGATAACTATTAGCTGCTTTACCATAGTTGTTATTTAAATAAAGAATACGGGTTAGTATCAACTAGAAAACCATTGTTTTACATAGTTTGGGGGATCCTTAACGTCCTTCCAATCGGGAGATATAAAATGTGTATTTGTATTCAAACTTCGGAGAATATGGAAAGAATAATCATTTCCTTACCTTTTTTTCCTCTCTTTTCTATGAGCACTTAATTGGTTTGAAGTCTCAGCTCCCTTAAATCTTACATAAAGCCTTTCAAGGTCTGACCTACGTACCTCGCCAGCCCCATTTCTCACTCTGTCCCAGCCATAATGAACCTCTTCCAGTTGCCTGAGTGAGCCATGCTTCCACTCTCCACAGGTCTGTGCAGAGTCCCTGTGCCTGGAAACCTTCCCCCCGGCCCTGCCTCCATCATCTTATCTCTTAGCTCTCCTGTTAAGAAGCCTTTAAGGCATGACTGAGCAACTAACAGTCCTGTTTGTTCATTGGAAGGACTGATGCTAAAGCTGAAACTCCAATACTTTGGCCACCTCATGCGACGAGTTGACTCACTGGAAAAGACTCTGATGCTGGGAAGGATTGGGGGCGGGAGGAGAAGGGGACGACAGAGAATGAGATGGCTGGATGGCATCACCAACTCGATGGACATGAGTTTGAGTGAACTCCGGGAGTTGGTGATGGACAGGGAGGCCTGGCGTGCTGTGATTCATGGGGTCGCAAAGAGTCAGACATGACTGAGCGACTGAACTGAACTGAACTGAAGCAACTAACCTACATACACACAAGGCAAAGATCAGATAATCCTTTCCTAGGCTCCCATAATGCTCATCTATCCCACCATTATGCCATCACATTTCCATAGGGTGGAGAGAGGTAGGGTCTACTTTATTCACCATTATACTCCCAGCCTCTAGAGCAGTACAGACACCCAGATGGGACTAGATAAACATTTATTACATAAGGGGCTGTATGAGTGTGCAGTTTATTTTGGGCGGGAGAAACATCAATAACCTCAGATATGCAGATGACACCACCATTATGGCAGAAAGTGAAGAAGAACGAAACAGCCTCTTGATGAATAAAATAAAGTTAAAGAAGAGAGTGAAAAAGTTGGCTTAAAGTTCAATATTCAGAAAACTAAGATCATAGCATCCAGTCCCATTACTTCATGGCAAATAGATGGGGAAACAGAGGCTGACTTTACTTTTCTGCTTTCCAAAATCACTGCGGATGGTGATTACAGCCATGAAATTAAAAGATGCTTGCTCCTTGGAAGGAAAGTTATGACCAACTTTAGACAACATATTTAAAAGCAGAGATATTACTTTGCCAACAAAGGTCCATCTAGTCAAGGCTATGGTTTTTCCAGTAGTCATGTATGGATGTGAGAGTTGGACTGTGGAGAAAGCTGAGCACTGAAGAATTGATGCTTTTGAATTGTGGTGTTAGAGAAGACTCTTCAGAGTCCCTTGGACTGCAAGGAGATTCAACCAGTCCATCCTAAAGGAGATTAGTCCTGGGTGTTCATTGGTAGGACTGATGTTGAAGCTGAAACTCCAATACTTTGGCCACCTGATGCGGAGAGCTGACTCATTTGAAAAGACCCTGATGCTGGGAAAGATTGAGGGCAGGAGGAAAAGGGGACAACAGAGGATGAGATGATTGGATGGCATCACCGACTCAGTGGATATGGGTTTGGGTGGACTCCGGGAGTTGGTGATGGACAGGGAGGCCTGGCGTGCTGTGGTTCATTGGGTCGCAAAGAGTAGGACACGACTAAGCAACTGAACTGAACTAAAAGAGGAAGCACAAACTCTCTTAACCTTGCCTACAAGGTTAAAATCTGTCTTGAGCAGTGACCATCTTTCTCCAGTTATTTTCATTAGGCCATTGCCAGTGTCACTCTTATTCATGAATACCTTTTATTCATATATTTGTAGCAAAAACTCAAGAACATATGATAAAAATGGATGTGATTGTGTTTTTTTCATATGCGTGTAGGAATTTACTTTCAATTTCTATTTTGCCAAATCATAAATACTATCCTTATTTACTTAGCAATTATAATTTTCATAAAAAATGTATGCATGTTAACAATTTATTCAAGAATGTGCTGAGTGGCTACTATTTGCTTGGTACTTTTCTAGGTGATGAGCAAAGTGGACAGAAATTCCTAACCTCATTGAGCTGAATTAGCTCTGTGTTTTTGCTTAAGTTTTTCTGTATCTGGCAAGAAAGGAAAGGAAACCCAAAAGATAGTACAGCACCCTGGGGCTCACAACACGGGGTGCTGCACCATCCCTGCCTCTTGAGGAAAAGGGAAGAAGCAGGTAGTTTCCCAGAATTCTAGTTCCCGCTTTCATTCTTCTGCTGTTTCCTTCCACAGACTGAAGCCAACCAAAGCCCCAGAAAAGGAAGCTGATGAGAATCAGAGTGTCCCAGAGCACGGAGCAAAGGCCAGAAGCAGTAGAGGGGATCTGGAAGGACAGAGGGAAAATATCCAGCACTAACTCTGATTAAGAACTTTTAAATTATTATTATTATTATTGCCTGCAAGCAGGAGATCTGCGTTATAGCCCTGAGTCAGGATGGTCCCTTGGAGAAGGAAATGGCAACCCACTCCAGTATTCTTGCCTGGAGAATCCCATGACAGAGGAGCCTGGCAGGAGTATATGGTGGTCCATGGGGCCTGGAGTCCATGGGGAGTACATGGAGCCTGGCAGAAATACATGGGGTCAAAAAGAGTTGGACATGGTTGAGAGACTTTCACTTTTCTATCATTATATAGCCTCTAAATGTTTCCCAAACACAGAGTGTTCTTTCAAATAATTGGCAGCTTGTGTGTTACTCAGACAGAGACACCTGTTGGAAATCAGGGTTTTTTTTTTAATAAGCTTATGTGCCTTTTAAACAAATATTAATGTGTTGTGTATTTAGAGAGTCTTTTGGGGGGTATCAAAAAGTAATCTAGTATAAAAGAATAATCTCATTCTACATTGCATCTCTGAAACTCGTGTCTGAACCTTTAAAAGGAAAAAAAAAAATGAAGATTTGTAGTTCTGTGAACTAGCTCATGATGTCACCAATTATTTGCAGCCTTCCAGAGCTCCCCCTGGACCTGCTATGGAAGGAGGCATGTGCCTCGATTCATGGCCTGAGGAAGAGGCTGGGGAGACCGACACACAAACAGAATAAGGGCTACTGAGGTCCCACGGTATCTTTAAGGAGACCAAGATTTCTCTGTTAGTGGTTGGAGGTTAAAACTGAGTACTTCTGCAATCTGAAAGCACAAAAAACCAAGAACATTGTATTGATACTCACCTCTATCTCATACTGCTCATTTTTCTGCCCTTGTTATACCATTCTTCCTTGCAATCTACTATTTAAAAAAAAAAAGAAATGAAATGTTAGTTGGTAGTTGTATCCTACTCTTTGAGACCCTGTGGACCGTCGCCTGCCAGTCTCCTCTGTCCATGGGATTATCTAGGCAAGAATACTGAAGTGGGTTGCCATGCCCTCCTCGAAGTGATCTTCCTAACCAGGGAAACAAAATCGTGTCTCATATCTCCTGCATCGGCAGACAGGTTCTTTACCACTAGCGCCACCTGGGAAGCCTATATAGAAGATTTACGGTTTCATAGAAGGTGCTATATTAGTTATTTATTACTTAGGTGGATACACTTGCCATGAGATAACCGTTTTTAGAACTTACTCAGTTACTTCTTTCTGAAAATCCAGCTTCTTAGTGCCCTCTCCCCAGTTTAAGTATTAATTAATTAATCTAACACGTTGGTGCTTAATACCAACCCTTTGTTCCATATTTTGAGGTAATTAGCTTGTGTGACATCCTTCCTTCTAGGAGTTAGAAATCAAACAATATGGGCCCCATTTAAGAATAACTTACAAATTGGTGCTGGAAGCATCACTATGAACAAAGCTAGTGGAGGTGATGAAATTCCAGTTGAGCTATTTCAAATCCTGAAAGATGATGCTGTGAAAGTGCTGCACTCAATATGCCAACAAATTTGGCAAATTCAGCAGTGGCCACAGGACTGGAAAAGGTCAGTTGTCATTCTAATCCCAAAGAAAGGCAATGCCAAAGAATGCTCCAACTACTGCACAATTGCACTTATCTCACACACTAGTAAAGTAATGCTCAAAATTCTCCATGGCAGGCTTCAACAGTACATGAACCATGAAATTCCAGATTTCAAGCTGGTTTTAGAAAAGACAGAGGAACCAGAGATCAAATTGTCAACATCTGTTGGATTATCAAAAAAGCATGAGAATTCCAGAGAAACATCGATTTCTGCTTTATTGACTATGTCAAAGCCATTGACTGTGTGGATCACAAAAAACTGTGGAAAATTCTTCAAGAGATGGGAATACCAGACCACCTGACCTGCCTCTTGAGAAATCTGTATGTAGGTCAGGAAGCAACAGCTAGAACTGGACATGGAACAGCAGACTAGTTCCAAATAGGGAAAGGAGTACGTCAAGGCTGTATATTGTCACCCTGCTTATTTAACTTATATGCATAGTACATCAGGAGAAACGCTGGGCTGGAAGAAACACAAGCTGGAATCAAGATTTCTGGGAGAAATATCAATAACCTGATATTCAGATGACACCACCCTTATGGCAGAAAGCAAAGAACTAAAGAGCCTCTTGATAAAAGTGAAAGAGGAGAGTGAAAAAGTTGGCTTAAAACTCAACATTCAGAAAACTCAGATTATGGCACCTGGTCCCACCACCACATGGCAAATAGATGGGGAAACAGTGAGAGACTATTTTTGGGGGCTCGGGACTCAAAATCACTGCAGATGGTGACTACAGCCATGAAATTAAAAGACGCTTACTCCTTGGAAGAAAAGTTATGACCAACCTAGACAACATATTAAAAAGCAGAGATATTACTTTGCCAACAAAAATCCATTTAGTTAAGGCAAAAGTTTTTTCAGTAGTCATGTACAGATGTGAGAGTTGGACTATAAAGAAAGCTGAGAACCGAAGAATTGATGCTTTTGAACTGTGGTGTTGGAGAAGACTCTTGAGAGTCCCTTGGACTGCAAGGAGATCCAACCAGTTCATCCTAAAGGAAATCAGCCCTGAATATTGATTGGAAGGACTGATGTTGAAGCTGAAATTCCAATACTTTGGCCACCTGATGCGAAGAACTGACTCATTTGAAAAGACCCTGATGCTGGGAAAGATTGAAGGCAGGAGGAGAAGGGGATGACAGAGGATGAGGTGGTTGGATGGCATCACCAACTCAATGGATGTGAGTTTGAGTAAACTCTGGGAGTTGGTGATGGCCAGGGTGGCCTGGTGTGCTGCAGTCCATGGGGTCGCAAAGAGTTGGACATGACTGAGCGACTGAACTGAACTGAGATTTTTCACATCAGTGGTTTGTGCATTTTTTAATCTGGATGATTATAATATCCTTTGTAGTTAGAACTTTACTCCTATAAAAGTAAGAAAAACAAAAAATTTAAATGAGTTCCCCAAACGAATCAATATGTGGATTTATAATCTGTGTCATGTACCCACTCTCTGACAAATCAAAAATGCTCATGGGAAAATCAGAAGCCTTGGGTTTTAGACCCAGAGTGTCCCAAAATAGTGACTTTCTCTGAACTTCATCTTCATCTTCTGCACAGTGGAGGGCTGGGCCAGATGCTCTGGCTCCTTTCCAGAAAGATACATCTATGGAATGCTACATACCATTGTTCTCTGAGACTTTTGACTCTTTGGTGTTTTGATTTCATGGAATAGATTCTATTTGAGGGCTGAGTCCTCACTATTTAGCTCTGGGCCTGCAAAATGCATATAAAAACATCAATAAATATGTGTAGGACTTAATATTTTGCTGAGCTATTTAAGCATAACCAGGTCTCTAGAACTATTTCAAAACATTTTGTAAATCTAGTGTTAGCACACTGTGATGTTACATTTTCAGTTGCTAACAATGTACAATGATGTAGGTCAACAGAGTGTTTTGAATGTTTTAGAAAACTTGGCCAGGGTGAGAACTCGCCATCTGATTAGATTTCTGGAAAGAGGATTCAAGTATATTGATTTCATTTTGGCAAAAGAATATGTTTACATCTCATATTTTAGCTAAAATTTTACCTAGAAATCAGATATGTGGTTCATCTTTAACTAATACCCTTTTTAAAGGTGACCCAGCGCAAGTATTAATACTATAGGCTAAATGTTTGTGTTCTCCCCCCAAATTCATGTATTAAAACTCTAATCCCCAGTGTGACAATATTTGGGAGTAATTAGGGAGTACCAGCAGTGGAACCCTCATGATGGGATCAGGTGTCCTTATAAGGGGATGAAGAGACCAGAGCTCGCTCTCTCCACAATGGGAGGCTACAGCAAGAAGGTGACAGTTTGCAAACAAGAATAGGATTGTCACTAGGAACCTAACCTACTGGTACAATCCCAGCCTCTGGGACTGTGAGAAACAAAGGTATGTAGTTTAAGCCACCCAGTCTCTGGTATGTTTGTTATAGAAGCCTAAGTTGACTTAGCCAGCAGGTAAATCAGGTCGGTTCACAAACGAAACAGAATTTCATGGTAAAGAATTCAGGCTGGAAATGGATCCTTTTACAAGCACAATTAAGGAGTAAGAAAGCTAACAATATTAAAATAAGGAGGGACCAGGATACTGACATCAGTAGCAGAAATTACCAACTCCAACAGCCCACAACCTTGACAGAGTGATTCAATGGCAGAGCTATTTCTAATTCAAAAGGTTACACTTCAGGTTTTGCCAGACTGTGAACTTCCACTGCTGGACTCAAACTTCTCCAGGTTGGAAATTTCATCTTTTTATTGCTCTTCTATGAATTCCCAGGGAACATTAGTTCTCTATAAATGCTATTTTTTATAGTATAGAGAAATGCTATTTCTCTATAAATGTATTTTTAAAGAATACATTAAAAATAAATAGATTCTTTAGTATTATTCTGGTTGTATCATATAACATTGACTGATGCTAAAGCTGAAACTCCAATACTTTGGCCACCTGATGCAAAGAACTGATTCCTTGGAAAAGACCCTGATGCTGGGAAAGATTGAAGGCAGGAGGAGAAGGGGACAACAGAGGATGAGATGGTTGAATGGCATCACCGACTCGATGGACATGAATTTGAGCAAGCTCCGGGAGTTGGTGATGGATAGGGAAGCCTAGCGTGCTGCAGTCCATGGGGTCACAAAGAGTTGGATACAACTGAGAAACTAAACTGAACTCTTGTTTCATCTCACACTGATTACAGAGAATACACTAATTTGTTATACACACAGTAGGTTTTCTTGAAACACTATGAAATTTAATGTATGTATTAAAGTGTATGTGTGAGGGGGGAGCTGCAAAATGAGAAATCTAATTAAATTAGTTCAGGAAAAAAATCTTCTTCTTTTAATGATATGGTGAGCTCATCAAAATGAAGTCCACCCAAGTTATATGATATATAACAGCCAAGTTATATGAAGTACAGCTAAGTTACATGTGACCTAGTATTGTAAATAGAGCTGCCATGAACTCTGGGGTACATGTGTCTTATTCAGTTTTGGTGTGGGACTGGAAATTCTTAACCTTCAAAAGCAGTATCTTGTCCTGTTCTTATAGAACCACAAAAAATTGAAATATTTTCATTAACAAAATAATCAAAACCATATCAGATCAAATAGGCACTGTTCTTCCAGCTACTCTCACATAGGTAATTACAATCTAGGGGTTATAGAATGAGATAACACCTTACCTATTCCAGATAAATAACACTAAGTGTCTTTTTAGATGGGTACATGGTTATCAGCTTTCAAAAATTTCAAACCTCTATCAGATTCCCAAGGGAAAGCTCCTACCCCACGGAGTCTTCAGAGATCCATCATCATGAACATTTTCAGATTAGATGCCGAGAGAGCCAATCAAGGTTACTAAAAAGGAAAAGAAAAAGTTGGTTATAGTAGGGTGTTAAAAAAGAAAAAAAAAAAAAAAAAGGAACTAGATAAAAACATTCAAGAAACCAGATTGAGAATTGTTACACAGAGGAGTCTCATGGGAGAAACTGACCTGAAGCTACTCTCTTGTCTTTGAATGCACACTGTCTCTCTCTAATAAGGAACATTCTCTCTATCTTGGTGTTCTGCTTCCTTCTGAGACTGAGCATCTATTGCTATCATTACCCTAAATTAAATTCAATAAAGAACATTTAAGTTAATTCTGATGAGTGTATTCATGAGCCTGCCAACAATGTATTTTACCAGCTCTAGGAATATCAGTTCAGTTCAGTTCAGTCGCTCAGTCGTGTCCGACTCTCTGCGACCCCATGAATCACAGCACGCCAGGCCTCCCTGTCCATCACCAACTCCCGGAGTTCACTCAAACTCATGTCCAGAGAGTCGGTGATGCCATCCAGCCATCTCATTCTCTGTTGTCCCCTTCTCCTCCCTAGGAATATCACTCAGGACTTAATTATTTTTTAATATAATAAAAAATGTTTAATATGATAAATTTAATATGAAAAAGAACTTTTCAAAGTTCACTCGTGTTGTTTTATTTTTTTATTAATTTTTTATTGAAGGATATTTGCTTTACAGAATTTTGTTGCTTTCTGGCAAACCTCAACATGAATCAGCCATAGGAATACATATATCCCCTCCCTTTTGAACCTCACTCCCATCTCCTGCCCCATCCCACCCCTCTAGATTGATACAGAGCCCCTCTTTGAGTTTCCTGAGCCAGACAGCAAATTCCCATTGGCTATCTATTTTGCACATGATAATGTAAGTTTCCATGTTACTCTTTCCATACGTCTCACCCTCTCCTCCCCTCTCCCTATGTCCATAAGTCTATTCTCTATGTCTGTTTCTCCACTGTTTCCCTGTAAATAAATTCTTCAGTACCATTTTTCTAGATTCCGTATATATGCATTAGAATTCGGTATTTATCCTTCTTTTTCTGACACATTCCACTCTGTATAATAGGTTCTATCTAGGTTCATCCACCTCATCAAAACTGACTTAAATGCATTCCATTTTATGGCTGAGTAATATTCCATTGTGTATAAGTATCACAACTTCTTTGTCTGTTCTTCTGTTGATGGACATCTAGGTTTCTTCTGTGTTCTAGCTATTGTAAATAGTGCTGCAATGAACCATGGGATACATGTGTCTTTTTCAGTTTTGGTTTCGTCAGGATATATGCCTAAGAGTGGGATTGCTGGATCATATGGTGGTTTTATTCCTAGTTTTTTAAGGAATCTCCATGCTGTCTTCCATAGTGGCTGTATCAATTTACATTCCCACCAACAATGCAAGAGTATTCCGTTTTCTCCACACCCTCTCCAGCATTTATTGTTTGTAGACGTTTTGATGATGGCCTTTCTGACCAGTGTGAAGTGATATCTCATTGTAGTTTTGATTTGCATTTCTCTAATAATGAGCCATGTTGAGCATCTTTTCATGTGTTTGTTAGCCATCTGTAATGTCTTCTTTGAAGAAATATCTGTTTAGGTCTTTTTCCCACTTTTTGATTGGGTTGTTTGTTTTTCTGGCATTGAGTTGCATGAGCTGCCTGTATATTTTGGATAGTCCTTTGTCAGTTGTTTCATTTGCTATTATTTTCTCCCATTCTGAGGGTTGTCTTTTCATCTTGCTTATAGTTTCCTTTGCTGTGCAAAAGCTTTTAAGTTTAGTCAGGTCCCACTTGTTTACTTTTGTTTTTATTTCTGTTACTCTAGGAGGTGAGTCATAGAGGATCTTTCTTTGATTTATGTTGAGTGTTCTGCCTATGTTTTCCTCTAAGAGTTTTATAGTTTCTGGTCTTATATTTAGGTCTTTAATCCATTTTGAGTTTATCTTTGTGTATGGTGTTAGGAAGTGTTCTAATTTCGTTCTTTTACATGGAGCTGTCCAGTTCCAGCACCATTTATTGAAGAGGCTGTCTTTGCCCCATTGCAGATTCTTGCCTCCATAAGGTACCCATAGGTGCATGAGTTTATTTCTGGGCTTTCTATCTTGTTCCATTGGTCTATATTTCTGTTTTTGTGCCAGTACCATACTGTCTTGATGACTGTAGCTTTGTAGTATAATCTGAAGTCAGGAAGGAAGGAACTTCAGTATAATCTGAAGTTGATTCCTCCAGCTCCATTCTTCTTTCTCAAGACTGCTTTGGGTATTCAGGATCTTTTGTGTTTCCAAATGAATTGTGAAAATTTTGGCTCTAGTTCTGTGAAAAATGCCATTGGTATTTGATAGGGATTGCATTTAATATGCAGATTGCATTTGGCAGTATAGTAATGTTCACAATATTTCACAATCTTTCTACCCAGGAACATGGAATATCTCTCCATTTGTTTATGCCATCTTTGATATCTTTCATTAGTGTTTTATAATTTTCTGTGTATAGTTCTTTTGTCTCCTTAGGTAAGTTTATTCTGAGATATTTAATTCTCTTTGTTGCACTGGTGAATGGGATTGATTCCTTAATTTCTATTTCTGATTTTTCATTCTTATTATATAGAAATGCAAGTTATTTCCATGTATTGATTTTGTATCCTGCAACTTTGCTAAATTCACTGATTAGCTCTAGTAATTTTCTGATACTATCTTTAGGGTTTTCTATGTACAAAATTATGTTGTCTGCAAACAGTGAGAGCTTTCTTCTTTAACAATCTGGATTCCTTTTATTTCTTTTTCTTCTCTGATTACTGTAGCTAGGACTTCCAGAACTGTGTTGAATATTAGTAGTGAAAGTGGACACCCTTGTCTTGTTTCTGATCTTAGGGGGAATGTTTTCAGTTTTTCACCATTGAGAATAAAGTTTGCTGTAGGCTTATCATATATGGCCTTTACTATGTTGAGGTAGGTTCCTGCTATTCCCATTTTTTTGAAGAATTTTAATCATAAATGGGTGCTGAATTTTGTCAAAGAATTTTTTTGCATCTATTGAGATGATCATATGGTTTATCTTTCAATTTGTTAATATTATGTATCACATTGATTTATTTGCATATATTGAAGAATACTTACATTCCTGGAATAAACCCAACTTGATCATGGTGTATGAGCTTTTTGATGTGTTGCTGAATTCTGTTTGCTAAAATTTTGTTAGGCTTTTTGCATCTATGTTCAACAGTGATACTGGCCTGTAGTTTTCTTTTTTGTGTGCTGTTTTTGTCTGGTTTTGGTATCAGGGTGATGGTGGCTTCATAGAATGAGTTTGAAAATGTTCCTTCCTCTGCAACTTTTTGAGAGTTTCAGAAGGATAGGCATTAGCTCTTCTCTAAATGTTTGATAGAATTCTCCTGTGAAGCCATCTAGCCCTGGGCTTTTGTTTTTTGGGAGATTTTTGATCAAAGCCTCAATTTCAGTGCTTGTAATTGGGTTGTTCATAATTTCTATTTCTTCCTGGTTTGATCTTGGAAGCCTGAACTTTTCTAAGAATATCCATTTCTTCCAGGTTATCCATTTTATTGTCATATAGTCATTCATAATAGTCTCTTAATGATCATTTGTATTTTTGCATTGTCTGTTACAACCTCTCTTTTTTCATTTCTAATTTTGTTGCTTTAATTCTTCTCTCTTTTTTCTTGATGAGTCTGGCTAAAGGTTTGTAAATTTTGTTTATCTTCTCAAAGAACCAGCTTTTAGTTTTATTAATCTTTACTATTGTTTCTTTCATTTCTTTTTCATTTATTTCTGCTTGGATCTTCAGGATTTGTTTCCCTCTACTAATTTTGGGGTTTTTTGTTTTTCTTTTTCCAGTTGTTTTAGGTGTAAATTTAGGTTGTCTATTCGATGTTTTTCTTATTTCTTGAGGTAGGAGTGTATTGCTATAAACTTCCTTCTTAGAACTGTTTTTACTGCATCCCATAGGTTTTGAGTTGTCATGTTTTCACTGCCATTTGTTTCTAGAAATTTTTTGATTTCCCTTTTGATTTCTTCAGAAACCTGTTGGTTATTTAGAAACATGTTGTTAAATCTCCATGTGTTTGTGTTTCTTACAGGTTTTGTGGGGGTTTTTTTTGTAATTGATATCTAGTCTCATGGTGTTGTGGTCAGAGAATATGCTTGATACAGTTTCAGTTTTCTTAAATTTACCGAGGTTTGATTTGTGACCCAAGATGTGGTCTATCCTGGAAAATGTTCTATGTGCACTTGAGAAGAAGACTGTTTGCGACCCCATGGATTGCAGCATGCCGGGCTTCCCTGTCCATCAACAATTCCCGGAGTTTACTCAAACTCATGTCCACTGATTCAGTGATGCCATCCAACCATTTCAGCCTCTGTTGTCCCCTTCTCCTCCAGTATTCAATCTTTCCCAGTATCAGGGTCTTATCAAATGAGTCACTTCTTTGCACAGGTGGCCAAAGTATTGGAGCTTCAGCTTCAACATTAGCCCTTCCAATGATTATTCAGGACTGATTTCCTTTAGGATGGACTGGCTGGATCTCCTTGCAGTCCAAGGGACTCTCAAGTGTATTCTCCAACACCACAGTTCAAAAGCATCAATTCTTCGGTTCTCAGCTTTCTTTATAGTCCAACTCTCACATCCATACATGACTACTGGAAAACCATAGCTTTGACTAGATGGACCTTTGTTGACAAAGTAATGTCTCTGCTTTTTAATATGCTGTCTAGGTTGGTCATAGCTTTTCTTCCAAGGAGCAAGCGTCTTTTAGTTTCATGGCTGCAGTGACCATCTGCAGTGATTTTGGAGCGCCCCCAAAAATAAAGTCTGTCACGTTTCCCACTGTTTCCCTATCTATTTGACAAGAAGTGATGGGATAAGATGCCATGATCTTCTGAAGATTGAGTTTTAAACCAACTTTTTGACTCTCCTCTTTCACTTTTATCAATTGGCTCTTTAGTTCTTCTTCTTTGTTTTCTGTCATAAGTGTGGTGTCCTCTGCATATCTGAGGTTATTGATATTTCTCCTGGCAATCTTGATTACAGCTTGTGCTTCATCCAGTCCAGCATTTCTCATGATATATTCTGCATATGAGTTAAATAAGCAGGGTGACAATATAGAGCCTTGACATACTCCTTTCCCGATTTGGAACCAGTCTGTTGTTCCATGTCCAGTTCTAATTGGTGCTTCTTGACCTGCATACAGATTTCTCAGGAGGCAGGTCAGGTGGTCTGGTATTCCCATCTCTTGAAGAATTTTCCACAGTTTGCTGTGATCCACACAGAAAAAGGCTTTGGCCTAGTCAATAAAGCAGAAATAGATGATTTTCTGGAACTCTCTTGCTTTTTTGATGATCGAATGAATGTGGGCAATTTGATCTCTGGTTCCTCTCCCTTTTCTAAATCCAGTTTGAACATCTGGAAGTTCATGGTTCATGTACTGGCTTGGAGAATTGAAGCCTGGCTTGGAGAATTTTGAGCATTACTTTGCTAGTGTGTGAGATGAGTGTTATTTTGCAGTAGTTTGAGCATTCTTTGGCATTGCCTTTGGTACATAGATATTTACACTTTTTATGTCTTCTTCTTGGATTGATCCCTTGATCATTATGTAGTGTCCTTCCTTATCTCTTGTAATCTTCTTTATTTTAAGGTCTATTTTGTCTGATATGAGGATTGCTACTCCAGCTTTCTTTTGCTTCCCATTTGCATGGAAAATATTTTTCCATCCTCTCACTTTCAGTCTATATGTGTCTTTAGGTCTGTAGTGGGTTTCTTGTAGACAGCATATATATTGCGCTTATTTTTATACCCATTCAGCCAGTCTGTGTCTTTGGGTTGGAGCATTTAATCCATTTATATATAAAGTAATTATTGATATATATGTTCCTGTTTTCATTTTCTTAATTGTTTGGGGTTAATTTTGTAGATCTTTTTTTCTTCTCTTGTATTTCTTGACTATATAAATTCCTTTAACATTTGTTGTAAAGCTGGTTTGGTGGTACTGAATTCTCTGAACTTTTGGTTGTCTGAAAAGCTTTTTATTTCTCCATCAATTTTGAATGAGATCCTTGCTGGGTAGAGTAAACTTGGTTGTAGATTTTCCTTTTTCAGTATCCTGCCATTCCCTTCCGGCCTGAAGTTTCTGCTGAAAGATCAGCTGTTAAGTAACATACAAGGGAAACCCCATACAAGCATTCCATTATATGGTTCTCCCTTCTTGCTTTTAATAGTCTTTCTTTGTTTTTAGTCTTTTTTAGTTGATTAGTATGTGTCTTGGTGTGTTTCTCCTTGGGTTTTACCTGTATGGGACTCTTTGTGCCTCTTGGACTTGATTGACTATTTCCTTTCCCATGCTGGGGAAATTTTCAACTGTGATCTCTTCAAAAATTTTCTCATACCCTTTCCTCTTCTTCTTCTGGAACCCCTATAATTCAAATGTTGGTGCTTTTGATATTTTCCCAGAGGTCTCTGAGACTCAGAGATTTTCATTCTTTTTACTTTATTCTGCTCTTCAGAAGTTATTACCACTGTTTTATCTTCCAGTTCATTGATATGTTCTTCTGCTTCAGAAAGTCTACTGATTTCTTCTAGAGTATTTTTAATTTCAGTAATTGTGCTCTTTGTCTCTGTATGTTTATTCTTTAATTCTTCTAGGTCTTTGTTAATTAATTTTTGCATTTTCTCCATTTTTTCAAGGTTTTTGATCATCTTTACTATCATTCTGAATTCTTTTCCAACAGTTTGCCTATTTCCTCTTCATTTATTTGGACTTCTGTGTTTCTAGCTTGTTCCTTCATTTGTGCAGTATTTCTCTGTCTTTTCATTTTTTTTTTAAACTTTTTCTGTTTGAGGTCTCCTTTTCCCAGGTTTCAACGTTGAATTCTTTCTTTCTTTTGGTTTCTGCCCTCCTAAGGTTGGTCCAGTGGTTTGTGTAAGGTTTGTATAGGGTGAGATTTGTGCTGGGTTTTTGTTTGTTTGTTTTTCCTCTGATGGGCAAGACTGAGTGAGGTGGTAATCCTGTCTGCTGATGATTGGGTTTCTTTTTGTTTGTTGTTTAGATGAGGTGTCCTGCACAGGGTGCTACTGGTGGTTGGGTGATGCTGGGATTGTATTCAAGTGGTTTCCTTTGTGTGAGTTCTCACTATTTGATACTCCCTAGGGTTAGTTCTCTGGTAGTCTAGGGTCTTGCAGTCCAAAAACAAGAAACCAAAGATAAACCCCAGACAAATGGCAGTTACAAAGTCAGGCAAATAATTAAAATAATGGACTATACACATATACATATACACCCATGAGCAAATTCAAAACAGTCCAACAAAAATAAAGTACAGTAGATTGACCTGGCAAACAAAGAAAATAAAAAATTATAGTTAGCAGTTAAGAACAAAACTAACTATAGCACAAACTGGAAAACCAAACTAAAGCAAGGTGCCAAGTGGGGAAGAAAGCAATGAAAATAAAACTAACAAATATGTGGATAGGAAAGGAAAGGGAGTAAAGAAAGATAGAATAGATATGCAAAGTTAAATAGAGGTAGATAAAGAAGATTTTTTTATGGCCTCACGACTCAGTGGACATGAATTTGAGTAAACTCCAAGAGTTGGTGATGGACAGGGAGGCCTGGCATCCTGCAGTCCATGGGGTCACAGAGTCAGACATGAGTGACTGAACTGAACTGAAAGAAGATTTATATATATTAAAGATTAACCACAAGGGGAAAAGAACAGTAGGAAAAGCAAGCAAAGGAATAAATGTAGAAAAAGTAATAAGTTTAAAAAATTAAAATTAGAAGAAAAACAAAAAAGAGGAAAACTCCACAGAACTGCAAAAGCCCAATGTAGAGACAGAGGTTTATAATAACAACTAAAAAGTGTGACTGAGGAAAAAAAAATGCTCAAAATCTTAATTAGATTTCAGAGTGCCAACGGGGGGGAGGGGGCGGTGGTGGGAAGGAAAAAAAAGTCCAAAAGAATCTGCAGAACAAGTCAAAAGATAAGAATAATAAATGTTTTTCTTCAGTCACTGCTGTCAGTATCCTTTCCCTCACTGGGAGTCACAGTCCACCTCACCTCCCTAGCATGCCCTTCAACAGTGTGCGGATCTTTGGAGCTTTTGTGGGGGCAGCTCAGATTCTAATCTGGTCCTACTCTTATATGTTCTTGCCTCCAATGTCCAGTTATTAGAACTAGTGAGGGTTTTTTGGTGGAAGCTCTCAATGACCTTTTATATATTCTATTCACATAGAGTCTGCCTAGTTGATCATGTGGATTTAATCTGCAGTTTGTACACCTGGTGGGAAGGTTTCGGGTCTTATTCCTTAGCCACACTGCCCCTGGGTTTCAATTGTGGTTTTATTTCCACCTCTGCATGTGGGCTGCCCACTGGGGTTTGCTCCTGAGGCTGCCCTGGAGGACTTGGGTTTGTCCCTGTGAGGGCCAGGTGTGGAAGTGATGCAGCTTCTTGGGTCACAGGGCTTCTGGCAGCACCAGGCACTCAGGGGAGTTGGCAGCTAGGGCAGCAGGAAATACAGTGCTCTAGAAGGCTATGGAAACCCATATTGGCCAATATGCTCCAGTATTCTTGCCTGGAGAATCCCCCTCCCTGACAGAGAAGCCTGGCAGACCACAATCTACAGGTTGCAAAGAGTCAGACACTACTGAAGCAACCCTGTATGCATGGACTCAAGACATTTTTTACCTGTGGCAGGTCTGCCCCAGTAAGAGTTGAGCCTGAAGGTGGTGTAGCTGCTTGGCCACCTTCAGGCTCAAGTGTGCAGGGACATGGACTGCCTCTGCCACAGGAGTTATGGCCCTATCAGTCTTTCTTTGAGCCTCTTGTAGCTGGCGATCAGAAGGCTTCTTTGGCCAGTCTTTCTCTGTAGCTCCACCCATTCAGGCACTTAGAGGGTTCCCTTGCTTGGGGTCCTTCTCTGTTGTTTGGGTTCGGTGCTTTAGGCATATAGAGGGTGCCCCCCTGGCTGGGGTCCTACTCTGTAGATTGGCATTCAGGCACTTAAAGGAGCACCCTGGGTGGGGTCCTGCTCTGCAGTTCAGTGTGTCAGGCATTTGCTGGGCCAGCCTCTCTATTGCTCAGCTGCCAGTGCTGGTGTGTCGGGGGAGAGAGTCTATGGTGATGGCTTCACCCACTACACGTGACTCAGCAGTATCGCCTTGCTTCCATGGCTGCCTGGCTTTCCTCCACGGGCATTTTGCCCCACAATCTCCTCCTTCACCTCCCCTTGATCTGTCTCTCCACAGTCAACAGCAGCCCTCACCCTGGGATTGCCCCACAATCCCTAAACTCCAACTCCCACGCTGTGCCTTCCAGGGGACCTGCATCTGGTGTCTGTATGGCTGTGGCAAGGACTGTCTGATTATCATTCCAGTTAGGTTGCCACAGATCAGCTGTTTCATTGTCAGCCTTAAATGTTTCTCCTCTGACTCAGACAGTTGCCCCGATGTGGGGATCAGACCTCTGCTTCAGTTCCCCCACCCACCAAGAAGCAGGTCCAGTCCTATTTTCACTCCTGTTTTCCCCACTAGTCCTTCATCCTACCAAGTTTTGCATGGCTCTATATTTTTTTCCTCTGGTCAGGTACTCCTTTCTGCTCTCAGCTGGTGTTCTGCATGTACTTCTGTGTCTGAAGGTGTATTCCTGATGTATCCGAGGCGAGAAAGGTACTCCACGTCCACCTACTCCTCCACCATCTTGTTCTCAGTACTTAATTATTTTTTACAAAAAGTAAACTGCTATGACTGTTTAACCATTATTTTCACTGTCCTGGTGGCAGAAATACATGCCATGTCTTGTTTGGCTATACATCTCTATAGCCATGCTTAATCTACAGTGAAACATCTACCTTAGCATTAAAAATTGGCAAAGATGATTTTTAAAAAATCAGTCTTATTTCTCCTGAGTCCTTTGGGTATTTATTCATGAGTTTTGACTTAGGGTTTCCAAATAGCCACAGATTTCTGTAACATAATAAGAGGTGATGCTATTTTCTGTAATTTTCTAAAATAGTTTGTTTTGTACTATTTATAATAGCTACCTGATTTGAAGTGAGATCAGAGAAAGAAAACAAACTTGTGTGCAGTGTAATTTGTTTTGAACTGAAACATAGAATTTATTGAATGCTGCAGTTTGATTTACTGCATATACAAACATCATTAGAAAACAATGATAAACTGCATATACTACTTTGTCACAGAAAATTAAAGTATAATATGGGAAGCCATAGAGATATGTTCCAGATTTAATGACTCTTTCCATCACCACCCAACTCTTCTGGCAAATTCTATAAGCAGGGGTTTTCACCCTCTGAATCAGAACACATTGTTTCATGGTCTTGGGATAAAGTTGGATCACAAGTAATCTGTTGCAAATAATTATGCATGCATGCAAAATCACTTCAGTTGTGTTCAACTCTGTGCAACCCTATGGACCTTAGCCCAGCAGGCTCCTCTGTCCATGGGATTTCCCAACCAAGAATACTGGAGTGGGTTCCCATGCCCTCCTCCAGGGGATCTTCCTGATCCAGGAATCAAACCTGCATCTCTTATGTCTCCTGCATTGGCAGGCAGGTTCTTTACCACTAGTGCCATCTGGGAAGCCTGGTCAGTAATTATAGAAATGTGTAATTTTTGTGCATTTAAGGAAATTAGAGCAGACTTAAGTTTATACCTATAGTGTCATTCTTGTGCCCAATTTGCATGCTTTTCTTGCATTGAAGGGAAATGGGTAGAGTCTTCAAAGGAGAAGGAAACTGTATTTATTGAAAACCTGTGCTCATTAAAAATTATATGAAAATGCATTTGTGGAAAAGTTCGACAAGACAATGAAATATTGAAAGGACAATGGCATTATGTTTAATGTATTTTTTTTCTTTACATGCATCTGTACTCTCTAATTTTCCAACAATAAAAACACAATACTTATCGTAGAGCTTGTGGGTTTTTGCAATATATCCACCTTTATATGCAATTCTTAGCTCCCACGCATTTACATAAGCTCATGTGACTGTCTCTCAGCAATCAAATTTAGGAGAAGTGCTATGTCACTTTCCATCTTGGACAGCAAAACTTGGTTGAGTTTCTATTATGTGCTGTCGCCCGTGTGTGCTGCCTGAAAAGGAATCTCACCAGATTTGCATCAGACTGTAACGTGAGTAAGAAATAAACTTTTTTTTGTTAAGTTACTGAGACTCGGGGGTTTATTTCTTACCACAGCATAGTCTATGCTATCCTGAGTCATATATTTGTGTAATTTTCAATATTTTTTCCTATTTAATGTTTATGAGTTCACTTGAGGCAAATATAATCATTTTTATATTACATAGGAGAAAGCTGAGACTTGGAGACATCTAAGTACTTGCCTAAAAAGGAAATGGCTGAGCTGGAATATAAATCGAGCTTTCCTTTGAACTGACTTTTTTCACTTAAACTATTCTTTATTATATTACATATAATGTGACTTACATGTGAATTGAGCTACTATTTTTGCATCAAAGCTCCTTGGTATGTGAACAAAAGCAATTCCTTTTATCCCTTATTATCCTTATGTTTTTCAGTGTATTCCTGCTTTGACCATCCTCACAGCACAAGCCTCCTACTCTGTGAGACAAGACCCAACCTCTCTAACTGAGTTAAAGGTACCACAATTTGTTTCCAAGCCACAGCAGAGAATAGTCTATCAGAAATCTCCCTCCTCATTCCAGTTAAAGCTGATGAGTAACTGAGGAAACACATGTGGCAGAAGCCTGTGTGCCCTAGCTACTTGCTGGAGGACCTTGTCCCTATTGGACACACAAGCCAAAATTATTCTTGAGAGCCCATCATGGAGAAGAGCCATTGTGGACCTAACATCAAGAGCATGTATAATTTGAGTTGGTTTTCTAGTAACAGAGTGATAGTCATTTCTCTCCACAATTTCTCTTGTTGACAAGGCTGTGCATTTTGTACAGGGATCCATACTATACGTATAATTTTGAGAAAGTCCCTTTTGTTAAATAACATGGTTAGATATGCAGCCTATCAACTCTTATCACCAAAGCTTAAATGAGTCAAAAGTGTATAGATGTTTCTTCAGGAAAAAAAAATGTTTTTAAATTTAGTCAAACCATTCAGCTTACTATATTTCAAAAACACCTCCAGTATTCTGAAATAAAATACAGCTTAAGAATGACTATGCCTATGAAACTTGTTTAAAAGTCAGTTTATTGCCTCAAGATACAGAGAACTATTGACTTGAAATAGAAAAAATATCTGTTTACGCCAAAGAAGGAACACTAAAACTACGATGATTCTCTGAGTTGCTTTCAAAACAAATGTTTGAATACTTTGTAGATTTACAAACATAGAAAAATCAAATCTCAGGCTAAAAGCAATCAGAAAGTTAAAACAATATAATGAAATATACAGTAATTATTATCTTGCAAGTAACCCAAACCTCTTAAAATTGTATCTGTACCACATTAGTTATCTGACAATAGCTACTGAACCTTTAGAAACATCTTAAAATTTCATTTCCTCAGCACATTTATTTCTTATAGATTGAACTGGAAAATATACCAACTAGAGTTTGGCCTCAGGGTTCATGGATGCTTTGGTTTGAGTTTCATAGAAGGCTATTTATTCACATGCTGGCTCCATACATACAATGTCTTGAGTTTTCTTTTCTGTTTAAAACTTCAGTGAAATACAAAAAAGAGAGATTATGCCAATATTCACACTGTCAAGGGTAATAACCTTTTTCTTATTTTTATTAATATTTGTTGTTTCAAAATAACTACTGTAGCAACATGCAGAAAAATACATTGAAGAAAGGCCCAGAAAAGTTTATCAAGCAGCCATATCAGCCCATAACAAATTCATCTCATAGGTATTCATCCTGGACATGGTCCTCTTTTTTCATCAAGGTCGTTTAAGTTCATTCTAATAAATTTTTGCTGGTATTGTTATTAAATATATAAGAACATCTAGTCATTTTAACAGGAAAACCTTCAAGCCGCAGTAGAGATGGAGTCCTGTAAATGACTACAACGACCACAAGGTGGCAAAGTGCACAAACCTACATCACTTAGATGGGATCTTCCTGTTGAAAAAAATGTCTTTCAGCATGGGGGAGGGGGGAGCATGGGAAGGCTTCTCTTATGACTGTCTGCTGGCTAAAGAATAGCAAAATTATACTAATTTCTCAAAATGTGGTAATTATTACAAATTCCTGGTTCTTGAGTGTTAGCATCGTGTTACTATTCTAATTTATTATAAATTTTTCCTTTTTAGAGCAAAGTTGAATTTCTTAATTCTTAAATATGTATTTTAAAGGGAAAATGATTGGGTCTCTCTCAACATTTTAAACCCATTTGATATGTATACAGGAGTTAGTCAGAAAGTGGGTGCTATGGCTACACAAATTCAGAACCATGATGTGATTAAACGATTAGTGCTAGTTATCACAAAATTATAGTTATTTATAGTTCAAAAATTGGGGGTTTAGAAAAGCTAGATTATAAGACTTCTTAATATTGTTGTTTCCAAAACACCATGCTCTGGCTTATCTTTTTGCTGCAACGTACTTTGAGTGATCAACCAATTTTCAGTGACCTAATGTATAATACAGACTCTCAAATCTACAGCGAAGCTCTGGTTTCCCTGAGTGCTAAACCAGAAAATCTCAGATAGCCATTGGATAAGCCATACACAATTTATATTTACTATATTAAAACTGATCTTATTTTTTTCGTCCCAAAATACCTACTACTTTGATCTGATTTCACTTCTGATAATCCAACGGATAGTGACATCCAAGTCAGAAACCTGGGATGGCTTAATATCTATTCTTTGGTTTCCTTGTACCCGTCATAGTCTGGATCCCGCCCACTTCTTTGGTTTCAGCCTCGGCCACTATTCCATGCCCTTATCCTAAACTTGCCACATTTTCTCACCCCTATTAGCCTTTGCTTACGCTATTTTGTTGTCGTCTAGTTAGTACTCCTGGGATTATATAGATCCAGATAAGCTTTCTGGAAGCTTCTGGCATAATGTATTAAGTGCTTTAAAAAAATTCACAGTCTTATATTTTGTCAAATTCACTATTTTAAAAAGTAAATCATCTAAAAGCTGGTCTGACATTTGTATAAATATTATTTAAAATAGCAAAAACAATCCCCAGAACACTAAGAATATATAGAAATAGCAAAATAAGTTACAGTAAAACTCTTAAGAATGTTGTATAGCTACGTAAATAACATTTTCAAATAACATTTCATTTTAGAAACATACTTGATGTATAATATAAAGTAAATACAAAGGTTGGGGGCCTGTATTGGGAGGACTCTAGAGCTAGACTACCTGGTTCATATCTTCATTCTCTTACTTTCTCACTACAAAGTATTTATTACCTCTGCTCCTCAGTTTCCTCAGTACAAAATAGAAATGACAATAATAGAGCTGTTACAAGGATTACAGGAACTAATGCATGTAAAGTGCTGACAGTGGATGACACAAAGTGCTAAAGTCTGTTCAGGATTGGAGTTCTGAGATTTTGCTGGTGGCTATGAAACCACTCAGAGAAGGCAATGGCAAGCCATTCCAGTACTCTTGCCTAGAAAATCCCATGGATGGAGGAGCATGGTAGGCTGCAGTCCGTGGGGTCGCTAAGGGTCGGACACGACTGAGTGACTTCACTTTCACACATTGGAGAAGGAAATGGCAACCCACTCCAGTGTTCTTGCCTGGAGAATCCCAGGGACGGGGGAGCCTGGTGGGCTGCCATCAGTGGGGTCACACAGAGTCGGACACGACTGAAGTGACTTAGCAGCAGCAGCATGAAACCACTGAAATCCTATGTTGATAGCTGTTTTGATCCATATCCTTCGATTAACTCCCCATGCTTATGTGTCTCAGGAAAATGTTGAGGCAAATTATTAAACCAAGTTAAAATTATTTACCTTCGGTCTAAATAGAGTACGCCCTAGAAAAATTATTTATAATTCAAAAGAGCAAATTTGGTACATTTCAGTTACTGAACAGTTAAACCACAATAATCTCTTCAGAGAAAGATCTTGAAAAGATAACTCTCAAACTCAATGTTCCAGACAAAAGAAGGGTTTAATATTCTAGCTTTTGTTCTTGAAATAGAAACTGATAAGCTTTTCCCAAATGAATATTAATGAACATAATTAAAGTCACATTATGATAGTCTACTGATTTACTCTGAGGGTGACTGAGAATTTTTTAGATCAAAACCTAATTTAGACAAGTAGATATGAAAGGCCTCTTGTTTCTCCTGTTAATTATCTTCTTATATAAAAAGTCAGGAATTTTAGTTTGCTTAGCCAGTTGGTTTACTGATACTCTAATATACCTGTGATATTGTAGGTCAAGATTTAAGACTCTCATACTCTCTTTTCTGCTTTCAAGCTGATCAAACTTGGACTTATTCCACAACATAGAATAAGATTAACCAAGAGAAATATGTATTGACTTAAGCAAAATTTCCAAGTGAATTTAGATAATTATTAATTCTTCAACTATGGAATTCTTCATTCAACTTTAAAAAATTATTAGTTGTATTTTATAAATTAAAACTTAACTGGTTTTTCTCATTCAAAAGAGCTCAAATTCATTTTACCTTTGATGACATTATCTGATAATAATATAAAAATTAAACACAATAATCTCAAGGAAAAAAAAGAACTTGCTTTCAAATTTGCACGATACCATTTTAATTTCACTAGTTTAATTTATTTAATATATTAATAGCTTTGCTAAAATTGTTATATATACTAAAATATAATCAGGTACTCAAGTATTTTTGACTATGTCATACTTACCTTAAAGTGAAAGTGAAAGTGAAGTCACTCAGTCCTATCCAACTCTTTGTGACCCTATGAACTGTAGCCTACCAGGCTTCTCTGTCCATGGGATTTTCCAGGCAAGAGTACTGGGGTGGGTTGCTTTTTCCTTCTCCAGGGGATCTTCCTGACCCAGGGATAGAACCCAGGTCTCCCGCATTACAGGCTGACACTTTATCTTCTGAGCCACCAGGGAAGCCCAATACTTACCTTAATTCTACCCAATTAATGAACTTTTGCTAGGAAAAAAATTTTTCCCAACTCAGTGCATTATATTCTGAGCTGTAACTGGTTGACTTACAGTCTCAAAAAGATGTGTCTATATTCTAACTCCTCAAATTTGTGGATGGCAACTTATTTGGAGAAATGTTCTTTGCAGATGTAATACAGCTAGAGGTATAAAGATGAGACCTTTCTGGATTAGAATGTGCACTAAACTCAATGAAATATATCCTTATAAGAGATACATTAGACACTTAGAAGATTAAATGTGGAATGGTATTTGACATTACTTTTCTAAGAATAATTTTCCATAGTATCAAACTCTCCTTGCTTCAATGATGAATTCATTACTGGAAACAGTTTTGGGTAAAATAAAATAATAATTTGAGAGCTAGTTTAACTAATCACATAACTAATTGGTCTGGTTTTAGCTGTTAATGCAGTGGAACAATTCCTCCTTTAAAGGTCACTTGAGTTTGGAAGATGAAAGGGTCTATCAAAAGATTCACGGTCCCAAATCTGACCCAATCCTCTCTCCTCTCCACCACACCATAGGACAGGGATGCTATGAGACAAGTGACAGCAAAAGAACGAGAGAACACTAAGTTCCTCCACCTAAGGAAAGTAGCTGGAGTTGACATACAGACAGCTAGACTGAAATAGTAATACGCATGTTATGGAAGCAAGTTTGAACTAGTGAGAAATCCCTGTGGTTGAACAGTCTATGTCAAAGAGAAGAGGGATGTCTAATATTTCATTTCATTCTATCTGCTGTGATGTAACTCCATACCATTTTCCATCAACAAATAATAACAGCCAACATTCATGAGATGCTTACTGTAAACCAGGCAGTTTACTTTCGTAACTCCACTGTTTACAGTTCTATGAAGTAGGAACTATTGTGGACCACAGTCTTCAGGGAAGGTTAACAACATGCAGGTGCCTCATGTAAGTGACAATCTGGAGAAATTAAAGGCTATGTTGCATTCACATTTGGGTAAATACAGACCAGAGAAAACACAGGGAGATCCAAAATACTTACTGCAAGCAGGAAGAGATGTCACAGTGAGAGAAATATCTGACTAACCCAAGAAAATTCCTGGAATTCCAGGAAACATTGAACTTTCTACCTTACAAACAACATTACATTTTTAAAAACTGCTGCTGCTGCTAAGTCACTTCAGTCGTGTCCGACTCTGTGCGACCCCATGGACGGCAGCCCACCAGGCTCCGCCATCCCTGGGATTCTCCAGGCAAGAACACTGGAGTGGGTTGCCATTTCCTTCTCCAACGTGTGAAAGTGAAGTTGCTCAGTCTTGTCCGACTAGTAGCGACCCCATGGACTGTAGCCCACCAGGCTCCTCTGTCCATGGGATTTTCTAGGCAAGAGTACTGGAGTGGCTCAAATCAATCTAAATACTTGAATATACTGAGACAACTGATACCTGAAGGCTATAAACCAACACAGATGGACTAGTTCATAGAACATGGTATATATATATACAACTAATGACATTTTCTTTTCTGTATTTTTGGTTAATTCTGATTAGTACTTTGGTTAGAACAAATTTAGACATTTATACATCCCAATTTTCCATTTCTGCAAGTACATTTTTTTTTTTTTTTTTAGAATACAAAGATTTGGATCAATTACAGTGAAAAAAGAAAAGAAGTCTTGTACAAATTTAGATAGAATTTCCATGGACAGAGATGCCTGGTGGGCTACAGTCCATGGGAATGCACAGAGTTCAACATGACTGAGCAACTAACACACACAGTTTCTGACTAAATGCTGTTGTAAAGCTTTATCACAAGGAACACAATTGCCAAACCCTAACAGTTCTTCTCTCTAAGAACATATTTAGTATGTGTCATGATACATTATTTTACATGTGTGCATGCTCAGTTGCTTAATCTGACTCTTTGCAAATCTATGGACTGTAGCCTATCAGGCTCCTCTGTCTATGGGATTTCCCAGGCAAGAATACTGGAGTGGGTTGCCATTTTCTCCCCTGGGAGAATCTTCTCAACCCAGAAATTGAACCCACATCGCCCGAGTCCTCTGCAGTGTAAGCAGATTCTTTACCACTGCACCATCAGGGAAGCCCACATTATCTTACATTAAAATCTAATTCTAGATACTTAAGGGAACTTCCAGAGAAGTTGACTGATACCATTTTTAACTAGACATGGATGTTTATGTAGCATACTTGTCAAAAAATATTAGTAGGCTGTTAGTTGAGCAGATTAGATTCAAGGAGTAAGGGCTGTTTCCCTCTCAGTGAGCTAATAAGAAAAATGGTGAATATGTGCTGGGACGCACTTGTTTCCACTACCCTCTCTTTTGTCTTCATCCCCTTTTATCTTGCAAGGGTTGAGACTACAGGGGTCCAGAGGGTCCTCCAACCACCTGAGAAGCACCACGCTGGTATCTTGCCTGACTTCAGTGCTCTTTCCTGCTGCACTTTTTCAGCTCTTCATTATGGGACTTGTAGGGGCTTACCTCCCAATTCTAAAATTTGAAGGAAAAGAAATATATATAAACACCAATTTCAGACAGATTCAAAAAAAACTCCTGGGATCTTTCTCTAGGTCTTTGTCTCTTAAAAACAAACATAACTTTATTTAAAATGCCAGACATACTTTTTAGAAATGTCAAGAATCACTGAAGAAAGAAAATTATGTCAGCAACCCTGTGTTTGAATTAATTTTGCCACTGCTTCATTTAAAATTAGAAGGCAGTCACTGTGCTTTAGTGCAGCATTTCTCAAACTGGTTATAGTAAAGAGTCAGCTTTTCATTACTTTTAATTTTTAATCCACAGATACACTTTTGAAAAACGTAAGTATGAATTACTATGATAAAGTAAAAACAAGGACAATAAAAATTTAGTCTACTTTTTAATTATGTTCAACATAAAGTTGCTTTATCAAATTGCCATAAAAATTCCTAAACTCTTAATCTCTGTACTCATCTTGCGGTGGCCCAAGATCAGCCTTAATTCACTTTTTACAGCACTAGATTATATATATATATAGTGCTTTGGTTGGGGCTTCCCAGGTAGCACAGTGGTAAAAATCCACCTGCCAAAGCAGGAGATATAGTTATGATCCCTGGGTTGGGAAGGTCTCCCGGAGGAAGAAATGGCAACACACTCCAGTACTCTTGCCTGGAAAATTCCATGAACAGAGGAGCCTGGGGGGCTATAGTCCACTGGGTTGCAAAAGTTGGACAAAACTGAGCAACTGAGCATATATTCATATAGTTCTTTGGTTGGGGTTTTAGTTTTATGGATGATTGAAAGCTATTGATTGTTTTAAATAAAAAAAGGGTTTTTTATTTTTCCCAGTAGAAGTTGATTCTTTTAGAACTCTCCTACCATTTGTATATTCTTTCATTTAACATCAGAGTTTAAAAATGTGAAAGGGAAGGAAGGACTATGTGAATAAATCTAGCTGATACACACTCATCAATAGGGACTTTAAAACTACTTTGATCCCCCAAAATTTCCCTTAGTCTCTCTGAGAAGTAGTAATATCACTTGTTTGTCCACGAATCTTCACTCTTTTCTAAACTTAAGAGTAAAATAAGCTATGCTTGTATCCACAGCAATCACACTTAATGTTCTCTCCCAAATGTACAATATCATATGCACTAAAGCAAAACAAAAAAGAGAAAATATAAATAGTGAACTAAGCACACATGTATATGATTAGGAACTTCGCGTCTGGAGCCAGATGACCAGAATCCAAATCCTGACTCCCATCAGTTACTGTGTAACCTTGGGTAAGTTACTCAACTCTTTGTACCTCAGTCCCCTATTTATAAAGTAAAAACAGAAAAAACACCTATCATCAAACCCTCATACAGTTATTAAATGAAGTGCTTGAGTTTTTGGCACCTTTGTTGCTTAAATCTTACATGCTATTATTGTTTGGACATTTGTTTCAGCCTCCAGACTAAAGCATACTTTCAAACTTCATTTGATGACTAGGATTCAAGAAACCTAAACCTTGGTTTCTGGTTCTAATCATGCGGGAGTAAACACATACCAGCCTACTTCTTCCTCCAAATGCAACTAAAAACTCTGGATATAATAATTAGAGCAGCTCTCTGAGGACTTTGAAAAGTAAATGGTAGCAAATAGATGGGGGAAGGTAATCAAAACTTGAAGTAGTGTCATAATCAGTGATGAACCCCCACCAGCCGCCACTTTTTCAATTCTTTTCCAGTTTTTGTTGGTAATGAAAACTCAAAGGAAGCCCCAAACCTGGGACTCTGCATTGAATGTTAACAGAAACAGTACCAAAAGAAGCTATTTGCAGGTTACTAAGCGGGTAACCAAGATCCGTCTAGTCAAGGCTATGGTTTTTCCCGTGGTCATGTATGGATGTGAGAGTTGGACTGTGAAGAAAGCTGATGACCAAAGAATTGATACTTTTGAACTGTGGTACTGGAGAAGACTCTTGAGAGTCCCTTGGACTGAAAGGAGATCCAACCAGTCCATTCCAAGGGAGATCAATCCTGGGTGTTCATTGGAAGGACTGATGCTAAAGCTGAAACTCCAGTACTTTGGCCACCTCATGCGAAGAACTGACTCACTGGAAAAAGACTTTGATGCTGGGAGGGATTGGGGGCAGGAGGAGAAGGGGACGACAGAGAATGAGATGGCTGGATGGCATCACCGACTCTGTGGACATGAGTTTGAGTGAACTCCGGGAGTTGGTGATGGACGGGGAGGCCTGGCGTGCTGTGATTCATGGGGTTGCAAAGAGTTAGACATGACTGAGCGACTGAACTGAACTGAGACAATCCCAAAGCAGCAGTGACAACAAAAGCAGTGACTGTCAGGCAGGCACCTAAAATGCAAATGAGGTTACACAGTTTTGGCCATAGGGACACTGGTCCCATGACTGTAGTCCCATTGTCTCTTTTTCTTTGTATATCTTCTTCCTGTTTGGCCCTGCAGACAGACACAGTAACAGCAATTAGGCAGCAATGGGGATGTCTAAAGCCCTGGCTTACTAGCCCAACGACCATGAAAGGTGTTCCTGTGGTATAGAGGTGCCAAGGAGACCACAGAGAGAAGGTAGTTCAGGGAAATAATTCCAGAAAGTTGTATTTGTACTCTTAGGTTCAGTCACAAGTTGTGCATGCTTAAATCTGACTCTTGCCAGCATATGAGAGACTTTGAGAACTAAATTGTGGGGCAGAACCATTTTCCAGATGCTAGAATGTTACTGAGTAGAGGACAGAGAAGACAGGTTCAGATAGCACATTTTGTAAAGGCTTTAAAAACTGCACTGACTTTGAAATTATAGCCCACGGACAACAAGTAGAAATTTATAGCCTGAATCTATAGGATCAAAAGCTACTAAAATCAAAAAAGAATAATACAATCAATGTTCTTAATAGACTTAGACAAAACAAAATCATAATATTAAAAATGTTCAGGATAAAAATCTTAAAATAACTTACAAGAGAAAAATAAAATCTCAGTATCACACAAGAAAAATGACAATCAACAGATGTCAAACATGAGATGTCACAGATGTAAAAATTAACAGAGAAAGACTTTAAAGTAGGTATTTTAAATGTATTCCCCAAAGTAATGCCAAATATTCTTGAAATGAAGGGAAGGATAGATGTCTCAGCAAGATCATAGAAGACATAAAAGCAGAAACAAAGGCAAGCTTTAGATGTGAAAAACACAACAACAAAAACTGAAAACTCACTGGATGGATTAAAGAAAAAAATGGAGATGACAGAGGAAAGAGTCAATAAACTTGAACATAGAGTGATAGGAAAAAAAATGACTAGAGTATTGGGGATCGGTGATATAAAAGCAAAAGGTTGAGCATTCACATGACCTGAGTCTCAGAAGGATAATAGAAACAGTGTACTTTAAGAAAAACTGCTTTAAGAAATGATTGAATACTTTACAAATTTGACCAAAGACATAAACCTAGAGAATTATGAAACTCAGTGAAGTCTAAAGAGGATAAATACAAAAACATCCACACCCAAAAACACCCTAATCAAACTCCTGAAAACAGGTGAGCAAAAATCATGAAAGCTCCCCTCCAAATATTACATGCATATATGGAGACAATTTGATTGATAGCAGATTTATTAGAATCCAGAAAGCGGTGGTCTACTTTCAGCCTACTTTTCTTTAGAACCTATGAAAAAAATTTATTTTAGTTGGAGGCTAATTACTTTACAATATTGTAGTGGTTTTTGCCATGCTTTGATATGAATGTCATGGGTTTACATGTTTAAGTACTGAAAGAAGAGAACTGCCAACTGAGAATTCTATAGCCAGTAAAACTATCCGTCAGTGAGGCAAAATAAAGATATTCTCAGATGAAGGAAAACTAGAGAGTTTGTACCAGCAGTAGTCCTCTTAAAGAAATGCAAAAGGGAGTTCTCCAGATTAAATAAAAATGGCACTGCAGGCCAACTTGGAATGTCAGCAATGAAGGACAAGGAACAGAAGGTAAACATCAGTGGAAATATAAGAATATCCACTTTCAGCTTTTAAAAATATATTTTAAATTCTTGGTAATTAACAAGAAATAAACAAAATTACAAGCAAAATGATAACTCATCAAATTTGATGTTGTCCCACAGGGTCTGCTTGAGAGTTTAATGAATGCATATGGTGAGTCCAGGGATGATTAATCTGAGCCTTAATTGCAGGGGAGTGGGGAGGTTTTTCTTAAAGTCCACGACCTCTCAGCTTCCCTCTTTGGTTGAGAGTCCTGCCTACCCGTTGGGAAGAAAGGACAGCTGTCCCCTCAGACCACGAGAAGGGCAGCGTGAGGGCAGAGAGCTACCTTTTGTTCCCTGTGCCTCTAACAATGTGTCCTCCCACAGCGTCTTGAGTTGAAAACCCACAGCCTCACTGACACTGGTTCAGCCAGAAACTCTGCTTATCTAGGTATCTCTCTGGTTATCTATGCTCATGAGTCTCCACACTTTACCCTGGCCACTGAACCCAGTGCCCAGGTTGCAGAAAGTTTTTAGAAGGGTGTCAAGGACAAGAAGGAGAGGAAGACGTGAGTGGTGAGCTGCTTGGCCACAGGAAGAAGGGTGAGGGGAGACGAAAAATATTGGTGTGGTGGGGGAGGGCTGCTCAGGAAAGAATAAAGTGCTTGAGTCTCAGCCTCGGTCAATGTCATCATCCAGCCAAAAGGTGTCCAGCCCCTGCCCAACCCCATTGCACACGAGGTGTTTGAACTTCAGGGAGATGGCATTCCGGGCTTCTTTGCTCAAGTGGCAGGGGGGCCTGCTTGCTGGAGATCAGCCTGTACCCAGCAGAGGTCACGCTGATCATAGTGCAGTGAGGCTGGAGATCAGGGTGCTGCTCCCACAACACCCACCTGGCAAAGGCTGACACCTTTAGTGGCTTCTGAGCTCTTTGGATTATTTTGCTTTGCTTCCTTTCCTCCTTGGGTATGTCCCTACTTGGCAATACTTATGTGCGTGCATGCTCAGTCGCTTCAGCCATGTCCAATTCTTTGTGATCCTATGGACCAAAGCCTGCGAGGCTCCTCTGTCCATGGGATTCTCCAGGCAAGAATACTGGAGTGGGTTGTCATGCCCTCTTGCAGGGGATCTTCCCAACTCAGGGATTGAACCCGCATCTTCTGTGTTGCAGAGTTTCTTTACCTTTGAGCCATCAAGGAAGAACTTATAATAATACTTTCTAAGATCTAACTAAAGCTATCTTCTCTTTTCCACTGATTTTTTTTTTTCTGGTTTCCTACTAATGACTGTAATGTTACAGTATATTTAGAACACTCATCCTGTCACCAACAATGCTATACAAGCAAGATGTATTTCATTCTTTTCTCCCTCTGTTTATTACATATGTAAAAAACAAATCATTTCATGTTCTGAGTAAAAGCTCTTTGGACTATGAAAAAATAAAAATAAAAAAAAATAAAAATATATTTGATGATTAGAAGCATCAATTAGTAGCAGTCTGATAGGGTTTTCAATATATGTAGATGTAATACCTATTACAGTTCTGACTGTTGCTTCCTGACCTGCATACAGGTTTCTCAACAGGCAGGTCAGGTGGTCTGGTATTCCCATCTCTTTCAGAATGTTCCACAGTTTATTGTGATCCATGCAGTCAAAGGCTTTGGCATAGTCAATAAAGCAGAAATAGATATTTTTCTGGAACTCTCTTGCTTTCTCCATGATCCAGCGGATGTTGGCAATTTGATCTCTAGTGCCTCTGCCTTTTCTAAACCTGCTTGAACATATGGGAGTTCACGGTTCACATATTGCTGAAGCCTGGCTTGGAGAATTTTGAGCATGACTTTACTAGCGTGTGAGAGGAGTGCAATTGTGCGGTAGTTTGAGCATTCTTTGGCATTGCCTTTCTTTGGGATTGGAATGAAGACTGACCTTTTCCAGTCCTGTGGCCACTGCTGAGTTTTGCAAATTTGCTGGCATATTGAGTGCAGCACTTTCACAGCAAATAAAAGATGCTTACTCCTTGGAAGGAAAGTTATGACCAACCTTGATAGTATATTAAAAAGCAGAGACATTACTTTGCCAACAAAGGTCCGTCTAGTCAAGGCTATGGTTTTACCCGTGGTCATGTATGGATGTGAGAGTTGGACTGTGAAGAGAGCTGATCGCCGAAGAATTGATGCTTTTGAACTGTGGTGTTGGAGAAGACTCTTGAGAGTCCCTTGTATTGCAAGGATATCCAACCAGTCCATTCTAAAGGAGATAAATCCTGGGTGTTCAATGGAAGGACTTATGCTAAAGCTGAAACTGCAATACTTTGGCCACCTCATGCGACGAGTTGACTCACTGGAAAAGACTCTGATGCTGGGAAAGTTTGGGGGTGGGAGGAGAAGGGGACGACCGAGAATGAGATGGCTGGATGGCATCACCAACTCTGTGGATATGAGTTTGAGTGAACTCCGGGAGTTGGTGATGGACAGGGAGGCCTGGCTTGCTGTGATTCATGGGGTCGCGGAGAGTCAGACACGACTGAGCGACTGAACTGAAGTGAACTGAATACCTATTACAATTTCAACATAAAAAGTTAAAGCTAAAGGGACCTCTAAGGTAGTAACATTTTTATATTCTACCTGAAGTGGTAAAATATTAATTCTAAGTGCAGTGTAAAAAGTTAAGTATGTATAGTTTAATCCTTAGATCAACCACTAAAGAAAGTTATAAAGAGATATAGTACAATACTGGGCTTCTCTGGTGGTTCAGTGGTAAAGAATCCATATGCAATGCTGGAGACACAGGAGATGCGGGTTGGATCCCTGGGTAGGGAAGAGCCTCTGGAGAACGGCATGACAAATCACTCCAGTGTTCTTGCCTGGAAAGTCTCATGGACAGAAGAGCCTGGAGGGCTACAGTCCATAGGGTTGCAAAGAGTCAGACACAATGGAACTGATTGAGCACAAACACAGACTAAAATACTCAATATACAAACCAAAACCTACTACTAAAACATAAATATTCTAATAATTCAACAGAAGGCAGGAAAGGGGAAAGAATGAAAAAACAGGAGGAATGAATAGGAAAACATGATGTCATAGTAAACCTAAATGCAAAAATATCAATAATTATATTTAAGTTGTCTGAACACACCAACTAAAAGCCAAAGGTTTTCACAATGAATTTTTAAAAACTAAGACCCAAATACATGGTATACATTAGAAACTCTTATGGATATCCTTTCCATAGGATGGAAAAACATGTACCATTAACCAGGAGGATATAAAAATACTAAACAAAATCATCAATTAATTGGATTCAGCTGACATTTGTAGGACACTCCACCTGACAACAGCAGAATACATATTCTGTTCAAGTGCACATGGAACACTCTCAAGATTAGCTATCAAGTGGTCCTAAAAAATTAACACATTGAAGAGAACCGAAATCATACAAAGTATATTTCTTGATCATTATGGAATTAAACTAAGGATAACAGAAAGAAATGAAAAATGCCAAACATTTGGAAATTTAAAAACATACATTTTTATTGGAGTATAGTTGATTAACAATATTATATTAGTTTCAGATGAACAGCATAATGGTTCAGTATTTTTATAGATCATCTTCTTTATCCATTATTGTTGATAGACACTTGGGTTGCTTCCATCCCTTAGCTATTGCAAACAGTACTGCTGTTAGAGTGCATACATCTTCAAATTAGTTTTTTTTTTTTTTTCTGGATCATATGGTAGTTCTATTTCTAGTTTTATTTCCATAATAGCAGCACCAATTTACATTCCTACCAACACTGTACAGGGTTCACTTTTCCCACATTCTTGCCAATATTTGTTATCTGTAGACTTTTTGATGGAAGCCATTCTGACAGCTGTGAGGTAATGTCTTCTTGTTGCACTAATATCACATTTGCATTTTTCTAATAAATTAGTGATGTTGAGCATCTTTTCATGTGCCTGTTAGCCATCTGTATGTTTATTCAGGTCTTCTACCCATTTTTTGATTGGATTGTTTGCGTCTTTTGATAGTTGCATGAGCTATTTATATATTTTGTATATTAACCCTTTGTTGATCACATTATTTGCAAATATTTTCTCACATTCTATGTGTAGGTTGTCTTTTTGTTTATTGATGGTATCTTTTGCTGTACAAAAGCTTTTAAGTTTAATTAGGTCCTATTTGTTTATCTTTGCTTTTATTTTGTCTTAGGTGACAGATCCACAAGATTATCACTACAATTTATGTTAAAGGGTGTTCTAATGATGTCCTCTTCTAAGAGTTCTATGGTTTCAGGTCTTCCATTTAGGTCTTTGCTCATTTTCCATTTATGTTTGTATATGGTGTGAGGAAATGTCCTGATCTCATTATTTCACATGGAGCTGTCCAGTTTTCCTAGCACCCCTTCTTGAGAGATTGTCTTTTCTCTGCTGTAAATTCTTACCTTCTTTGTCATTAATTGACCACAGATGTGTGGCTTTCGTTCTTGCTCTCTACTTGGTTCCATTGGTTTGTGTCTGTTTTTGTGCAAGTCATATACAGATGTAAGAGTTGGACCATAAAGAGGGCTGAGCACTGAAGAATTGATGCTTTCAAACTGTGGTGCTGGAGAAGATTCTTGAGAGGTCCTTGGACAGCTAGGAGATGAAACCAGTTGATCCTAAAGGAAATCAAACCTGAATATTCATTGGAAGGACTGATGCTGAAGCTCCAATATTTTGCCTGATGCTCCAAGTCTTTGCCTGATGTGGCAAAGACTCACTGGCAAAGACCCTGATGCTGGGAAAGATTAAGGGCAGGAGGAGAACGGGGTGACAGAGGATGAGATGGTTGGATGGCATCACCAACTCAATGGACATGAGTTTGAGGAAACTCCAGGAGACAGTGAAGGGCAGGAAAGCCTGGCATGCTGCAGTCCATGGGGTCTCAAAGAGTCAGACATGACTGAGCCACTGAACAACTACCACCACCACTTGATTACTGTAGTTTTGAAGAATAGTCTGAGTCTGGGAGGATGATATCTAATATTTTATTCTTTTTTCTCAAGATTGCTTTGGCAATTTGAGGTCTTTGTGTTTCCATATAAACTTTAATATTATCTGTCCTAGTTCTGAGAAAAATGTCATGGATACTTGAAAGGGATTGCATTAAATCTTTAGATTTCTTTGGTAGTGTGGCCATGATAAAAATATTAACTCTTTCAATCCAATAGTACAAGATATCTTTCCATTTCTTGGTTCAGTTCAGTTCAATTGCTCGGTGGTATCCGACTCTTTGCGACCCCATGGACTACAGCACACCAGGTCTCCCTGTTCATTACCAATTCCTGGAGCCTGCTCAAACTCATGTTCATCAAGTTAGTGATACCATCCAAACATCTCATCCTCTGTTGCCCCCTTCTCCTGCCTTCAATCTTTCCCAGCATCAGAGTCTTTTCTAATGAGTCAGTTCTTCACATCAGATGGTCAAAGTATTTGGAGCTTCAGCATCAGTACTTCCAATGAATATTCAGGACTGAGTTCCTTTAGAATTGACTGGTTTGATCTCCTTGCAGTCCATGAGACTCTCAAGAGTCCTCTCCAACACCACAGTACTCTGCATAGAAGTTAAATAAGCAGGGTGACAATATATAGCCTTGACATACTCCTTTCCCAATTTTGAACCGGTCCATCTTTCTATTTCTTTGTAGCATTTCCAGTTTCATTCAGCACTGTTTTATAGTTTTCAGAGTCTAGGTCTTTTACCTCTATAGTTAAGTTTATTCCTAGGTATTTTGTTTTGTCAGTTTTATTATAAAGTTAACAGGCATTCACCAGCAATCCCATCCAAAGATGTTTAACCTCAAAAAAGGAACGTTTTTACAAAAAAAAAAAAGTATTACAAATATATATAGCAGCTCTATGAAAAATTAACTCACACTAGAAACAATGTAAATATCTTGCAATAGGTGAATAGATAAACAAACTGGATATATCCATGCAATGGAACACTACTCAGCAATAAAAAATGAATTATTGACTCACATAACAACACAGATGGTGAGGGAAAGGAACTAGGGCTCAAAAGGTTACATACTCTGGGAATCCAATTATATGTAATTCTGAAAAAGGCAAGTCAGCAGAGATGGAGAACAGATTATAGTGTTTACCAGAAGTAAATGTGGAAGACAGTGTGACTATAGAAGGATATCACAAAGTAACTTTTTTGAGCAATAGAACTATTTTATATTTTGAATGTAATAGTAGCTACATTAATCTGTATGTGTTAAAACTGACAGAAACCTAGACCAAAAAACATCTATTTTATTCTATGTAAATTTTAAAATAATAATAAATCAATCTGAACATCTTACTTTATTTGTTCATAATTCAATGTACAACACTGGAAACAAACTGTAGCTATTTTAAGGAATCAATTTCCCCAGCTTGGAGTTTTAAAAATTATTTTGTATTGCTGTACTCATAGGATTAATGAGATAATATTTGTGAAATGTTTTGAGCTCCTTAAAAGGAAGTTGCTATGCAAATATAAAGTGTTGCTATCATTACTCAGGCAGTATTTTTTTCTTTTGCTTATATGATGAAGTTTGTGATCATCTTCATTTTTCACATTATTTTTAATGAATTGTAACAATAAAATGTGGTAACCAACATATAAAGTGAAACACATGTGTTAATGAGGCTAAAACTTTGCAATTAGAACTTGAAACATCAGTCTGTCTAAAGATAATTGGATTTAATGATTATTTCTCTACGTACACAAGCTACAATTTTATGATGTCCAAGTTTGGCTTATTCTGCAGTTTTGCCTACAGAGCATACTTCAAGTCACTATCTCCTCTGAGACATTCTTAGTTTATCTGGGTACCTGAATAAAGGGAATCAAAAATGAGGAAAAAATTCACATCAGATAGTAAGAGTACTCTGTCTTGAAAATGGAGTAATTAAAGTGTAGTCAGTTTAATTTTAGACTATTATTTTTAAAAAGCCTTTTAACCTCATTATGAATGTAAGCATGATTTGATATTTAAATTACTGGACTCCAAACAAACTTTTTATTACCCCTTTCTTAAGCGTAAAATAAGGAATTTCAGTTCCTCTTGACAAAATGACCTACAGCTTCCTATATATTTGGGGACAAAGTGTGAATTCTTCTTCCTGGTTTTTGAGGCCTTTGTTAATCTAGCTCTAGTTAACCTGAAGCATGTTATTTCCTGAGTCTACCTCCATAATAACCCTCTGCTTCGTCAAGAGCTTTTCCCCTGTTCAAGTTCATACTCACTTTTTTTCTCTTTACTCAAATGATTCCTCCTACTCCTCTGCATATAGAAGGATGAAAGTATCTGCAAAGAATCCAGTTTTTTTGGAGATTTTGGAGGAGACCTATATATAGGTCAAATTCTTGTCTCTATGGGGGGCTTCCCTGGTGGCTCAGATAGTAAAAAATCTGCTTGCAATGTGGGAGACCTGGGTTCAATCTCTGGTTCAGGAAGATGCCATGGAAAAGGGAATGGCTACCCACTCCAGTATTCGTGCCTAGAGAATTCCATGTACAGAGGAGCCTGGTGGGCTTCAGCCATGGGGTTTCAAAGAGTCAGACAGGACTGAGCAACTAACACCAGGTCTCCATGGAGGGAAGCAGAAATCCAGTAGTCAATCAATATTAGACAGCTAACTACCTTCAAGAGTGGAGATAACATTATGAGAGAAAAAACAATAATCTATTGAGAGAAAAGAAAAACAATCTATTTGAATCTCTTTGAAAACTGACATCACTAAGTGTCCAACACTCAAGTAAAGTATAACCTCAGTTCTCGGACCAAGTCAGACTAAATACTTAAAAAGCGGTTTGGATATATAAAAGAAATATCAATAGCATAAAACATGAAGAAAAAAATAAATCTTAATTCAAAATCTTACCATTTCATTCAAGGTACAGAAAAAAGTTTTGAGGCAAATGTTCACACTTTGCAGCAGAAATTAGCTGGTAGCCAAGAATCACTTAAAGAAACCATCACTGTGGAAAGTTCCTAGCCACAATCTATGACACAGAAGAGGTCCAGGGAAGAAGGCGAATTTTCCTTTTTCAAAACAGAATTGCCTCAGAGAATTAGAAAATGTATGCATCATTGAAACCTTGTTGACATTCAACTTATACCATTCTTTCATGAAATCTATGAATAAGAAAGTAAGTTAGAAATCAGGTTGCCCAGCTTCTTGTCTTAATAAGAAATAAGAAATGAACTTCAAAGACATGAAAATTGTTTCTGTCCAAGCCCTGATGTTCATATGACTCAGAAATCTGTGGAATACATGGAATTCTGATTGAATAGTGCTTTATTAATTTTTAGACCACACAGCTTTTGTAACACTAAGTAATTTGAATTCACCTTGTAGATAACAGGCAGTAGAGTCTTTGACAATTTCTGAACATGTGAGTACAATGATGAAAGTAATTTGGGGGAAGGTAAATCTGGCAGAGGTGTGTACAGCAATGACACGGAAAGCAGCCTGAAGGAGAAGATTTCACTTAGAAAATGCCTACAATGCAGTTGATTTGAAAGTAAATGGATAACAGTGATTTTAGACATGTGGAATTTAAGTCATGGTGGACCTCTAGATAGATTATAGATTACTGAGCTTATCTATAGATTTATGGAGAGATGTAACTGGAATGGTGAGAGTTTGAAACAGTCAATATAGATTTGGGAATATTCAAGTAACAGTTGAATTCATGCAAATAAATCATATCAGAAGAAAATTCTAGAAAAGAAAAATGAGAAAACCCTGGGAAATGCACATACAGGTAGGAGAGGAGGAAGCTCACATGGTTGAGCTGCAACACACACCAGGATTTGGCTAAGACACTGAAATACTTACCTTAGTTATCCCAATTGCACTCTAAAACATATATGCCACTCTACTCCTGAGTAGACTCAGAGGCTGTAGGAATAACTTGTCAAAATTCACTCAATAAGGCATGGAGTTGGGATCTGGACCCATGTTTAAGCTCAGAATTCAGGCCTTTCAAGTAGTCCATCAAAACAAATGTAGTCAGGACATCAGAGAAGGAAGTTATAGGGAATATGGGCAGTACTCATACCTGTTTTTTTCATCTGCTATATTCCTAGCACACAGATAGTGGTCAAAAATAGTTGTTAAATGACTAAAGAATAATACATATTACTTACTAATGGCTTTATTGATGTCTTAGGCCAAGGATACACTAGAGAGTTTTATAGGTATTATTCTACTTAACCTCTTACAATGCCCCTGGATACATGAGAGATTAAAATCCTTTAATGATCACCAAGAATTCAAGACAAAGTTGATCTGTCTCTTCATTTCTAACTTCTATGCTATCTTGAGGAAATCCATCAATTTTGAGTAAAAAGACAATGATGACTCATTGAGAAGAGAGTCGATGATGATAAAAATGAAGACAAATAAGAGTAATTAGATGTTAGCTAGGATGAAAACGGTCTAACTTGATTTGTTTAGGTTCTGCTGAAAGTGGGAAAGTAAACTTTTTTAAATACAAAGATATTTTGTGGTTATCAAAGCAAGTTTAATTGGGGGCAGCATTCTGTCTGAAAAAAGGCAAAAAAATCAGAAGAGTCAGATATAAGGGTTACTCAGCTTTTGAGCAGATTTAAAAAAAAACATTCTTTTTTTGAACCTGCATGAAAAGTTCAGAGTTGGGAGAAAGAGAAACAAACAAGCCAAAGGAACAACGGAGCAAAGAAGCTCAAGATACTGAAGAAAACCCGCAAAACAGCTATCATGAGTGCCAACTCTTTGTCTTTGGAAAAATAACATGGAACGTTGTCCTCAAGCAGCATGCTGCTGTTAGCGGAAGTTAGCATTAAGGGTTTGAAGGTTCATACAGAGGACACCCCCACCTACTTATCCCTTATTGGGGAGATAGGGAATGTTTTTATCCACTTGAGTACAGGGAGTCATGTTGTTCAGACACTCAGAGCCCAAATGAGGGAGAAATGGATTAAGTGAAAAATTTAAATGAGATGCTTCAATTTCACATACTGAAATTTAATTATGTGATGGTTTAGTAGTTCATCATAGTCATCACTGACTACTAACCCATGCTGTCCTAGATGCGGCATCTAGGAGACCAGTCTTAAAAAAAGCAAAGCAAAGAACAAAGACGACAAAGAAACGAGCAGACACAAGCAGCTGTGTACTTCAGGGAAGACGGTTTCCAGAGTATTAATCCTGGAAAGTCACTGAACAAACAAAAGCAACAACTAAAACTATGATTGAGGGGGAAGAGATAGATGAATCCTGATACCGAGTTGCTATGTTGGTTAAAAAAAACTAATTTTGACATGTAAAGGAGCAGGAAACTGTGATGCATAGAGGATAAAAAAGCACTGGAAACTGTCTCCGCTAGGGTAGAAGATGGGAGAGAGGGCCCAGAAACTGGACTTAACAATGGCTTCAAAGTAGCCATTACAAACATATTCAGAGAACTTAGGGAAACCACATTTACAGAACTGAAAGAAAGTATAACAATGACTCACCTGATGGAAAATACTTTTTAGAAAGATAAGCATAATAAAAACCAAAGAGAAAATTTACATTTGGAAAAAATGAAATAAAACAAATTACTGAAGACACACAACATCATATCTGATTTGGCAAAAATAAAAAAAAAAAAAAAGAATAAGTTAACCTGAAGATAAATTGAAACAGATTATGCAATCTGAAGAACAAAAAGAAAATGAAGAAACAAAACCAAAACAGAGTTTGAGAGACCTGTGAGACTCACTAAGCATACCAAATTACACGTAAAAGGATACCCAGAGAGGAGAGATGAAGGGCAGAAAAGTATTTGAAGAAACAATGGTCTGACTTTTTCCAACTGTAGGAAAAAAATTACCTACAGATCTAAGCTTAAACTCAAATAGGATAAAAACAAAGAAATCCACACCTAGTACATCATCTGGAAGCACTGAAAGACAAAGACAAAATAACAAAAGCAGCAAGACAAAATGCATCACGTACAAGGGAACCACAATATGATTAAAGGTGAGTTTTCACCAGAAACAATCAAGCCTAAAAAGCAGTGGGATGAAAACAAAACAAAAAACCCCTGTGAACCAAGAATTCTATATCCACCAAAACTTTCCTTCAAAAATAAAGGTGAGAGAGATAAAGGCATTCCAAGATATGCAAAGACTGAGTGAACTTGTTGCTAGCAGACATGCCTTAAAAAACTCAAGAAAGTCATTCAGGCAGAAAGGAAATGGCACTAGATAGTACTCTGAATTCATATGAAGAAATAAAGAGGAATGGTACGGGGAGGGAGGTGGGAGGGGGTTTCAAGATGGGGAACACACGTACACCTAGGGCGGATTCATGTCAATGTATGGCAAAACCAATACAATATTGTAAAGTAAAAAAAAAAAAAAGAAAGAAATAAAGAGCAATGGAAAAGGTAGTTAAATATAAAAAACTTTTAAAAAAACCTTTCTTCTCTCAACTGATTTAAAGGATACTTGTATGAAATGATGATTATAAAACAGAATTATTGAGTTGTAACATATAAGTATATAACATATAGGACAGTAATGTCACAAATAAGGGTGGAGGGAATGGAGGTGTATGGGAGCACAGTTTGTATATTTCACCAGAATTAAGTTAGCATTGATGTTAATAGACTGTGATAAGTACAGATGCAAATTAGCTCTAGAGTAATCACTAAAAAATAAAATAAGAAAAATGCAATGAAGGAATTACGATACTACACTAATAATATCTTGCTAGCAAAAAAGAAGGTAATTAAAGAGGAAAAGAGGAACACAAAAAGACATGAAATACAAGTCAGATGCATGGTGAAAGGTTAAACAGGGGTTAACAGGGCAAGGGGATGGGGTGGAGAGAACAGTGTTTCAAACAGAGTGAAAAGACTGAAATAAAAGAGCGTGTTCTCTTTTGGCCACAAAGAGCAGTCAACCTTTCTCCACGGGCCTCAGTGTGACTTCAGTATTTGGTTCTTTAAAGTCAGTCTAAGTACACAGTATGTAAAATGCAATCACTCCAGAGGCAGTCACACAACGTTAACTGAATAAAGCAATGAGGATACAGGCAATGTTATTCTCATTGCTGTACTTATTCCACACATGCAGTACAATGGCTGACCATGGTTTTTGTTTTTTTAAAGTCGCCATGAAAGTGAGTATTCACTAAACTCAAAGATCCCTCAGGGCTAACAGACAAATCAACAGCATCACTGATCAAAACATTTTTTAGGCACAGTCCTTTTGCTCAGACCAAAAGCAAAAAGAGTGGGTGGTGGGGGTTGTTCTAATGGTTCAGGATATATAGAGAAGAACAATTTTTATGGCATCCTGAGTGGACTGACAATGTCACTGTTTAAGGAATATTGTCTATGTAACGACAGAGGACACATCCTCCCTGAATCACACTTCGGTTATTTCTCTTATTTTTGTCAGAATCAGAAGATATTTCTGTGTTAAAAATGTTGCTCTGCCTCTTGTATTAAACACAGTCTACTGCCCATATGTCATTGAATACTATGATATACCACTGATGTGAAGTTTGGACAACCACACTGATGATATTTAGCATAAAATGTGGTTGCTGCTTCAGTGAAATTGGATTGTTTGCAGCATCAGCTGATGGAAAAAAGTGGCGTGACTTTCAGTGGCCCACTTTTATTCTGAGCATTAGCAGTTACTTTTTCCTGTGCATGATGTCACTGAAGAATAAGTTGTCTCAATAGCATGGCCACACAGATATCCTTTTGACATGCTACTCTGAATGTAACAGAAATAGTCATGCTTGTTACAAACTGCTGGAACAATTGGTAAGGCTGCCCCGCAAAAGGCTGAAACCACTATTGCTTCATAAATATTTTCTACTGTTACCTACTTCACTCCTGAACTTATTTCTTTCCTCAAGTTGTACAATACTATTCCATAATATTCTATTTTTAAACATTCCTTTTATTCTGACTGAACCATTCTACTGATATTTCTCAGGTTTATGTCCCTAAGATCATTCTTTCTCATCCTATCCTGAAGGACCTGAGTCATTCCAATCAGTTTGTGGCTTTTTAATTTCAGATATATACCTTCAATTCCAGAATTCTTCCCTCAACTCTACACACATATTTAAATATCTTCAGGATATCTCAAAGTTGATGCTTAACATCAAGGAACTTTATATTCAACATATTCAAATGTGATCTTACCCTTCCTAAGAATGTAAGTCCTTCTGATTAATAGTCCCATCAATCACCCAAGCCAAAACCTAGGATTCACTCTGGACTCCTCTAAATTTTACATTCAACCAGTAACTAAGTTTCATTGATTCCATCTATCAACATATTTATACATACCTCTCCACCTAGCTCCCTATTTATTACTGCATTTCTTCATGCCCTCATCATCCTGTGTGTTATTACAACGGTTTACCTGGACTTTTGGCTCATCCCTACCCTGGCTTCAATCCAGACTGTCTTGCTGGCAGAGTGAGTTTGCTGATGTTGCTTATCCTTCTGCTTAAGAAGTTTGGTGTCCTCTGACTTACACAGAATAAATTCCAAATTCCTTAAAATAATAACAAAATATATAGTGATTAACCATTGGTAAGATCAACTATTCTCCCATTCCTCCAAGTACAAATAAGGCTTGTGTCTTAACATACTTTTAAAATACATTCAGCTGGCTCACTACACATAATATTATTCCAAACATTACAATTTTTTTCTGTGATATAGTTAACTAACAGTAATACATGCTAATTCACTGTCATCCTGCTACAAAGAAAAACAGTCCACAAGTATTGACTTTACACACTTAAGCCTGTTAAAGTCCAATACTAGTTTTATTTTCCCCAGGCTATAGAACATTACTTAAGTTGGGTTTCACTTGACGAATTTTCCAGTGTTGATGTGTTATTGCAGTTCACCTCCAAACCTACTTGTTTAAAAAGAAATTAGAGCCATTTTTCTAATCAATCAGGAAGTTACACCGAGATTGCTGTTTGTAATACTCTTATGTCTCCAAGTATTCTGTTTGGTTTTGGTCATTTTTCACTTTTCTATAGGAAACTAGATGACATGCAAGACAGAAAGGTTTCAGTACATTTGGAATCATACTTTTGTGGATGCACAGTAGATAAAGCTAAGTTCTAGGCCATAAGATAACCATGACTCCTACTTGGCCCGAAAACACTAGCATCGATCACACATGAAAATAATTCAGTCAGATGGACACATATTTTCACAAGAATATTTATTTGTTATTGTTGAAAAATACACAAAGGCAAAAGGTTACTTAGCTGCTGATTTCCCAAAATACATCAGGGTATTGTAAGAAAGGGGGAAATATACCTGTTCTATAAATGACAGTTACATTTCTAAGGCATTTGGGCTTAAGAGTAGTAGGTGCACCTAGGCCCATTTACTTGAGTTTAAATATACTGAGGCACACCAGGCAGGCAAAGGATTTGAAAATATACAGTAAAACTCTTCCATGCATTTGCATCTTAGGATTGCATATTCATCCCCTGATCCCCCCAGCCTCCATCACTCGTTTTTTCCACATGAGTTTTGGAGTTGTTCATGGAACACTGGTAATAATCTACTCTTCAAGAGTTTGCTTATAGTGACGACACCGACGGGACACACAGAACAGAACTATTTCATGGGCAGGTTCTGTAGACTCTTACCAAACTGAGGCTCCAGTAAGAAAAACACCAATTTGCAAAGGCACAGTGGAGACAGGTTTAATGCATTAAATATAACATGAATCCTTCACAATAACAAGTTTAGTGTTTCAGGGAACTTTTGTTAATACAACACAGTTGGTCACACAAAATACAAATGCTTCTGTTGATTTGTCTTGGCAACTCAGATACATCAACAGTGCTAACAGTTTAACAGCTTTGTTCTCATCTGACAGAAAATAATGGCAGTTCTGCAAGGCAAATGTTAAACCTGACCGTATGTATTTATTAATTCCACAGTGTTTTGACAGATTATAGGGGATGGAACTCAGAGGATGCTGACACGCTCACTGAGGGCTTTCATTTCTGTTTCTTCGGCCTCAGGACTGTCACTGTGGCCAGCGCTTGGATTGATCAGGTGTGTGGGGTACTGCAGCCCCTGCTCGCCTGCGTACTGCTCCCACCTTGAGTCATCGCTCTCATGGGTGATGTAGCGCTCCCCGATTTTGCATTCCAGCTCTCGTAAATCTAACCAGGTCTGATAATCCTGAGGAAGACATTGTAAAGTGTTACCCCAGATATGACTGTAACTCATTAAAGCATTCTTTCTTATGTTATTAGTTCCCACAACATACATGTTACCCTTTTCTCTTCCACTCCAACCGTGCTGTGCCTTTCCTCAGGCACCCTGAAGTGACAGCATCAGCACCAAAGTCATCCTATTTGCCTAAACTTTGCAAATGCATATTGTTTATAGGATATCATGCATCAGAAGGTGTGCAGTTGATATTTGCAGTTGAGCAATGCAGAACGTTGGTGTTCCTTTGGAATTCAATGCCCACAAATAATCCTTCAGTATTTCAGAGGGTCATTTTTCTAAACTTTAATTTTCAATGTGAAAATTAAAAACAAAAATTTAAGAGAACAAACAGATGCATATGTTTTATATCTACCATAAATTTGTTTTACAAGTATTAACTAGGATTTAAATATACAGCTCCCAAACGAGTACAGTGCATGACCAGATGGGCATCGACTTGGATATTTATCAGGATTACATGTACAGATGCTTCTGAAATCTGGTTCTTAAGAGTTATGTTATGACCCTTCCTTCTTGTTTTTTGTTTTTGGGGTGTGTGTGCTGGTGTGTGTATGGTGTGTTTCTCTTTTATTCAGTTTTCCTGATACAGTTAGAAACTATTAAATCCTAAGAAGTTGCATGCATTTTGGCAAACACACTGATATAATTATACTTCAAAAATATGATACAAGATTTTTTAACACATAGTATCCGGATCTTTAAACATTTAGAAGCTTATTCAACTGAGAAAATATCCAATGATTAATTTTTACCTGTAGCCAAGGGTGACTCAAAGTCTTATCCACACTATAGCGCTTTCTCATTTTCACTTGCAGCAAATTATTGATAAGATCAATGGCTGAAAAAAAATTTATTGGTAAAAATAGATGATATATCTGAAACATATATGTAATTTATTTGTAGTTTATTCCACATCTGCTCTTTCACACAGTTAAATGCAACACAGTGATAACAGACACTAGAACCTGAAGAAAAATCCTCTTGAGAATTCTAAAACCTTGGCCTTAATTTTACTTTGGATCCTAAAAAATTAAACTGAAAATAACTGTAGAGGAAGGAGTATGAGTCTTTGTGAGTATGATGTGAATTCTTTTGGTTTAGTTTTCAACACACTTTTCTGAAGTTGGAGTTTTGTTTAAATATATACCATTTAAAGGTGTTGCACTAATGGCAGGATAAAACTAATATTCAAGAGACAGCATTGACCAATTTTTGTATAAAGTGTGTTTGAAGTTTGAATACACACAATTGGCTTTGTAGTTTTTGAATTAAATGACAGATATCTGCACACTGCATTTAAAAGGAAGAAAATAAAGTACAACATAGACATGACTCATGATCAACTTAAAAAGCCAACGATCTGGTGGTGAAATACTTGTCTCTTTCAATTTGCTTTTAAAATTAACCACTGAATTACAGTTATATCACCCTTCATTGTTTCACAGGGAAGACAGGAAAGCAACCTAACAGCAATTCTTCTAAGAGGTTACAATCACAAGCCATCCAGCCCTGTACTCAGCCTCTGATGGGGACTTTAACACAGTGTAATTCAGGAAAAAAGGTGATTCTTCTAGTTATCTAGTCTATGAAGCATTTTACCTAGAGTACCATGTGTCAATCACCTTTCCAAAAACTATATTTTCAGCCTATACCATTAACTGTAGGGCATATGCTATGCACAGGCCTGTACTATAATTAACAGCACCTCTTTGAAAAATAAGAATAACTTTTTCATCCCCCAGGCAAAGGGCTGGGAGCGGTAAAAAGTACATCCTGGAAAGACATCTTGAAAACAAGATCTTAAAGTATTGATGTGACTGATAGAAAACCGTTAGTGACTGTTCGCCTAACCAGAGCCTTGAGGGAGTTGCTGAGAAAGGGCCTCACTAGCTGAAGGGCTAAACAAAGTCATGAAAGGCCTGAAGGTGTGACACGAAGGACTGTGCATTGTGTATCTCTATCCCTGATCTGAGATGGTAAAGAACAGATACCTCTAGAGCACGAGTAAGGAAGTAGAAGTTAACAATAAAGGCATGCAAGGATTAGGATCTGGGCTTTTGCCTGAGAATAGCATCAGCCCCCTGATCCCTACTTTATTTCTGAGTCTTCTTTTTCTTTATTCTTCTACGGCACCGCTCCCTCGGGTCGGTTCGTTGTTGGGTTGGTCCCGACATTAACAGTTCACTATTTATTAAATTCATTAGCTTATGCTTCCCATTCATTCCAATAATAACTTCCCATTTCTTTCTTTCCACTAGAATTTTCCTCCCAAAAAGAATTTAGTGAAATCTGCCAAACTAATGGAAACATTCACATTTTGCGAAAGAATACATTCCCTCCCTTAATCTATCCTGGTCATTAAGTTTCTTAAAAGATGGATCTTCCTACCAAATACCTTAAATAGGTATCTGACAAAGATGCAAATTCACTCCCCACCTTCCTCAACTACCAAGTCCTGAATGAGGGAGCTTTGACCCAATTGCTTGGTCTACATCACTCACTCTGAATGGATCTGAAAACACTTCATTTACAGAAGTCCCTGTAAAATAAAAATAACTTTATTCCATCAGAATGAATCAGAATTCTGTTATCTGGCAAAGAGAAATGATTCCTACAGGCTTTTGGTAATCTAGAATTGTAGCTCCTGAGACTAATATTCAAAGTGTTTGCCTGCATGGAAGGACTGCAGAATGAAACTGCTAAGAATTTTTTCACTGGAGAAAGTAAATGTAACAACTCACATTTAAATGCTGTCTATGCCCTTACACCCTTGCCTTAGCTAGGATATCTTAGGAAACACAATATTTAGTACAATTTCAGATTCCAAGCATGTGTTCTCAGAGAGCTTTTCAAAGTATAGTTCTCTCAGTGAACTGTGTATCGGGCCTGGGCTTTAAAACATCCATTCACATGATTTACTCACTGGTGAGTAAAGTGCACCTTCCATTCTGGCTGCTGTGAAGTCACACAGCAAAATATGGAGAAGAAGGGGAGAGAGGAGAGTGCGTGTGCTCCGGCAAGCATGTCGCAACATTACACTACCCCGGACGCCACAGGGAATAAGGACACGTTATTAATTCACTCCTTCTGCTTTGAATTCTATAATTAGGAAGGTAGGAGTACTGTAACTCAACAAAAAGTCTGGTTCGTGCCCAAATGGGCCCCAACAGTGAACCACACTGCCTAATGGGGAGGGAAGTCCTGCCAGAGGAGAAACTCGACGTGTGTGAAGGGAATGAAGTATATGAAGATGAAAAAATTGCTCTGCTGAGTGAAGCATGTAATCACAAGTCCGACTACAGCTGCAGTACCCAGCTGACCTGAATAAGCACAGCAAGCCAGTGACAAATACCTCCAAGAGAAAAGACTTTAGGACACAAGGAGAGAATTAGACAGGACATGTGTGTCTATATACTCGTGTGTGTGTCTGTGCATTTACAAATACATTTTGTGGCTCTTGGCAGCAGAAAATAGAAATAGCTATTATATGTTGGACGTTAGTTAAATATTGGGAGCTTGTTGCTGAGAAAACAGGCCCATCATTAGTGTTCGGGAGTTCCATTCCACTGGCCACTATTTCTGGAACTTCTAAATCCTTTCCATTTCATTAATCAAGTTTCATATAACCCAACAATAAATGCACCATCCAAAATACTTTCACTGAGCTCATTTTATAAGAAGACTCTGAAGTATGTGTGTGTGTTTTTAAACATATTCTCTTTATTGACCACATCCATCACATGTATGTGTCATTTGTTTATCTGTTGATTCACCAAATCTTCCTTAAGGAATTACTGTTGGCAATGACATTGGCAATAAAAAAGTTAATGATAAAGCTCTGAAAAGCTCCCAAGTGCAAAGGCAATTCCAAAGGCAAAATATGCATACATACAAAATGACAAAATGCACCATTCTAAACCCTTGACCTTTATTAATACCCTCCTCAAGGAAAAGTGCTTTCTTCAGCATTTCTGAAATGTAACTAGCTAGAGTCCTAGTGACTAACTCCAGTGGTCCAAACTATTTCACATGTCAATAATATTTCATGATACCAGTGAGAAGAATTATTTTCTCCTATGTCGGGCCCAAAGTTGTCATTTTTACAACTTACCCACATTAATCCTATTTATGTTTTAGATGCAATGGAGAACTTGACTATTCCACATGACAGCTCTTCAAGTCTTGGGGACTGTGATTCACTTTACCCTTGCTCTCTGCAGTTCTTTCAGCGGCCCTTCAGCCTCCCCAGTTTCTCTGTGCACCCTAACTTTTATGTTTACCAGCTGTTCTTGTTCACAGTAGACCAGAATTTTTTTCACAATTAGCTGCCAACTTGATATGAACACATAGGTATTATCCATAAGGCTTAGGAGGAAATTTTTCCTTTTTTTAAAAATTTCACATTCATATTCTTAGGTAGTCCTCAAAACAAGCATATAAAAGTGCAGCCATGAAATTAAAAGACGCTTACTCCTTAAAAGGAAAGTTATGACCAACCTTGATAGTATATTAAAAAGCAGAGACATTACTTTGCCAGCCAAGGTCCATCTAGTCAAGGCAATGGTTTTTCCCGTGGTCATGTATGGATGTGAGAGCTGGACTGTGAAGAAACCTGATCGCCAAAGAATCGATGCTTTTGAATTGTGGTGTTGGAGAAGACTCTTGAGAGTCCCTTATACTTCAAGGAGATCCAACCAGTCCATTCTAAAGGAGATCAATCCTGGGTGTTCATTGGAGGGACTGATGCTAAAGCTGAAACTGCAATACTTTGGCCACCTCATGCGACGAGTTGACTCACTGGAAAAGACTCTGATGCTGGGAAAGGTTGGGGGCGGGAGGAGAAGGGGACGACGGAGAATGAGATGGCTGGATGGCATCACCGACTCTGTGGACATGAGTTTGAGTGTACTCCGGGAGTTGGTGATGGACAGGGAGGCCTGGTGTGCTGTGATTCACGGGGTCGCGGAGAGTCGGACATGACTGAGCGACTGAACTGAACTGAACTATTTTACCTCTATTTTATATAAAAGGAAAAACTGGAACTTCAAAAGGTCACAAAATTTGGTCAGTTTCCAGGTAACAGCTAAAGATGAAACCCAGGGGAACAGATTCTAAACCCATGCTCTTAAATACTGTGGCATGCAGCACCCATGTCATACCATTAACTCATTAACTGATGATAATGTAAAAATCTAATTAAAAAATTTTCCAACAATGAACATTAAATTCTTCTTAGTTATGTTTCTAACACATTCCTGTGTACATAAATGCCCAGATATAGACAGATCTATCTCTCTCTTTAATCTATCTTTCTGACTTTAGTTCAACATTTTGGCTTTCAAAGACTATTCTGAATGTGATGTGACCCTCTGCCATTGAAAGGACTAATCCTCTACCTTTCTACCATTTCCAAACTGAATAAGCCTATCTGCTAGTATTAATCAAATTACTATGAATCTTTTTTCAGGATAAAGCTTAAACATAGAACTTGAATAAACGAATATTGACTAGTATTGGCTTTTAGTCATTTCCTTCTTAATACCAGAGTTTTCTAAATGTTTGCAAACTATTCATCACTCATTCTAGGATTTAGACAAGAACAACTATTAAGCTTCTTCCTGAATGACTACAGAATCCATTCTTCCCCTCTTTTAGAAATTCAGAAAACTCTGGTCTGTTCTAAGTATCCTGGTATCTCTCCCAATTTATTCAGGACTTATTAATATAATTATCCACAATGGCTCTAAGAACACCTCTGTCAGCTTCAACATACAGTATATCCTGCTCTGAACATCAGTCATAGTTTACAGTTGCTATTGAGTGTTCTCTTATGACACCACTATCCCCCACCCCACTCCCCAAGTACTAGCTCCCAGCTGCTGCTGCTGCTGCTAAGTCACTTCAGTCGTGTCCGACTCTGTGCGACCCCATAGACGGAAGCCCACCAGGCTCCCCCGACGCTGGGACTCTCCAGGCAAGAACACTGGAGTGGGTTGCCATTTCCTTCTCCAATGTGTGAAAGTGAAAAGTGAAAGTGAAGTCGTTCAGTCGTGTCTGACCCTTAGTGACCCCACGGACTACAGCCTACCAGGCTCCTCCATCCATGGGATTTTCTAGGCAAGAGTACTGGAGTGGCTTGCCATTGCCTTCTCCGGACTAGCTCCCAGCAGAGACTGTTAAATGTAAGCCTCAAATGTAAAGATCTAAGCTAAGACGAGAAGGAAGCTGATAGCAATGGAGTAAAAAGACTAGTAAAACTGGAGTAGCTATGGCAGTCCCCCAAAAGAGACAACATCACAAAAATAATTCCAAATGGGATCCCAACTCCAGTTCCAAAACTCAATTCAAGACTGGGAATTCTGATCCAGAGGGAATTTGACAGGACCTGCCTCTGAAAGTGAAGGATGGGCAGGGTTGGAGAAAGGAGAGACGATGGGAAAGACAGATACAAAAAATTGAGCCATTCTGAGAACTTCTTTCAAAAACAAAGGAGAAAGGAACCATGGTTTGGTGGTGGGAAATAACAAGTGACAAAGGACTGCAGCAGAACGGGAAGTCAGAAGGAAAAGTGACAGGCTGGCATGTCAGAACAGGATACTAGCGCCCAAGGAAGAAGTTTAGAAGAAAGCAGAAAACTCCAGGTTTCCTGGAGCTCCAGGAAGATGTGGAGCCCCATGATAAAGAGATACTTGGGGAAGCAGAGAAAGTCTCAAATTCCTGATACCTATTACTTCCTTCCATAGATACAGCAAAAACTACCTATTCCAATGTGCTTCCCAGGTGGCTCAGTGGTAAAGAATCTGCCTCCTTAATGGAGGAGATGTGAGTTTGAACCTCTCGAGCAGGAAATGGCAAACCACTCCAGTCTCCTTGCTGGTGAATCCCATGGACAGAGAGCATGGTAGACTACAGTCCGTAGGGATGCAGAGTCAGATGGAACTGAGCTCACACACCACCACATATTGCAGTATCTGCTTTTCATGAGGTAAAGTTTATTGCTACACAGGGCTGGATTTGTCACAGTTTGGGGCAATAAGCAGATGTAATTTGGAATAGCTGTTGTTGTGTTTGGGGCCAAATATGTGCAGGAAAATCCTCCATTCTCTTGAGTTATATTTTTTCTTTTACACCCTCTTTCCTTTATTTTCTCAATTTGAGGCCCTCCTCCCTAGCAAAGAACACAGGTGCAAAATAGGGTTCCTCCTTCTCTTGCAGTAAATACGTCATCAACTTTTTCAGAGAGTAGTAGGATTATTTTCTGATTGTACCTGCCCATTTACTTTGAGAGTTAGCCTTTCTACTCTTATTCTGAGAGCTCTGTTCTCTGATTCACCCTTGAACTCAATCTCTTCCTTCCATATTACTAATAAATAGTCTTAAGAGCAAGCTCTCTGAGCACCTCAAATAGCCACATTGGGACAATGTGAGAAGTCTTTTCTCTTCCTTTCTCACTGGAAAATTTTAAACAATTGTATGGTTCATATTTTTATTTTAAACAATCTCCTCTCAAAAGTACAATATTTTGTGTTTTCTAAAACGTCTCTAGCCATGGATTCATATTCATGTTTCCAATAAAATAAAAGCAAAGAAAATCTGTTTTATGATGCCTAATGTTTCTTTTTTGCTACAACAAATTCTTGGCTAACAGTTATTTTTCTCCTAACATCCTGTAAAATAATTTGAAAAATTTATCAAACATTCCTTTTTTTGTTTTTTTACCAGAATGGACTTTCAGCAGATGTGGGGATACCTGAAGTTCTGTGCAGCCGGTTTGGCAGGTATACAAGTGTATCTGAACAAGAATAAAATTAAAAGGTATACACAGGTGCTGAAGGGCTCTATGCCTTAATATGAAAGGAAATGTTCCATCAGACTCTTAATTGTATGGATTCTATTTTCTTCAGGTGTCAAAATTCAGAATCATCTTTGAAATTGTGGAATCGATACTGCCGTCATTCTCCATTTCAAAGTAAATACCACGTATATGGACACAACAGACTCTGTGTAGAGGCACACTGGCATGTGTTACAGCTAAATCAAAGGATTCCAAAACTTGGAGAACAGGCCAGAAAAAGAATGGAACTGAATATTTTTGAAGACATAATAGGTCCCTCAGGTGACCCCTCTCAGTCACCTTCCATTTTCCAAAATAAATTTTTTTTTTAACGTGCTGTTTGGCCTGTGGGATTTTAGTCCCTGACCTGGGATGAAACCTAGGCCTCTGAGGTGAAAGGGCCAGGTCCGAACCCCTGAACTGCCACACAAGTCCCCCATTTCCCATCTTTTATCATTTTGGTACCTGCCTGTCTCCCCACTCTCCCCACTAGAGTTTAGCTTCTTTAAGCTTGCCCGGATTGTATATTCATTTTTGCACAATTTCATAAATATTTAAAATAAAATGCATCATTTAATGTATTAGGAAAATGCTTACTAAATAGCATTTGGTAGATTGAATACATTAATTAGAAATTTAAATATGTATTTTCTCAGCTCTAAGTTTTAATATCCACATTATGTGCATATGGTTTGTATATTTTGGCTAAAAATACTCCTGGATGGTAGGACATCACATCTCCACAAACAGATCACAGGATCAGTGGCTTCCATCAGAAAATCAGAATAATGCGGAGAGTATCTGCAATACAGATCATGTTTATTTTACAACGCTTATTTGACACAAGATAAATTATCTGTGAAACTCTGGGGCTGACCTGTTTTGTACAGACAAGTCAGTTTAAAGAATTGCTTTTCCATACTGTCTTCTGTCCAGCTGCAGATTAGTGAGGTACAGAATTTCAAATTAGAAGCCAGATCAAAACTATCACTCTAGTGTTGGAGTCATCATTGGTCACTACTGAGCGCCTTGTTTTCTTTTCCCCCTTTCCATTCTGCTTCACTGCCTCTCATCCTGTAGGCTCAGTACTTCTCCCTTTGGCTTGCTTCATGCTGATGGTAAGTTGTGTGTTTATTTAAAAAATCGTTTTGCAACCCTTCACATTCCAGCTCTCAACCCAGCAAGCTGTTGCCCGGCAACACTAACTGGGACTCTCCTCTCAGGGGCTGCAACCAGAGGCTGTCAGCAGCAAACAAGGCTGCTGGAAATCATCATCTCACTCGTTCCTGAGTCAATTACTGCAATCCAATGAAGTGCAAGACCTTTAGAGACTCAAGCTGGGTCTTTCCTTTCCCAGTTCTTGCCTCTGTAGAAAGTTACTCCATCCTTGGGTACTCCTTTGCTTCAGTTTCTATTTAATTTCCTCCTAAAGACTAGAAAAACAATATTGTATATCATGAATTGTTTAAATGCAGCATACAGCAGCCCCCAAACTGATACCAAATTGATACAAAATTTAAAAATCTAAATTAAAATATATTTATATTATTCTAATGAAGTTTGAGATGGGTTTTTTTTTTTCTTTCATTTTCACTTCAAAGAGATTTTTGGCTTTTGGGTGTTTTTCTAAATGCTGATACTCAAGTCAAAGGCAAATGATAAAGTCTTCAGAGGAGCAGTTTCCAGGTATCAGTAGTTTCAGGAGAAGTTTGTTGTTCAGTCGCTCAGTCATGTTCAACTCTTTGCAACCCTATGGACTGCAGCATGCCAGGTTTCCCTGTCCTTCACTATCTCCCGGAGTTTGCTCAAACTCATGTCCATTGAGTCGATGATCCCATCCAAACATCTCATCCTCTGTCACCCGCTTCTCCTCTTGCCCTCAATCTGTCCCAGCACCAAGATTTTCACATCACTTGTCCAAAGTATTGGAGCTTCAGCATCAGTACTTACAATGAATATTCAGGGTTGATTTCCTTTAGGATTGACTGGTTCGATCTCCTTGCTGTCCAAGGGACTCTCAAGAGTGTTCTCCAGCACAACAGTTCAAAAGCATCAATTCTTCGGCACTCAGCCTTCTTTATGGTCTAACTCTCACATCCACACATGACCACTGGAACAACCGCAGCTGTGACTATATAGACCTGTGTCGGCAAAGTGATGTCTCTGCTTTTTAATTTGCTGTCTATGTTTGTCATAGCTTTTTTTTCAAAGAGCAAGCCTCTTTTAATTTCATGGCTGCAGTCGCCATCTGCAGTGATTTGGGAGCCCAAGAAAATAAAGTCTCTCACTGTTTTCATTGCTTCTCCATTGATTTGCCAGGAAGTGATGGGATCAAATGCCATGATCTTAGTTTTCTGAATGCTGGGGTCTTAAGCCAGCTTTTTAACTCTTCTCTTTCACCCTCATCACGAAGCTCTTTAGTTCCTCTTTCCTTTCTGCCATAAGGGTGGTATCATCTGCATGTCTGAGGTTATTGATATTTCTCCCAGCAATTTTGACTCCAGTTTTAGCTTCATCCAGCCTAGCATTTTGCATGATGTACTCTGCATAGGAGTTACATAAGCAGAGTGATAATATATAGCCTTGACATACTCCTTTCCAATTTTGAACTAGTTTGTTGTTCCATGTCTGAATCTAATTGTTGCTTCTTGATCTGCATACAGGTTTCTCACGAGGCAGCTAAGGTTTCTAATATGTGGTTCAGATGGTAAAGAATCTGTCTGCAATGCAGAAGACCTGGGCTCGATCCCTAGTTCAGGAAGATCCCCTGGAAAAAGGGATGCCTGCCCACTCTAGCATTCTTGCCTGGAGAATTCCATGGACAAAGGAGCCTGACGGGTTACAGTTATGGGGTTGCAAAAGAGTCAGACACAACTTAGCGACTAACACTTTCACTTTTCTTTCCGGTTGAGAAAGACTGTGCTAAAGTAGTGCTTCCTGGACATTTACATGCATATGAACAATCCAGGGATCTTAAACTGGAATTCCTGATTAGATAGGTCTGGGGTGGTACCTAAGAGTCCCAGGTGGATCCTTAGACCACATTTTGAATAACAAGGGACTAGAGGTATGAGACGGAGAAGGCAATGGCAAGCCACTCCAGTACTATTGCCTGGAAAATCCCATGGATGGAGGAGCCTGGTAGGCTGCAGTCCGTGGGGTCACTAAGGGTCAGACATGACTGAGTGACTTCACTTTCACTTTTCACTTTCCACTTTCACACACTGGAGAAGGAAATGGCAACCCACTCCAGTGTTCTTGCCTGGAGAATCCCAGGGACGGGGGAGCATGGTGGGCTTCCGTCTATGGGGTCGCACAGAGTCGGACACGACTGAAGTGACTTAGCAGCAGCAGCAGCAGCAGAGGTATGAGAACACTAAACGTAGCCAGTAACAGTTTAATATTGCCCAAAGTGCCCTGGAATAGATGGCTATAAACATAGACAAAAGTATCTGTCCTCAATCCCATCTTGTTCAGAATTCTGGAATGAAGACATACTGAAGGTAATAGAAAGGTTTTAGGATAGCTTATACTCAGAGGAAGACGACAGGAAGAGCAAACAAGTTGGATTACACCAATAAGTTCTAAAATAACTATATACATATACAGCTGTACTGTCAAGATAAAGTTTAACAGAGACAGATGAAACAGAGTCCTCTATTTAGCTTCCTGCCCCCACAAAAGAGGGCTTCCCAGGTGGTGCTAGTGGTAAAGAATCAACCTGCAGGAGATGCCAGAGACATAGGTTTGATCCCTGTGTCAGCAAGACCCTTTGGAGAAGGAAACAGCAACCTAACCCAGTATTCTTACCTGGAGAATCCCATGGACAGAGGAGCCTGGTGGGCTACAGTCCATGGGGTCACAAAGAGTCAGACATAACTGAGCACACATGCACCCCACAAAAGAAATTTAAAAACAACCCAGGCTAAGTGCAGATTTGAAAAATATGGTCTATCAATATTTACAAGAAAAAATCCAGAATTCTAAATGCACAGTAAACTCAATATGAGTCTACATTTCATCCATAAATCAAGTGTTATTTTAAGCGCTACTAAAAGGAATGAGTTCTTTATAATAAAGGAATGGTGAATTCATGTTACTTCAGGCTCACTGAACCTTGAGTCAGAACAGTTTTGAGTTTTGATTTAAAAGGAACGCAAAGAGGGGAGTGTTTGGACCGATGTAAAACAGGTGGTTCAAGGAAAAACTGACTGCCCAGGAGAAGAGAAGATTGGAGTGACACGATGGCTGTTTTCAAACCTCTGAGAAGAGCTTTTTTTTGAAAAAAGGATTGGGCTTGTTTCTACCAGTGGATTAAAAATCCAGAGACATTTTGTTCACTGTGCTAGGTTCAAACTGAAAGAAACATGGCTCCTCATAAAACTGTATATTTTCTATTACTGTAGCAACTTAGGAGTATTCTGGATAACTGCTCAGTGTATTGGTACTGTGGAATAGTATAGGGTTAAGATAAGATTTTTAACATTCTATATTTTGAAATATTATTGTTATGTGAAAGAAAGCAAACTTACAGAATATTTAACATTTCTTGTTCCTATATCCTGATACCTCTACATATATCTAGATGTCACATTTCAATTCAACCAGGATGTATTATACATTCAGAACTGACATTTTATTTTTATGACTGGGATATATAGAAAACATTTCAATTTGGATCACAATAAACAGTCAATTTTGAGCATTTATAATGCCAATGTTCTTGCTAAAACTTCTTCAGATCAGTTTCTCTCTACAAATTATCACTTGTTAGAGAAAAACCTCATTAATTATATTTTATTTGTTATCAAATGGTTCCTTTCCTGGTAGGACACCTTTTAAGATATTAATTTGGAATTTGGAATATGTTTATAAATAATATATATATACACTATGTAAAAGTATATTATATAAACAAACATACATATATTTAAAAATGCAGTCTACTAAGCAGATATTATTTAAACCATTGTATACCTTTGGCTCAAAATTTTGAAGTTTCTTATTACTGAACAAAAAGCACAGTGTTTTTAAAGAAAATTAAACACAAGTAATTCTAGAATATCTAACAGAGGTTGTTTAAAGTGTTAAAACCCAGTGGAAGTCCTGACCCACATCGCTCACTTTAGTTGATCAATCATGACAGAATCTCGCTGGACCTAGTCAAGCATTTTTAAGTAGTTCACTGCCTTGTCCCCTTGTATCTCCTCGTGCTGTTACGTCTGACAGTGGTGCTAATATGTTGACAAATCAATCTATTCATTAATATTCAGCAGGCTTGCTGGATCTGCAAGCCTCATAAACTGTTACAAACACAGTTTGATTTTTAAATGACAATTGTCTTTCTTTTGTTTCTCATACCATTGGATTTCTCGGTCTCATCTACCCGAGGCTTATTTTCAATGGGGTTATTTTTTGTTTTGAACAATATGTAGAGAAAGAGGGACCTACAGCTGGTTCCTTTTCATGGCAAAGTGCTACTTCCAACTTAAGTGCTTAGCGTTCTGGAACGCTGTTGGATTTTGAAAACATACCATGTGGTAATGGGGCTAGGCTTTTATTTAGCTTTGCTTTGTGTTTGTACTGGCTGTATTTTTTATCTCCAATTTCTGGGGGAAAAACACACTTGTTAACAATTTTATTTGAATTTACCACATTGAATGGCAAAAAAAGTGCTTTTAAAATAAAATTTAGATGCTTGGATAAATTTAGTGGTATATTATTAAAGACATTCTAGGCCTTTGGATGTCATATATTCTGGACTGAACATAAATGTCAGCAGAGGACTGAGACCCAATGGAAGAATAAACTACAGCTGTGCTTATCAGGGGGAAGATGCAGAAGAAATATTGCCAGTGAGACTGTCAGATCACACAGTGGATAAAACCGTGTCACGGTGCGCCATCACAGGTTGATAATTTTGAACTAAAGACAAGCTATAGGATTAATGCAAGGGCATTTCCTTTTTTTTTTCCCCTTATCACATATGTCAAGGCTTTATGTCTGATCTTAATTCTTGATTATACCAACTAACCATGTGACTCTGAAGCTGAGCAGTGACAACACAGCAGGTGAGTTGAGAATAGGTGCTTCTTCAGGCTTCACCTGCAAGCACAGAAAATGATCCCTGTCTGCAGGGGTCGTGAGCTCGTTGTGAGACAATTTCCGAGGTTGCTTCTGTGTTGATTACTGCCTGCTTGCCTCTCTAATGGCATATAAAGGAATATCAAAACTCAGAAAGAAAAAATAGTAATTTATCTGGTGATCGTCATGGTCTATTACTAACCTTCCTCAAATTTACCGTGTGTCTCTAATTGAACACATCAATTCAATTTGATGATGGAAACGTACTTTTATTCTAACAGAGGCTTTCCTATCACTGCAGGTTTGTCATCATTCTCCTGGTAAGATGACTTGCACTGAAGCAAATTATATTTCACCTCATTAGCTATATAATCCACCTCACATGGTTACCAGTGTCACCTCGCTTCTTACTCTAAGAATATATTCAAGGGTAAACAAAGCTGTATAATAAAGTCATTTATAAAACAGAATAATTTAAATTGTAAGTGTTAGGATCTTGACCAGCTGAAGGAATGCAGAAAAGGAGAATTCATTTGACCTTCACATTTGCCTGATAGCCCAGGTGGTAAAGAATCTTCCTGCAATGCAGGAGACCCCAGTTCGATTCCTGGGTTGTGAAGATCTGCTGGAGAAGGGATAGGCTACCCTAGTATTCTTGGGCTTCCCTTGTGGCGCAGCTGGCAAACAACCTGACCGCAATGTGGGAGACCTAGGTTTGATCCCTGGGTTGGGAAAATCCCCTGGATAGGGAAAGGCTACCCACTCCAGTACTCTGGCCTGGAGAATTCCATGGACTATACAGTCTATGCGGTAGCAAAGAGTCGGACACGAGTGACTGAGTACACACATACACATCACGTAAGTATCATGAAGTTAGACATGCATGGTCTAAAGGTTTTCTAAAATTTAAAACTAATAAACAATATGTGGAACAATTTATTATATAACTATTATGAACTATATGATTACATCTCATGCCCCCTATAGCCTATAACCTATAAACCTACATTCTGTAGCATCAAATTTCTACACCTATGTCCACTCAAAAGAAAATTTTCAAGTGTTAAAAGGATTCTCTTTCCCTATATTTCTTGCATTGCTCAAAATCTTGACACGTTAGTTTCTTCTTTATTACACATAACTATTGTACAACTTTTTGCATTTCCTGGGGTGTTTTTTCTCCTTTAGTTTTGACAGTGGAAGTTTATCAGGAAGCTTTTTCTTACTAATTTTTCTTACTATTATCATGGAAGTCTATGTTGAAATACATTCAACATTTGGAACAAATTACATATCCTGATATTAAATATCTGATAAAGAAAATGACATGAATACAAAAAATGTTATAAATGAGAGAAACTTTTAATTTATCTAAATTTGAACATTCAGTTCAGTTCAGTCGCTCAGTCGTGTCCAACTCTTTGCGACCCCATGAATCACAGCACGCCAGGCCTCCCTGTCCATCACCAACTGCCGGAGTTCACTCAAAGTCATGGTCATCTAGTCGGTGATGCCATCCAGCCATCTCATTCTCTGTCGTCCCCTTCTCCTCCCACCCCCAATCCCTCCCAGCATCAGAGTCTTTTCCAGTGAGTCAACTCGTCGCATGAGGTGGCCAAAGTATTGCAGTTTCAGCTTTAGCATCAGTCCTTCCAATGAACACCCAGGATAGATCTCCTTTAGAATGGACTGGTTGGATCTCCTTGCAGTCCAAGGGACTCTCAAGAGTCTTCTCCAGCACCACAGTTCAAAAGCATCAGTTCTTCGGCGATCAGCCTTCTTCACAGTCCAACTCTCACATCCAAACATGACCACTGGAAAAACCATAGCCTTGACTAGTATTAGAAACCTATGCTAAAGCTGAAGCTGCAATACTTTGGCCACCTCATGCGACGAGTTGACTCACTGGAAAAGACTCTGATGCTAGGAGGGATTGGGGGTGGGAGGAGACGGGGACGACAGAGAATGAGATGGCTGGATGGCATCACCGACTCGATGGATATGAGTTTGAGTGAACTTTGGGAGTTGGTGATGGACAAGGAGGCCTGGCTTGGTGTGATTCATGGGGTCGCAGAGAGTCGGACACGACTGAGCGACTGAACTGAACTGAAACATTTTTTAGAGCTCTGTCAGCCATCACGTCTTTCAGGAGATCTGAGCGGTGTTTTAGAAAGTGTGTTTCATGGACTTCTTTCATTCTCAGAGCAAGATGGCAGTTTATGGCGGTGCAGTCTGGGAATCTTCATTATTAACCAGCTCCTCTGATTGATTGTTGACATGCCAAATTTAAAATATGTCTGCTATAGACTTAGAACTAGACAATTACAGGTAGTTTAAAATGAGCCATAATCAAAGAGGTTCTTTGGCAAAATTAATAGTAAACCCCTACCTTGCCTACCTTGTGAATATTCCTATTTTCTATTAGCTAGTTTTTCCATTTCCTGATTCTAAGCTCTATATCCTTGGTCCTTATTTCTTAAGTTATACATTGAGTGTTGCTTGCAATATTCTGGGTTTCTTTTTGGCAGTATCCACCCAAGTCACTCTTATTATGCATCAGATGTGACAAACAGGGAGGATAGCCTGGCCTAACTCTTGCTCCTGTGGCAATGCTACAAATGCAATGAAAGAAATGGTATATGGGGACATGATCAAGTAAGGTGCAATTCTCTTTAATTTCATCTGATTACTGATGCTTAAGCTCAAGCTCCAATACTTTGGTCACCTGATGTGAATAGCCAACTCATTGACAAAGACCCTGATGCTGGGAACGACTGAAGGCAAAAGGAGAAGAGGGAGGCAAAAGATGGATAGCATCATCAATTCAATGGACATGAACTAGGGTGAACTCCAGGAGACAGTGAGGGATAGGGAGGCCTGGTGTGTTGCAGTCCATGGGGTTGCAAAGAGTTGGACATGACAATGATTGAACAACAACAACAATTTAAAAATTGTGTAAGTGATAATGGGCTGCCCTTTCTATAAGACAAAGTAAATTTGCTAACCAAGCAAATACTTTAAAATAGGTGCAGAGTCTTTTCAAGGAACTGAGAAAAGTCATAGCATCTATGTGCTGAGGACTAAGCTTAACCTAGAATAAGATAAAAGGTGGAGGTGAGAGTGAGGCTATGTCTAGTTATTGACAAGTGGTATTGGATAAGCTTCCCAGCTGGCGCAGTGATAAAGAATCTGCATGTCAATGCAGGAGGTGCAAGAGACAGAGGTTCCGTCCCTGGGTTGGGAAAATCCCCTAGAGCAGGAAATGGCAACCCAGTCCAGTATTCTTGCCTGGAAAATCCCATGGACAGAGGAGCCTGGTGTCCGTGGGGCTGCAAAGAGTTGTATACAACTGAGCCACTGAGCACAGCACACAGTACAGTAAAGGTCACAACGATGAAAGTGCAACTCAGAACACTGCCCTAAAATGAACAGAAATGTTGAACTCCTCTCTTTCCATGATTACCTGAAGTCTCCTCCTGTGCAATAATCTGTAATCATATGATTCACTCTGGAGTGTTTTATTGTATACATGCATTCTTTTTTTTGTAAATTAATTTATTTACTTTAATTGGAGGCTAATTACTTTACAATATTGTAGTGGTTTTTGCCATATATTCACATCAATCAGCAATGGGTGCACATGTGTTCCCCATCCTGAACCCTCCTCCCACCTTCCTCCCCATCCCATCCCTCAGGGTCGTTCCAGTGCACCAGCCCTGAGCACCCTGTCTCAGGCATTGAACCTGGACTGGCGATCTATTTCACATACGATAATATACATGTTTCAATGCTATTCTCTCAAATCATCCCAACCTCGCCTTCTCCCAAGAGTCCAAAAGTCTGTTCTTTACAACTGTGTCTTTTTGTTGTCTCGCATATAGGGTCATCGTTACCATCTTTCTAAATTCCATATATATACGTTCTTATTTAGTTATATTTGTATGAAGTGAAAGTGTTAAGTCACTCAGTTGTGCCTGACTCTTTGCGACCCTGTGGACTGCAACTCATCAGGCTCCTCTGTCCATGAAATTCTCCAGCCAAGAATACTAGAGTGGGTTGCCTTTTCCTTTTCCAGAGGATCCTCCTGACCCAGAGATGGAACTCAGATCTCTCAACTTGCAGATAGATTCTTTACCATATGAGCCACAAGTAGTTGACTACATTTGTTTAGCTATATATAATTTATATAAGTATTTGGTTATATATATAACTGTAAGTAAATATATGTGTTTAGATACATGTGTAATTATACATGTATGTGCATAAACAAATAAATATATATATATATGTGCATATACACAGATCGATTGATCATGTAAAGTGATTGAAATAGAAAGTGTTTGATACATTTAAGGTAATCTATTTATATCAATCACTCTGCTAACTACTTGCCAGTGCAATTTCATTTAATAACCTAGTGAATTAGGAACTTGTATCACTGTATTTCAAACAAGAAAACTGAGACCTGAGAGAATAAGTAACTTGGATGAGGTCACCAAGATGCTGAGTGGGAGAGTTCTCAATTCAGGTCTTTGTCACTACAAGATCCTGTTTCCCTGTCTTTTTAGACATTAATAAAAATTGTGTTGCTATATTAGCTCTAAGCTAGGGAAAGCATATTAAGATTTAAATGTGAGAGCATGGCTAAATCCATTAGAAGGATAATCAAGTAGCTATAAATGCAGTGGGTAAGAGCATCTAGCTTGGAGCAGGCTGATAGGATTTGCAACCTAGCCCACTAAGGGAAGCCACTTAACCCTCTATGTCTACACTGCCTCATCTTTAAAATGAACACAGTTATAGTATCTACTCAAAGGTTTGAGACAACCAAGTTCATATATGTAAAGTGCATTAAGCAGTGCTTGGCTACAAGGCAAATGTTACAGAAGATCAGTGATTCTTCTTTTTCTTTCAAAATTTAATTAATTTTACTATCACCATTTTATCTGTACTATTTGCTGGGTTAGGTTTTCCTCAAAAAAATTTTTTTTCTTATTTTTCAAAGCACACTTTAATTTGCACAAAAAATCTATCTTTATAGTGGATGCCTGTTAATGCTTTTGTGTTTGTTTTCACCCTAGTATCTTTTCACTACAGGAACTACCTCTCTCCACCCTGGAGGGGCTCTCCATCATCCACATGGCCAATCAGAGCCTGGCTCCTGCGGTGACAATGTGATTGTTCCCAGGGTATTACGGGATTAAGCACAGCCAATCAGTGGCCCTTTCAGAGAATCTACAGCTACTGAGATAATTATGCTTCCATTCTGAGTCATATACAACGGGTAGCATGTTAGCCTGGAGCTGCTGGGAGATCACTTTGCACCACATGAGAAGTCTACCTGAGAAGGAAGACACCGTAAGGTAAAGCAGAGTGAGAGATGGAGAAATGTGTCACTTGAACCACAGGTTCCAGATGAATGGGGCTCACCTTCTGGACCTACCCCATTGTGTGAGTCAATAAATTATCTCAGTTAGTGAGAGGTAAGTTTATACTATTTGCACACAAATCCTGATATATTATTGGTAAGAGTATCTCTATAATGCTGGTACTCAGCTTATTATAATAGCATAAATAATTAATGAGTTTCAAATATCCCTTGAAATTGAAAGTGTTAGTCGCTCAGGTGCATCTGGCTCTTTAGAATTCCATGTACTGTATCCTGCTAAGCTCTTCTGTCCAAGGAATTCTCCAGACAGAATGCTTGAGTGAGTTGCCATTCCCTTCTCCAGGGGATCTTCCTGACCCAGGGATCAAACATAGGTCTCTTGCACTGCAGGCAGATTCTTTACTGTCTGAGCCACAAGGGAATCCCTATAAGTTCTAAAATTCAAGACATTAGAAATAAGCACCCTTTGGTGTGCAACACAGTGAGCTATAAAGAATGGAAATAGGGACTTCCCTGGCAGTACAGTGGTTAAGAATCTGCCTTCCAATACAGGAAATGCAGTTCAATCCCTGGTTGGGGAACTAAAACATCACATGCCGCAGGTAACGAAGCCTGCCAGTGTCACAAAGACCCAGTGCAGCCAAAATAAAACAGGAAATAAATAGAAACCAACTGTCTATGAAAAAAAAAGACAATCAATGGCTTCAAGTCCAAGCCCTACCATTCTGTGACCTTCAGTTCAGTTCAGTCGCTCAGTCGTGTCCGACTCTTTGTGACCCCATGAATCACAGCACACCAGGCCTCCCTGTCCATCACCAACTCCCGGAGTTCACTCAAACTCGTCCATCGAGTCGGTGATGCCATCCAGCCATCTCATTCTCTGTCGTCCCCTTCTCCTCCTGCTGAAACGATTGATCTCCTTTAGAATGGACTAGTTGGGTCTCCTTGCAGTCCAAGGGACTCTCAAGAGTCTTCTCCAGCACCACAGTTCAAAAGTATCAATTCTTCGGGCGATCAGCCTTCTTCACAGTCCAACTCTCACATCCATACATGACCACTGGAAAAACCATAGCCTTGACTAGACGGACCTTTGTTGGCAAAGTAATGTCTCTGCTTTTTAATATGCTGTCTATGTTGGTCATAACTTTCCTTCCAAGGAGTAAGCGTCTTTTAATTTCATGGCTGCAATCAGCATCCACAGTGATTTTGGAGCCCCCCAAAATACAATACTATATTGTATTGAGTCCATGTCTATATTAACAGAGAAAAAAGCATGATAAAGGAATTTTCTCATTCTGACACATCTATGTATGCTGCAAAGACCTTACAACTTTCTTCTATCTTTTGCTTTTTCATGCCAAGAAATAAAAAGTACAACTAACCGTATGACTGAAGAACACTTGGGAAATGCGCACAGAAGTCTGCATATAATTTCTAAAATTATACAATCAATTCTTGGTTACCCGCCAGAGCAACTGCGTAGCTTACTGTTCTGCTATCCTTTTCCTAGATCCAAGTCCTTGGCTCACCCCACACCTGCATTCTATAAATGCCTTTCACATCCTTTATCTCTTTCAGTTTCTATTACAACTTCATTACATGGGTAGGAATCATTACTCTGTTTTACAGATGAGAAACTGAAGCTCAAAGAGGTAAGTGATAGCTAATTAGAATGGCAGGAAGTACAACATCTCAAACTACTTCACTGCTGATCCTTACCTCTGATTTATTAGAGTCACTGAGGTGCCTAGATTTTTACTTCCTTGCTTCTGGATTTTTGCTGGTTCTGGTGTGATTTACAGTATACTGTAATATCAGCTGTGACCACTCTTTGCCAGATCCTAGTTTGCTAGTGTACTCATCAGATCCTATGTGCTGAATATTATTTGGTACTGGCCCTGTGATAATACCTAATCTGGAAAGTATTTGCTCCCAACAAGATAATGGAATAGAATCAAGCCAATAATTACTTTTGTAATTCCTCAGTTAATATTACGACATAATTTGGCCAGCTTTTCTTTATATTCAATATTACTTCTGTTCATACACCAGCAGGCAGATAACTCATTTGCTGTCAGGGCTTCTGTTAGCAAACAGTACAACTCCTGTGCCTCAAATGTGGAAATGAGCTGGAAAAAGATGCTGAGAAGAAAGGACAATAAATGTGCAAACTGATACTTGAGTCATTTACAAGAACAAGATTCTACATGAGCTGCTTACCACATCATTTTGAGTGGCAGGAAATTTTTAGTGCTTAGACATCTCTATAGCCAAGTAAAATGTATTCTTTCTGGTCAAATATAAATGCCTCTTGAATTATTCCATGTAATTCTCTTTTGTGAAATGCTGCATCGCTTCATTCTTTAGTGACTGGCCTAAGTTCCATCTCCTCTGAAAATTCAATTCTGATTAGTCAAGTCCACAGTGATTCCTCCTCCTCTGAACTTGGAGACCCTGATTTTATACCAAGCTAACAATTCAAGAAAATATTAAATTGTTATTTCAAAATTTTGAAATATTGGGAAAATATGAACTTGGAAAATATCATTTTCCCAAGTTCATATAACTCATCTCCCCTACAAACTTTCATGTTGTTTGAAAGATATCTTATGTTTTGTCTTTTACTTTCACATTACTTATACATGTATATTCTAGTTTCCCTGCAAAAGTTCCTTGAGTTGTTGATATCTATTCTGCTTTCTAACACAAGTGATAATTAAACATCCACAGCCTATAGCTAAGAAGATTATATCCACATAGAAGGCCAGCATATGTACATGACACCAGAGATCAGGCATGATTTGTTCCACTTCTTCAAGCAAAGTACTCTACTACTCCAAGGGAAAAAACATTTTAATATGAAGGCTATTTTCCTAATTTTCCAAATATTCCTGCAGAATAGGAAAATGTCCGACTGGCTGTAGAGATATTTCACATCTGCACTGTGGTTAACCACATCAAGTTATTTTTACTGGATTTCTAGATTACAGGTATCAAACATAGTGCTAACTGCATTTAAAGGTAATGTTCCCCGCCAAGTTCACAAGGTTATTTGACAATTCCCTCTTTTCTGCCTCCTGGATAGGAAAAAGAATTACACTTCCCTTTTTGCCGCTGTTGACTTATCCTAAATATATTTCATTAGTCTTTCAGCTACGTGGTAGTTCTTTTGAAGGTCAAAGATTCCATTAAGATATATCCATCTAGCTATAATTTCAGCTAATTAGACAATGTTAGTCAAAGTCAAAACTGCAATGAGGTACCAGTCAGAATGGTCATCATCAAAAAGTCTACAAATAATAAATGTTGGAGAGGATATGGAGAAAGGGGAGTCCTCCTACACTGTGGTGCGAATGTAAATTGGTGCAGCCACTGTGGACAGCATTATGGAGGTTCATCAAAAAACTAAAAAATAGAGTTGCCATATGATACAGCAAACCTACTCCTGTGTATATACCCATACAAACCTATTATTCAAAAAGATATATGCACCTCTATATTAATAGCAGCACTATTTACAACAGTCAAGACATGGAAGCAACCTAAATATCCATCAACAGACAAATAGACAAAGAAGATGTAGTATATATATGATGGAATATTACTCAGACATCAAAAGAATGCAATAATGTTTCTTATAGAAACATGGACAGACAAAGAAATTATCACACTAAGTGAACTAAGTCAGAGAAAGACAAATACCGTATGATAATCACTTATATCTGGAATCTAAAACGTGATAGAAATCAACATATCTGTGAAACAAAAACAGACTCACAGATACAGAGAACAGAACTGTGGTTGCCAAGGTGGAGGGAAAGGAGGGGAAGGAAGGAATGGGAGTTTGGCATTAGGAGAGGCAAACTATTATATATACTATGGATAAATAAGGTTCTACTGTGTAGCACAGACAGCTATATTCAATATCCTGTGACAAATTATAATGGAAAAGAATAAGAAAAAAAATATACATATGTGAGTCACTTTACTGCATAGAAGAAATTAATATAACATTATAGTAAATCAACTATATTTCAATAAAATTTAAAGAAAGTTGCAGCCAATAGTAACTCAAAACTTTGATAATGGATGGACTGTGCCATTTACAATGAACAGTAGTCTAAGAACTAATTACCCGGACAGTTTATACATGCTCTTTTCCAATTTCTATACCACCATGTGTAATAACAGGTATCAAAAAGATATTTATCTATGAATGTATTTGCCTTTTTAAGTGGTTAAAAAGTCTCAACAAACTTAGAATTCGATGTTGCCTGAAAACTAAACAGGAAGCAGGACTAAGGGTTAAAGAATGGATGCTCAGAAACACCTGAGTATAAATTCTGGCTCTGCCGTTTACTAGCTTTGCAATCTTGGTGGGGGGTTCACTCCTTTTGCCTCAATGTCCTTGCTTGAAATCTAGATATAATAGTAAAATCTGTCTTAAGGATTTTTTGGGGTGAGAATTAAATAAACTTCAAAGCATGTTCATGAGGAACTCCTTCCTGAAGCATGCATGCAGTGAGCCATTTTCTCTACCCTGACTGGCCCCACCACTTCTCTTTAAACTATCTATCACTCTCCCTTTAAGAAGTAAACATTTATTAAGGAGAACTTAATTTTAAATAATGCAACACTGCCAAGGTAATCTACCCTAAATAGTCATCAGGATATATATAAGAAATTATACATAAAAGTTATCTAACACTGAATAAACAGAAATAATCTAAAGTATAACACTAGGGAAATGACTAAATAAAATATTGTATACATGCTATCAAGTTACATACAGGAAACGGTATACAAAGAACTCGGTATACTAATATATGTAATGTGACAAATAAAATAGCAGTATCATAAGGTTCTTGTGTCCATTGTGAGTTAAAAGTGCTTAAAAGATAAATAGCCATATAGTAAATTAAAGATTACTGTTTGTAAAGATCAAGTATTGCCATTATATCTATGTATAAGTATTCGTAAGTTCTTCGGGAAAAAGCAGTGAAGAACAGTTTCTCTTTATTTCATTTACCTCTTAATTTGTATTTCTTAATTTCCCTATATGTAAGTTTCACCAGTAGATATTTTTGTCTCCATTTCCTTTACTTCTCAACCCACCTCAATCAATTTGTGCCCCTACTCTGGTGGGCAATTTGCCATGAGCATTTATCAATTTAAATTTCATGACTGAATTAATAATGTAACACTTAATGAGGAAATCATTATTACTTCTGAATAGGAGATATTACCTTCGTGAGAGATTTCCTTCCAAGGATTCGGTGGATACATGAAAGCTGCATTCTGGATTTGGTCGTGAATGTCCTCATCTTCATTAAATGGGAATGTGCCACTTAGGCTTACATAGATGATGACCCCAACAGACCACATGTCTAGAGAGCGATTATAGCCCTTGTTCCTTAGAACCTCAGGAGCCAGGTAAGCTGGGGTACCCACCACTGACCTCCGGAAAGACTTCTCTCCAATGATCCGGGCAAAACCAAAATCACAAAGTTTCACCTGTTGATAATAATGGTTTGAAGATACAGTCAGGTCACAAATTTGTGTGTCAGTTTGTGTCTTGGTCCACAACAGCTAAAAAACAACTATAATACTTTATATATATTTTATGGATTTCTCATGGTAGAACTAACAGCTATTTTACATTTTATGTACTTGAGGATAACAATTTATGAAAAGACACAAAAGTATATTTTTATTCATAAAAATATCATCTAAATATTTTCCCTTCCTCCTCCTAGAACTGAGAGACAAATGTGAAAATATGTATACATAAAATTAGGTTATTCTGTTTTACAAGGCAGGAAAACATCATGCAAAGTGATGGATTTAACTCAAAGACTTATAAATAAAGGTTGAAGGATAAGCACATGCCATCATGCACAATATCCTAAAAATTAGCTCTACACGGACAGGTAGCCAGGATCTGAGGGCATCATGGAAGCAACACCGAACAGCCACCTTGGTCAGGTCACTTCAGACACAAGGGTATCTGGAAAGAGATCCAGTTGTTTTGCAGTCTCTGAGTTGAGGAAAAGAAGAAACTTCTGTCTTCATCCCTGGGAACAACACTGAACTGCAATACCCTGCCTAACATTAGAGAGCTGGGAGCATCCCTGGGACTCTGAAGTTGTCTCCCTGTCAGGCCTGCGCTCCCAGCACTGACCTAGTGCTGCCCGTTCTCCAGGATGTCCACACCACGGCAGCAGAAGCAGAATGAGAGGCCTGGTGTGCATTATATTATAAAGGCAGGCTGAACTGAGATGCAGAATGACAAAGGCAGTCCCCGTAATAAAAGAAGGTAACAAACGGATGAAAACAGACAGTGAAAGTTTTGAGGAGAAAGGGTGACGGAAGGCAGCAAGGGAGCCAGTGATGCTGTCGGCTGCCTTTTGGCCGAGAGGCTTTCATACTTGCCTGAGGGAAAGGATCAGCTGATGCTAGCAACACGTTTTCTGGTTTGAGGTCACAATGAACAATATTTTTGAAGTGTAGATGCCGCAAAGCCACAAGTATCTATAAAGGAGAAAATCATCAACATCAGCTTATTTTAATCTGAAAGGTTGGTTCAAACTGTGGGTCAAGAGAAAACTCAAAATGAACAGTGACATTTCTTTATGCTTCAGACCCTGAAATAAGCTAGCATGTGTCTAAGGAAACTTTATTGGAAAAAGTACTATATTATGGTAACCAGATGGCAACCAAAACAGGTAAAGATAAAAGAATTCAATGATATCTAACAGGATACACATTCCTGAATATTTTCAAAGATTCAGGACTCAGCCATCGTGCATTTTAAAATTTCATGAGCAGTTTTAATACCTGGAGCTGTATACACATTATTCATTTGGTACTATCCTAAACCCTGACTACTACAGATATAAATTAGATAATACCATAAGCCATTCCAACTTTTTTTTTTTTTAGTGTAGTTCAGACTCTGGAGATAGGGACTAAACAACAGGGCTAGAAAGCTCTAGTTAAACAGTGATAACATCTGATATTAAATATTACCTTTTTTATTTCCTGACTCTAATTGATTTCTTACCTGAGTAATTAAAAACTTCGTTATGTGCTCTGGCAACCTGCCCTTTTCACTTGACAAGATCATCTCCAGCATGTCTCCATGGAGTTTTTCCATAACAACAAACACTCTTTCAGGCGTCTCAAACATACACTCCAAATTTACAACACCAGGGTGATGAAGGTTCTATTAAAGATAAATAAAGCACTTGAAGAAAATGAGTTTTTTGATACTGTTTGGCAAGCTCACTGATTATACAAAACTGTTCAAGCTTAAAGCTATGGAGAAACCCACACTTAAGATTTTTAACACCTCTAAATTCCACATGTGCTGCCTTATATTTTTGAAATTCTAATGTCTCCAAAAAAATGCATCTTGACTTTCTGTGCACAGTGAATATTTTTTTCTATGCTATAAATCAAAATTCCAGCACAGTGAATTGCTAATTAAGTTTTAATTAGAATATCATATTGGAAAATCTGTAGTTTCTTAGGATCATCTCCAATATTAAGCATACTGTCCTAAATAAGTTTACTAGGCCATCCGTACACACTTGGTACAAATTTAATGTAGACAAGATGAAATACGTTCATGGAGCGCATCTGACTGCACTGATGAAGCACATTAATCAAAACTTTTTGGAGCTGCTGTGCTCTCAGAGGCTGCTCTAGTTTGCTATGAAAGCTCTTACACAACAGTAAAGATCCCCATGAAAACAGCAAATATTATTGAGCCCCTGTTTTGTTCAGGACATCATGCTATGTGGTAGTGCTTCATAGTTCTCAAGCACTCAATAAATATTTCCACAATAAACTAATGGCCAATAATGATAGGCTGCATTTGGCTTGACATGTTAATTGTCACACATGTCAAGTAAAATTACTCTTAACATTAGATGGGCCCTTGTAATGATCCTTAACTCTGAATGTTGGTCTGGGGTCGTCAACAAAAGCCTTTGATCATTTGACTTTATTTTTTTCCTGCACGTAACAAAAAATCCTAACATTAAAAGAACTATTATATATTCCACTAATATTTCAATGAAAAATAGGGAAAAAACAATCATCTTGAATAAAAATTACCGAAAGAAAAAAACACAGACTGACTTAAATGTGTTAACAGTTGAACACAGGGAAGAAAATAAATCCTTTATTCCAAGGGAAAAAAATCTTAGTCAGCCATAAAATTAAATGCAAAATGAAATTTTCACAAATTATTGGAAACCTGAAATGGCTCAGTCTTCAGACCTCATAGACAGATGCTGGGAGGTGGGCAGTAGAGGGGACGTGAGTGAATCTGCGCTGTCACTATCCTCCAGGCTACTTCTCAGTACAGAGAGCCTGGCATTGACTCAACATGGACACATGCTATGGTTGGCAGTAGCTCCCATGATGAGAACCTGCCTCGCTGGATGAGAACCCCATCCACTACTCTGGCAAGTCTGCTCTCTGCCTTAGACATCAGATGGGACTTTAATATGTGTGTATTTACTTTGTATTTTTCCAGAATGTTCTAGACCAAAAGTATAAAGTGAATTAATAAGATTGTTTTCTGTCAACGATTTCCCCGTGGACTCTCAAGGAGAGTCTAATAGCTTCTTTATATAAAAGATAAAGGAAAATTTGGCTATTTCTTGGTAAAGGACTTTGAATATACTTAGGTATATATTTTAGGAAATAAAGTATATTCAATGAATTCATTGAATTAAAGGTCACGTGAACGCAACTGGTAAAAGAAATATGTCTTGGAAAAGTTTTAGCTCCCGCATTCATTGCACTTGGTCCTTGATCTTTCACCAAAACCTTTACATTTTACAGGTCTGCTGAAGAATATATTGAATGGTAGCTGACAAACCTTTCAAATAGCAAAATGCCTTTATTTTTTCTGCTGATATATAATAAGTTGATACTTTTTGAGTTCATTATGTATGGTTGAGACAAAGCCATCACAGATGCCTACTCAAAAGCTGTATGCTTTTGCACTCAATCAAATGACCAAACTTGCTTTTACATTCGACAATAACAAAAGTAAGCAGAATATACAGAATCATGTCTTCATTAACAAAAATCTCTATACTGATGAGAAGTTAATTTACTTAGCCTAGAGAAGACATCTGAAGACTAAAGAGAGGGAAAAAAATTAAAGTTACTATTTTGTATCATGTATCATTCATATTGCCTTTTTAAAACCTTAAGATCAACTCTGCTGCTGCTACTGCTGCTAAGTCACTTCAGTCGTGTCCGACTCTGTGTGACCCCATAGACGGAAGCCCACCAGGCTCCCCCGTCCCTGGGATTCTCCAGGCAAGAACCCTGGAGTGGGTTGCCATTTCCTTCTCCAATGTGTGAAAGTGAAAAGTGAAAGTGAAGTCGCTCAGTCGAGTCTGACCCTTAGCGACCCCACGGACTGCAGCCTACCAGGCTCCTCCATCCATGGGATTTTCTAGGCAACAGTACTGGAGTGGCTTGCCATTGCCTTCCCCCAGTAAGATCAACTCTAAGATCAGCTTTAACCAAAGTAGCTGATGTGACTTGTTCACAATTTTAACTTTTTATAGAAACTATGAAGTAGCTTTTCAAAATTTTCCTTTTAAAGTCTAAAGTAAATTAACTAACTTAAAAATGGTTTGATGATTATAACATCAACTATTGCATAGTAGTGTTCAAAAAGAACCTTTGTTAACTTCTCAGGCCTAGCTCAGAAATTTGGATAATAAATTTCATGGCAGAGTAAGCTACTACAGGACTTTGTGGCCATCTGTTTGTTGCATTTAAGTAATCTAATTTTCAGGAAATGAAACATTTGGTCAAATATAGGAAAGAATAGTGTCCATTCACACATTACAGAGTGATGACATATCCATGGGGTGAATATGAGTTATTTTAAAGTCTGGGAGGAAATGTCATTTGGAGATCAAGACAAAAATTTTCTGACTCAAACTGCCTAGAGAGTTCTTATGTAATTAATGGAAGCTAGTCATTAAAAGCAAAAGATTTTACAAAAGCAGTAATACTTTATAAATATTTAATTAAAAATTTTAGTTTATACATGTATTCTATTTTATATTACAATTTTAGATTTGCATTGAGGGTTATTTTACTTTACTTATAATCTTTAATTCTAATAGTATTGCTTTATTGTAAACCTAACATTGTGAATTCATTCCAAACATCTAGCTGTGATAAATTAATGCCATGTTTTCCCCTTTTTCTACCTTCAGGATTATCACACTCAAACATATGAGAGGTAGGAAAGAGAAAAATTAGGTTCAATGTATCTATTCAACAGGTTATTTAGGAGACAGCCTTAATGTGGGAACTTCTGACTACTTCTCTGTCAAAGGACTAAGTGATTTAGGTCATACTGAGACAGAAAGGAAGAAAATTAGAAGTGGAGAATCCAGGATCTAAGTTCTAAATAGCACACAGAGCAGACAGAATACACCAGCACAGTGGTGCACAGTGGCAAGGATGGGGAAGTCAGGCACAGCAACATGGCAACGGCTCTGCTGATAGTCACTCCCGAACTGAAAGAACACACCATCTTATACATTTTCTAATCACAGTCTTTTAAAATTTATGCTGCACTTACTGACCCTAGAATTCACCATCACTTAGTACGGGATACAGCATGTAACGATACCTTGATAGTTGCTAAAAAGTCGGTGTAGAGGAGATGATTATAAGAAGACGTGTCAAAGATAATACCCAAATTAATGTGGTAAACTCAGCTATCTCGCCTAAATTCTCTCTTTAGTTTGATAACCAGAAATTTAAAGTGGAAGAAAAGACAATTTCCTTCTGTCTTTCACCTAAAGGAAGTTACATTAAGTATGAAACCCACACTAATGCCTTCTACTTTGTTCTCTCCTATCTTCCTAGGTGGCTCTAATGGCAAAGAACCCGCCTGCCAATGCAGCAGATTGAAGAAATGCAGGTTCAATCCCTGGGTCAGGAAGAACCCCTGGAGGAGAACATGGCAACTCACTCTAGTATTCTTGCCTGGAGAATCCCATGGACAGAGGAGCCTGGTGGGTTATAGTCCACAGGGTCACAGAGAGTTGGACATGACTGAAGCAACTTAGCATGCAGTATGCACGAATCTTCCCTCATGGGCTTCCCTGATGGCTCAATGGTAAAGAATCTGCCTGCCAATTTAGGAGACACAGGTTAGATCCCTGGGTCAGGAAGCTCCCCTGGAGAAGGAATGGCAACCCACTTCAGTATTCTTGCCTGGAGAAACACAGGGACGGAGGAGCCTGGTGGGCTACAGTTCATGGAGTTGCAAAAGAGTTGGGCATGACTTAGTGACTAAACAACAATAACATCCTCCCTCATGATGTATTTTTAAACCTCAATGATGACAGAGGTGCTTCTACTCTGATGTCAACAGGTAAGGGCTGTGTTACACCACATGAGAGCCCTCCTGACTTAACGTGGGGTGGGGATTATTTGGTTGTTGCATGCAAATGTGTCCTTATTTCATGTTTGGTTGACAAAAGCCTACAATTTATAAATAGTTTCATACTCTAGAAGTTATCTTTTAGGAGGTAACATTTTAGGAAAGGACATTGATAATAACTCAGAACCAATAAAGCTAACATATACTGTCAGAGGAACAAATGCAGCAATATTACTTCAGTATGACCAGATGTAACAATCCACCCTCCTGTGAATCACTGGCTGACATTTAGATAAATGGAGTCACAACCGAATTTAACCTATTAGACTCTGTGAACTCAGAAATGATCTGATCATTCCCGGTAAAACTGTTTGCATATACCATCCATCAGAACTTGCAATGTAGTATTATATTTTTGTGTGGCATTAATTAGCTCAGATTGACCCTGGTTTAAAAAGTTCAAAATTTTCTGGAAGAAATAAGTTGAAGCATCTCCATTGGCTGTTAATACAATACATATATTGTGTCCGGATTTCAAGAAGGGGAGTCAGCTTTCAGATGGCTAGCTTACAGTGCACAATTTACCATTATTTTTTCCATCTTAAGTTAGCTACAAGTTCTGTGCATCCTATTAAGTAACACTGGCCCAAAAAAAATTTTTTAAAGAATCAGTTCAATATTTGCATAAAAGTAAAAAAAAAACTCAGGTGAGGCTTGATATATAATTCCTGTATTCACATATATCCATAAACCTATCTACAACCCTCTCAATCATTCTGAACTTAATCTTCTCTGGAACTGCTTTAATCTAGCTTTAGATTTCAAGGCCATGCACACACATGATAAACAGAATGAGTTCTCTCCTTTCCTCATAAAAGGAGAAGAGACTGAATGCAGAGAGGAGTATGCAGAAAACATACTTACAAAACCCTCCCATCACCTCTCATGTTTCTAGCCTTTTCACCAGGTAGAAATAGAATAAAAATATGTGCTATTTTCTACTTATCATCAGGAATCTTTTAGGGGTTATGAATGGGAAATCTAAAAAGCAAAATCTAGATGCCTAAACCCACCATGTGGACTCATACACCGAGGTTCCACGGCACTGTTTGTATATGACTGAAGTTGTTACTATAATTTTGGAGAGTCAAAGGAGTGACTTCGACCAAATGAAACGCCCTTACACAGCAAGAATACTGTACATATCCAGGTATCTACCCCCAAACCCCTGACCAAGGCCAGAGTTTCAAGCTGAATTTAAAAGGATGCAAATTTGAGAATAAGAACAAAGGCTTAAAAGACAGAAAAAATCAGTAATGATTGTTACTTTAAAAAAAAATGTAAAAAGTTAAAAAAATGTTAAAAAAGCATTAGTAAATATTCCACCCATAAAGTGTGAGCCTCTTTCCTCCATGCAATTACTCAGTTTGTGTTTAGTGAAAAGGCATGAATCAAAAGAACGGCATGTTAAAAGAAGGAAGTTGGAATTTGTAGATCAAGGTATGTTTACTGTACATAAAAGTTAAAAATTGGATCAAATAGCTGAATTTTTTTTTTCTATTTGCTACAAATGCATGGCAATAGACACATATCTGGAACACTTTTTTATTTCCTGCTAACCTAACTGGCTGGAAACATGAACACATGAATCCAATCTCATCCCGATGTTAAAGTGCAACTTTTAACAAAGTGTTATGACTGTAACCCAATTACTATACTTAGAGGTTACCATTCCAATAAGCATAACACTCTATTATGAGGTTAAATGACCTGTACAGACACATAATCTATCTGAAGTCTTAAGTACTGGATTCTGGGAACTGGAGTGAGCATACCAGGTGTCCTGGACGGGGTTAGAGGACACAACGTCATGTGCAAAAAAAGTCAGATTGTGTTATCTTACACTGTATAACGATTTTGTGGCACTTAGACGTCATATTATCAAAACTGAACAGGTTCTTAATTATGGGGCATCTCAGAATCTTTAAGTGAAAGACTATTCACTTCCAAGATGCAGATGACCCGGATGTAGTATGCAGTATTTTCTAAGCTTTCTTTTTGAGCACATCTTAATCCTCACCTTCCTCCATGAAGGAACTCAGAAGACATGATCTTCCAAAAATATACTGGGGAACACTGATTTTAAAAAACACTTCAGGGACTTCCCTGGTGGTCCAGAGGCTGACACTGCACTCTCAGTGCAGGGGAACTAGATCCCACATGCCCAACTAAGAGAACACATGCGGCAACTAAAGATCCTGCATGCCATGATGAAGACCTAAGATCCTGTGTGCCAAAAATAAAGCAAATAAGCAATAAATAAAATAGACCTGGTACAGCCAAATAAATAAACAAAAATAAATATTAAAACATTAAAAACACTTTATATATTATTTAATTCAACCCCCGTAAAACATTCCTGTGAAGCAAGCACATCGAGTCAGATGAATTCTAATCCATAATTAAGGAAACCAAGATTATAAGAAATTTATGAAAAAAGTGAAAAGCTCGGACTGGAACCTGGCCATCTGACACTAAGTTTTCATTATGACTAAATTATTATGGAACACAATATCTAGTCAGAAAATTTTTCAAGTTTGTTTTCTTTTTATTATATTTTAAAAAGTGTTTTCTTCTATTTTAGACACATATATACATAATTTACAGATAATTTTTTTGGAGCATGCAGAAGATAACAAGATCACTTTAAAGCTGTAAAACATGTCTTCAAAAGAAACAATTTCATGAAAATTGTTCACATAGTAATATAAAAATGAAAAAAAATTTGAAGAACTATGAACATATAAGGTGAAACAACAGAAGTATAAACTTTTTATTAAACATAAAAATACTCACTTTTTGAATATTTTTCTCCTGAGAAAGAAAAGTTGACTCCTTCATGCTTTAAATAAAATCACCAGTTTCTGCAAATTTTCATTTTCCCACTCATACTTAGCAATATTATTCTCTGGTTTCCTGTTATGATTATCTCTTTCCACCTACTCTTGATCATCTTTTTAGACTAAGAGAACAAAGCCAGGTATTTACAAGATATATATTTAATCTTGTTCTGTGAAGATAAATTACCATGTTTTGTAGTCAAAAGGAAATGAAGCTAAAGTATACTTTATTATCTTACTGGCATGCTCTGCAATTCTATACCAGTCTGTTTCCTTCATCTGTGGCAATATAATTTGCTCAACAAATATTTACTGAGTGTTTACTAGGGGCCAGGCATATGTTAATATATTTTCAGCTGTACCCCAGGTTTTGAGTCAACCATGCTCTTTGTTAACACAAAATTATATGTCTATATGTTCTCTATTTAAGAAATTCAATATCAAGTTATTTGAAATCATTCCTAGGAGCTAGACAAGTGGTTTCAATACTATTAATAGTAAGATAAGTATGGAATCTTTACTATATGCCAGGCACTAAGAATTTCAACAAATTATCGTACTCAATTCTTATAACACCTGTACAAAGTTTTATGGATAAGGAAATTGAGACTAAGAGAAACTAAGTAACTTATCCAAGCTCCTAAGACTCTTAAGCCTGATGTGAGAACCCTGGCAGTCTAAGCACAGAACCTATGCTCTTTAAACATTATGCTATCTATTACCTTAGTATTTTCCTTGGACTCAAATCCGTTTGGAACCAGTGCTGCCTGTTCTAACTAGCATGCATCAGGGGCTATGCTACTTAAGCCTCCTCGTCTTACTCTCACATCCCATCTGAGCATGTTCTCTGGATTTCTGAATGCTGCTTCATCAGTCTTCTCACCACAGTGTCCCCTGTATCTGTTAGGACATCCACATTGACAATTTGGATTCCTTGCCCTCCTGACTGATAAAATGTCTTCCCTATAGCTTAATCTGTTTTTAAGCTGATGTATCACCCCCACCCCCACTCCCACCCCCACCCCAGTGTTGTTCTCTGTTACCGATTCCACTCCTGATCTTGAAATTTCATTGCCTTTAAAAGTATCACTCTGGCATACTGTCTGGTTTCTTTCACACCCGATGCCCAATCTTACTCCCAGGGCTAAGCTTTAGAGGTAGCTGTAACATCTGGAACAATAAGCAGCCCATCTACACTCTTCCTTCTCATAAAATATCATAGTATTCTAACTGGAGCCTAAAATTTAATTACTTATTTATGCAGAATGGGGGCGTTTTGACTGTTAAAACTAGCTTTGATTATTATAACTAGTAGAGTCTCCAAAAAAGTTTTCTTGCATTTAAACTTTTTTCTCTATATCATCCCTCAATACTGATCTGAAGGTAATAATTTTTTGAAAATATTTCAATAATTCACAATCACCCAAGCATAATAAAATCCAGTTGACTTGGCATGATATCTACGGTTCTCCATGAACTCTCACAAAAGCCATTTCCTAGTCTTACCTAAGTGTACTCTGTCCTTTCATAGCAGTCTCTAAACTAAGGGAGGCAAACTCTTGGGGAAATGGAAGATTAAAAGATAGGTGAGCACAGGGATAGTGTTAAGGAAAATTTGCTTTGTTTATATTTGTACCCCTACTACCTGGAACATGGGAAGTACTCAATAATTATACTTTGAATGAATGAATGTTAAAAATCCATAAATAATTTTCTAATATAGATCTATTTGAGAAAATCTCCATATTCTTCAAATTCTCAATCCCCAGGTTACCTTTCACAATATTTTTTTTTCCTACTTTTCAAAAGGAAGGTATGCTTCTTATACATTTCAAACACTACTAAGGTACCTTGCCATGGGGAAGAAAATTGTCTAGGAAAAAAATAAAGGATAATTTTGAAATATTGTGTTGGTATGAACGGAATAACTCTAATAACTTGGAACTCAATTTTTTGGCAACTTAGCCTCTTATACATGCTTTCACCAAAATCAGAGAAGCATTTAATGAATCTATTAATAGAATTAAAAGAGGATGAATTTCTGAAGATAAATCACTTGGACTGTTTCTATCTTATTTGGGGGGGTAGCATTACAACTTGGCTTCTACAATTTAACAAAAGGACTAAAATTGCTGAACTGTTTAATTTAAACAAAAAATAATAATCACCTAAAAATTAATTAACTATAAAAAAACCTCATTAAATAATGTGCTTTCAGTAACATTTCATTTTTTATGTTAACAAGCATAGATCAAACTTTACAGAATATTTATCTTGCTAGACAAAGGTTTTACTAATAACTGTAATGATAAATGAATTCAGGATAATGCTTTACACATTCAGTGTTATAATCAAGAAATTTAAAAATATACAATGATTTTTATTGTAAATAAATATGAAAGGAGAACCAATAAAAGACGTTAAAGTATAAAAATATATAACGTTGGAATATATTTCTGTGGTAAAAGTATAATGTAGTCAAAGAAAACAAAAATACTATAAAATATGCTATTGCTTAAAAAGCCTATGCATGTATTTTTAAATGACTGTTTAAAGATATAAAATGTTTTTGATATTTAGATTGTAATGCATATATTTAAATGAGTTATACAACAGCCTTATTTTCAAATACCAGTATTTTCACTATAGTACAAAATTAAAATTCTCTGAACTTCTGACAAAATAGTTCTAGTTGTCAACTTAAAAATATACAAGCAGATACAAAGATTTTTGGAATTCTTTTTGAGTATTCTAAAAGTGTTTAGAATTTGAAGAGTTTTTAGAATTATTTTTTCAAACCACATGAAGTGATTTGAAGCCACTCTTTTAAAATGATCTAGTTTTCTACTGATATTTCATAGTGTATTTATTTTATTAAGGTGGCCCCTCAGCCTAACATCCCTTTCCAACATTTCTTTGGTCACCAAAAATCATGACTCTTTCAAGATTTCACCAATGCTATATTTCTCTTTGAAAATCTCCCTCATTCCAGTACCCTGACCTCTGCCATAACTGATGACTTCTTTCACTATGTTCTATGTTTCCACAGCTATCCTGACTTGCAGTTACTTGTATCTGTCTGTCCAAATATATGATAAATATTCTAAAAGGTTTCACTCACTGTTATACAACCTAATAAATCGCTTTGTATCAAAGAAGGAAGGGCTTCAAGAGTACTGTTGAATGACTTAACATTTTTATTAATTGAAGGAAATGAAGTTCCTTAGAAACTGGAGAAATGATAGGAAAATGGACAAAATTAGAGAATAACTTGCAGGGAAAGAAATTAGGAATAATTGTTCGGTTTTTGGCTAGTTGGTTTGGGTAAGACTGGCACAGCAAAGTGGAGATATCCTAATGCCAGAAATAGGAGACTGAAGTGTCTGTGAAAGAACAGAGCTCACGAGATAAATTAAGGAAATAACCTGAGAAATAATGAGTCTCTTAAAGTGGATCTTAAAGTGGATGAGATCACTCTGGGAAAGAGTCCCAGATTAGCATAAACCATTTAGACGAAGGGAAGGTCAGTAAGAAGAACAGAGCTAGCAGAGCTAGCAGGGAAGGTGAAATGGGGCCTGATGAGTGCGGGGATGAAGTGAGGCGCAAGTGATCAATGCTGTTGAAGCTCTGAGACTAGTCAAGTAGGGTAAAGACTGAAAAATAGCCAAAGAGTGATGGTTGGGCAGAGGTAGAAGACAGGAGATTGGCAAAAGTTCCTTACACTGTAAAAAGGTGTGGAAACCAAAGACAGATATTTGTGAATAAGAATGGAAAGCAGCATAGAGCACAAATTTAAAGTATGTCAATATAAAATGTGCTGCAACCATGAGAGATGGCCTAGACAAATCAAGAACACAGTTTGTTGTTGCTATTCTTTTGTTTTAAAGTTAAGAGATACTTTAATGGGAAGAAGAGTGCCTCGCAACAGAGAAATAAGAATGATGGTGGAATTTTAGGAGATAAGTACAAGGGAATATACTTAATCTATGGCCTATAAAATTCTTACATATCTTTTCCTACATTCTGTATTCAGCACCTTTAGTATTCCAAAATGCTTTAATATAATGTATCATAAACAGAAGCTCTAGTATTGTTCCTTAGAAAAAAATAAGCTGATATTTAAGATAAAGACAAAACAGTATATCAATTAGAATTATATACATTCATTAGCATTATCCTAAAGCTTTTGTGCATTGTGATATTATGTGAGAAAATAAAAATGAATTTAGACTGAATGAGCCTATGTTGATAACTTAAATTGTATTAAATATATCATGCCAGTATCACTTAGTTTAGATTGTAAGTTTCTAAGCCTTCTAAGATTAATTGCATCTTCTTACAAAAGTCAGTTTTCTGTAATATCCCCAACAATCATAAACTATCTTTTTATCTCTATTTCGTTAACATGAATAGAAAAAAAACAAAAATTTAAGATTTACCTTTTTTAAAAATCAAGATACAACTTATAAAATCATACTATAAATAAGATCTCTCGGGAAGTTTTGAATGAAGTTTAACACCTACATTAATTTATCATCCTTCTGAAATATAATACTATAACAAAGCATTTAGAGATAATGAAAACAGCTATCTGAAATGATGTAAATCAGGGATAACTATGCCAAGAGATTCACACTTGCCTTAATTTTTCAACTGTTCAAAGATATCTAAAGAGTGTAGCTTTCTAATGACTAAATCAGCCTCTAGAAAGGCTTTGCCCAGTAAAGAAGATGAACAAGAAAAAGAAAGGAGAAGCCTACTTTTTCACACATTCACATTTACGACTTTGAAGTCCTCTACAAGCTAAGAAGCTTTTTTAATAAAAAACAAAAACAGAAACAAATCAGAGTTCAACAGCAACAAAAAAACTAACAGAACTACACAAGGAGAATTTTCTCCCATCAGCCATTTTCAGCCCACTTGGTTCTCTCCGGACAATCTCAGAAGGAAGAACAGGACGGGGCAGAACTAGTCAGAGTCCAGGTATAAGCATAAACGAGGAAACTAGCTTTCATTAGTGAGAGACCACAGGCTGCTGCTGCTGCTGCTAAGTCACTTCAGTCGTGTCCAACTCTGTGTGATCCAACAGACGGCAGCCCACCAGGCTCCCCCGTCCCTGGGATTCTCCAGGCAAGAACACTGGAGTGGGTTGCCATTTCCTTCTCCAATGCATGAAAGTGAAAAGTGAAAGTGAAGTTGCTCAGTCGGGTCCGACTCAGCAACCCCATAGACTGCAGCCTACCAGGCTCCTCTGCCCAGGGGATTTTCCAGGCAAGAGTACTGGAGTGGGGTGCCATTGCCTTCTCCAGAAAGACCACGGGCAGAGGATACCAAATGCTTCTGCATATCACTTTTATATCCAGAGGGAGAGGATTCTGCTCCTCAAAGTTAGGAAAAGAAAACCTTCTGCACCATTCAGCTGATTTTAATCATGGTACTTTTTCTGAACATATCAGTTAGTGAGTCAGAATCCTACCCTAATCTCTCTACTTATTACCATATTTTCTTTTCAGGTTTAAAAAATGAATTACTTATTTTTATAAGAAATATAAAACAGGGCAATGAGGGCTTTCAAAGAACAAACAATCCTTCTTAACTAACCAATTTACCATTAATAGCAAACAGAGTCCAGACATTTGCTTCCTGGTTAGATAATATGACTTCTTATGTGACAGGATGATGTCTGTACAGTTTTAATTCAACAAGCATTCATCTAACAAATATTTGCTACACATCTAATGTTTGTCAGGAACAATTTTTGGTGTTTGGGCTATATCAGTATATATTTTGGGATATATATTAGTTATTTGATACTGTTGGCAAATAACAGCATCTGCCATTCTGTAACATATAAATTCTAGAGTAGGGATTGGGATTGGGGATGGGGAAAGAAACCCACGGAAAATATAATAAATAAAACTCTGGAATAGGCTAGAATATGGTAAGTGCTATGGAGAAAGAGAATATAGATAAGACTAATTTCTGGTGAACAAGTTTGAAACAAATTTCAACTTTTGGTAAAATAGTAAGACTCCTTGTATAGGTTTTGTAATTAAAAATTCAACATATAAGTATGTTGCAAACATGAGACTAAAAGTAAACCTGAAAATACAATTTAAATACAATTTTAAGACTCATGACAAGAAGGATTTGAGTGTCTTTGTCCCCACTGTATCCACGAAGCCAAGAACAGAGCTTAGCTCATGATATGTACTCAATAAATATGAGTTTGATGAAGGAAGTGAAGAACGACTGGGGACAATGGGGATGAATGATAACTGATGAGGATTCTTGAGATTTCAGGCCATAATATGTGAACTGTTCAAACTCTTCGTATGCTCAAGGGACGAAATCTGACTTTCAACCTAACCAAATGCTTTATAGAAAACCACATTATAATGAAATTTTTGCCAAATGCATGTTTACTGCATCTGAGTTGTTGATTGCAGCTGCTCTTTTGCAAAGGAGATGGAGTCTGTTTATGGTATATTTTATTTTTCTACCTTACTACAGAGTCAGCAGCTGATAATGTGTTATGCTCAGGAAAGCTAATTAAAGGGCTATACAGAGGGAATTAGATGTTCCTCTGCAGTTCCAATAAAAAGTAGAAAGGTATAACCATGTTAATTGAAACCCCTCTTATGTCCTGTAAAGAAGGAGAAATGTCTTATCCTTATGCCAACTGTGGCAAGGCTGCAAAGCAGTTGGCCTTCAGGACACCAGATGAGGGTGGAGACTGGAAGAGGGGGGTCCAAGTATGGAAAGCTGTCACTAAGTTTTCAGATGTGACAGCTCAATGTTGTCAAGTTAAGAATTTTTTACAAAAGAATCTGAGTAGCAAGCACTAAACTATGCATGAATTGTCAGCTTAAGATCTGTGGTTATCTTCTTCCAAGAAGGCAGAGAACACTGTGGTAGTTCTTTGTGTTACATTAGTTGTCCAAAAGCACAAAAACACGATCTTTAGAACATAGGAGTCTCAGAAAAGTCTATGTCATTTTTTAATGTACAGCAACAATTATTTTGGTTGTCTGTACACATGAGATCCTTTAGGGCAGAAAATCATATCTTTTTCAACTTTTGTATTGTATAAACTCAATAAATGACATTTATATGAAACAATAAATGAAGAAATGCAGTCTGTTTTGTTTTGCTAGCAATGCTCAGATGAAAATTATTTAATAAAACTATAAATTAGAAATTATGATCAGCTTGCATGACAAGTAGATAATTATGGAAGTTATATAAAATTGGGCATTTATCAAGGATCTAAACTGTCCAGACTGGACAGCTGGGTTGGCCACATTTAGTAAACAACTGCTCCATTTCCTTTTTATCTGCATAAAAAGTTTTATTAATTTAAAAAACTATGTATATCACATAATACTTTTCATTAACAAATTCTGGCTTTAAAGAGGGACTGGCTTAAAAAATAAGAGTTAAGGAATAGTCTCAATATTAAATAAAAGGCTTACAGTGAGACACAAAGAGGACATTAATAAGATCAAGATCATCTGATTCTCAGGCATGTATTACTCTTTTACTTGATATGCTGACAGCTACATACTGACATATACTCAATTCATATAATTATCACAGCATAAAGGAGGAATGTTTATGAAGGCAAGGTCATTGATAATGTAAAACAAAATGGTCTCAGCATGTCCACTATGGGCAAATGCTGAAACATTATTCATTTAATGAGAATTAATAACACATTAAAACCTAGAATTAAGCACATAAAAAGGAAAAGCTGCTGCCTAGTCTCAGGGAAGATACCACCCAGGCAGTGGTTTGATGCTTGATCTGTCTTTTCCCTTATTTAAACATGTTCCTAAATATCTATGCCACAGATAATGGGTAACTTTTCTTTGTTTTGCAGAAGTTAATGGGATATATTATAGCCCCCACATAAAAAACAAAAAGTACCTGAAGAATTGCAACCTCATTACGAAGCTGGCTTTCTTGTTTTGTTGGAAACCTTAACTTGTCAATGATCTTAATAGCTACATCTCTTCCTGTTTTACGATGTTTTCCTTTAAAATAAAAAAGAAATATTAGCATAATCTTATTAAATATCATCTCTATTGAAGAATACCAGAATTTATAAGGACATTTTAGAATTATAAAAATGTTTTACTGAAAAAATTAACATTTCTGGTGAGCACTAACTTTTGCCCATCAAGATTTCATTTCTTAACTCCATTATTACAGATCAAATATACACTATAAACTTAGCCAAATTCAAAACAGAACAGAATTAGGACATTAAAAGCTATTCATATGAATAATCTGATATTTTCTTATAAAACATATGTTTTAGAAACAGGATATTGAGCTACTTAATATGGAAAATATTCATACCACTGGCAAAAGTACTCTCCTTAAGAAAGGATGAAGTCCTGATAAACTAATATATGTTATAACAGAAAGAATAAAAATCTTGGCACTAATAACTTCATGGTCTTGAGCAAACCACTAAAGCTTTGAGTTCCTCATCTTCAATGGTAGCACTGTTGTGAGAATTAGATGTAACAAGATATGTACAGTACACAGAGTGCCCAGATAACTATACACACTCAAAAAACATGTTATCATCATTATTATCACCATCGTCAACATCTGACAGGCCCTTTACATGTATCATATCCAATTTAATTCTCACAATAAACCTTCTAGGGAATCAAAGGGTCCCCTCAAGCTGTTTACTTCCACAGTACTAGATTATAGAGATACAGAATATAGTAATGCTAACTGAATTTGAAAGTGAAACTAATTACTCACTATTTTTCGTCACATATAAACTAATTGGAAATTCTATTATTTCTATATTTGGTGTAATTCTAGTGTCCCTTCTCCCTACAACCACTGTCACTATTCCTTCCAGCTCCTTCGAGAATGCTTCCCTTCACAACTGACCAAACTATGGTCTTGTTTTCATGTTCTTTACTTTGACTGGCTGCAATCTCTATTCCAACTCAGACTTTTACTGCAACTACTGTCTGCGAGACTGTGGCTTTTTTAGTCTCCATGTTTCTGTCTCTATGGCACTTGGCCTGTCTTTTGTGACTGTTCTTATCTGCTTCAGCCGTATGTGTCCAGGTATAACTTTCTAGTCCTCCTTGTGGAGGCCTCCTTCTAAACCCGCTCCGTCACTGTTGGATGTTACTATCTGGCACATGCTGGTTTCTCTAATCTCGTTTCTTACCCATTTTACCCCCACACTACATTCAGTTATGTATATTTACCATACTTCATGGGCTTCCCTGGTAGCTCAGCTGGTAAAGAATCCACCTGCAATGCAGGAGACCCTGGTTCAATTCCTGGGTCAGGAAGATGCCCTGGAGAAGGGATTGGCTACCCACTCCAGTATTCTTGGGCTTCCCTCGTGGCTCAGATGGTAAAGAATCTGCCTGCAGTGTGGGAGGCCTGGGTTCGATCCCTGGGTTGGGAAGATCCCCTGGAGGAGGGCATGGCACCCACTCCAGTATTCTTGTCTGGAGAATTCCCATGGACAGAGGAGCCTGGTGGGCTACAGTCCAGGGGGTTTCAAAGAGTTGGACATGACTGAGTGACTTAGCACAGCATCATGCTCTATACACCATGATTTTTTTTTTTTGCATGCATGCAATTATTACACTGCAGAACAATTCCCTGTGTTGTACTTAGTCTACCCGATCACACTGTTAGGCCTTGACAGAAAATACAATGGTTGCTGACTCACTGACAGGTTTTCTGTCAAAAAAAATGATTTGTACATTTTATAAGAATCAAAATTACTTTGTAAAACAGAGTAGAATTTAGTTTTTAAATAAAAAAGCACAATATTATACATAATATTATAAGTAACAGAATCAAACATTGTGATTATTTCAGAGCACCCCATCTCACAAAAACAATAATCTGTTATTGATTATATTAAGTAATTGAAAGTTATGAGGCCATTTTACAGGGCAGGTAAAAAAACTGATATCTTTCCTAAGGATTTGAAAAATGTGATTGAACTGAATCACAATACAGAATCTAAGACAGAAGTTTTAACTAAATTCACCAAATAACTGAGAATAAGAAAAATGTAAAAGTTTAATATTTCACTTCATACATGTAAAAAATGCAAACCTTAAAAAAATACATAACATGGCTAAAGATGTTAGAATAGAAGATGTTAGATTCTAACATCTAATAAAGACATTAGAATAGACTAGTTTTTGCCTAGTTACATGAATGGATTTCTATAGCATTCTGACAAAATATGCTAACAGGAAAAAGAATGTTTCCAAATTAGAGTTTCCTTGTTTCTCAATATTTTGCCTGTATAAACCAGTATTTAACCATTATTGTGTATAGAGTTTGTCAATATTTAAGCAAAAGAAATTTTTTAGGAGTAGAAAAATTTCTCTTTCAAAACAGACATGTGCTAATTTTCCAGTTAGCGATCACCTCAAGAGAAATTTCTAAAAAGGTAAGTCACAGAAAGACATAACATAAAAAACACATCTATATATAGGTTTTTATATTCTTCTTGGAGATATTAATTTTATTAACACAAGTAGCCAAAATTTTAAATTAATAAAAATACTTGGTAAATCAACATACCTCCATACACAATTCCAAACTGTCCAGAACCCAGTACTTCATCAGGAAAAATCTGATAAACTGTGCTGATGTCCTATAGGTGCAAGTCCAGGGAAAAACAAACATGAAGTGTAACAACGTATTAGTCCTAATAAATTCTATAATTTTATTAAATATATCATTAATACTTGATGAATTTAAACATAAACAATTTAAATGCCAGATGAAATCTACAATATAATGATAATATTAAAAACTCACCCTTCAATTTAATGTTGTAATGTTTGAAAACTATTCTGCTCTTAAGCAGCAGAAATTTTTCAGTGTTCAAGTAAATAGGTTTCATTAGGGAGAAAAAAAGACTTAAAACTATATAATGTCATTTACGTATATAATGCCAGTATTTAAAAGCGGATTTGCTTATTGAGATGGTTATTTAGAAATTTCACATTAAATAATTATGATTCCCAGTCACGTCTGTGTGAGTCCTGATTCCAACCATTTCATTCCTTATGGCTAAAATGGTAAGGCTGCTTCTTTATCAGTCATCTACATCAGATGAATTTAAACTGGAAGGAAAAGGGGCTGAATCACTGTGAATGAGCCAGAGACACAACAAACGGATAACGAAATTCTCATTTACAAGGTGACCAAACTGTTTCACTTTTTCCACTTACAGAGGTTACAAGTTTTCAACTGTCTATTCTTTCCTCTTTGAAGTAATAGTTGCTAAGTAAAGTTTACATTCTGTTTTAACTGTGTTTACAATCTGTGATTTGATGGTGACAATCGTGAAAGTATAATGTAATCCTTTCTCACTTTCAGTATTGCTCTGACATACCATGGAATTTTCTGCCTATCCTCTACCCTTTTATTATTGTCCTTTCAAAACCAAAAGTCCTTTTACATCACATCTTACCCTTTGCATATTCTATATATTCCTATCCTTTTCCTGTGTCCCTCCTCCAGAAAAAAACTGTAAGTTCTCTCTATCCTGTGATCCCTTCAGAGTATCTGTGGTTCAGAGTTCAAGGCTGTCTGAAGACAAGAAAAGAAATTAAAACTACTCTAGCAGTCTGAGTCCAAGTACTACTTCATCTTTTTCTGATAGCTCAATGGCCACCTAGAATTTGTGGGTGGAAGAACCGCAAAGGAATCTGGAATTTCCCAAAAGATTGATAGGTAGGTAAGTATTTCCCAAAGTCTTCTCTGGCTAAGTAAGAGCAACAGAAATCTTTATTTATCTTGTGACTAATAGAACAAGAGGTCTTTACCTATCTTGTGACTGACGGAACAAGGATACAGCTAATTTTTGTTATGAACTTTTCCTAATTCTCTCAATCCTATTGGTTTTCAGTTTACTTTATGCCAATTTAGTAAAGGTTGCAAAGTTATGCTGGTGATAAGTTTCACGGAGTTTACTTTTTGAAAAGTAAACTCAGATTAGTGTAAGGTTACAAATGCTTTCCTTTTGGTCACAGGCACAGCAGTCAAAATTGAGGGAAAAATCTGAATCACAGGATGAGGTAGAAAAGGCCTCATTACTTTTGGGCTTCTTGTCACAGTGACAAAGTACAATTAAAAAAAAGCAAACATATGACAGAGTGTAAATTACTTCATAATATGTATATGATCTACATAGAATTTTCAAAAACTGAGCTGATGGAATTAGGTGGTACAGTTGACTAGGGTGCTAGAATGTGGACCCATAAAATCTCATTTATGCAGTTTTATCAGGTCTCCTTGATAAGTACAAGTGATTGTAAGTGTATTTGCAACTCCTTGTCATTATGATAGCACTCTTAGGTAGCAATCAAGGAAAGAGAATAAGGGCACGTTTATGCTACTCATGAAATTCAAATAATTTATCTATTTTATCTGGTATTACATAACATCAACCATTTAAAATTCCAGTATCAAGACGGGTCAAATACATAAAAAACTTGGCACTGCATTATAATTGCTTGCCTGAAATGAAAAATAGTTATTTAACTCTCTACACTACAGAATAGATTACAGAAAATCACTAAAGAATTGATACAATGTAATGTACAAAATTTTATAGAGGAAAAACATCCAAAGGGACCCTATTTTTTAAAAAATACTAAAAAATTAAAATGTCAGATCAATAAAAATGCATCTTATGATGCTCTTATTTTCCAATAAAAGATCACAGTACCAAGTTTTATATCAGTAGGTACATACTCACCACATTTTCTTGAATCTGGCAGTTTGATACTGAAATACTCACAGAAATATCTCCTAGAAATACAAGGCAAAAAATACACAAAAGAAGTAAGAGAGGTAATCGCAAAATAGGTAAACACATGCCTATTAATCAAGCTGCAGGGGTGTTTTTAAAACATAGCAATTAGATTTTTCTAAGAAAATGCCTATTAGAATATTTGTTTGCTTTTAAAGTTACAGATTTACTCTGTACTTGGCTTTGAAAAATAATAGTATTTTGTCAGTTTAGAGTTGGAAGTCATAAAGATATGGGTTCAAATTCTGGTTTGCCATTTCTTAACTCTGGTACAAGCAGAAACAACTTAATGCTACTAGGGTCTGATTCCTTTACCCATAAAGCAGGCAAAACATTAACATCCACGTATTGGGGTTATTTTAAAAACAGAGATCTCACATAAAATGGTTAGCACTCAAATAGGCATATATATCCTATTAGTATATACTGAGCTTCCCAGGTGGTGCTAGTGGTAAAGAACCCGCCTGGTGAATCCCATGGATGGAGGAGCCTGGCAGGCTATTCCCATAGGGTGGCACAGAGCTGAACATGACTGAAGCTACTTAGCATGCATGCATGCAATATGTACACTGTTTGTAGAGATCAACTAAAAAGTTGTGACAAATCAAATCTATCACAGATCATCAGATCACCGTGATGTGAAAACAGAGGGTTCTTTGCCACAGGCTTTATTATTAATAGCCATTATGAGATTTTTAAGTGACATTTGTATACAGATACTTTAAAATATCTTTCAAAAATGCATCCTCCATTTCTGATCTTGATTGAATTCTGGTGAAATTTATCTCATGCTACAATGAACAGAGAGATCTACCTGGGAAAAAATGATTTAAGAGTTTCCAAGTACTCTGAGCACAGAGAAGGCACTGGCAACCCACTCCAGTACTCTTGCCTGGAGAATCCCATGCCTGGAGGAGCCTGGTAGGCTGCAGTCCATGGGGTCGCTAAGAGTCGGACACGACTTAGCGACTTCACTTTCACGCATTGAAGAAGGAAATGTCAACCCACTGCAGTGTTCTTGCCTGGAGAATCCCAGGGACAGGGAAGCCTAGTGGCTGCCGTCTATGGGATCGCACAGAGTCGGACACGACTGAAGCGACTTAGCAGCAGCAGCAACAAGTACTCTGAACACTAAGTCTTCTTCAGAGAGTAGCACATTCGGTGGTTTTGGAGGACTTGTGTTAACTCAGATTTGCAAATAGCAAAACTGGCATTCCAGTCAAGCTCGAGTTGACAAGATTACTTCTCCTTTTATCACCAATGTGATTACTACTTCTTTTATCACCAGTAGCCCAAGTTTCTGCTATTATTGGATATAATGGGTTGACATGCATCTGTTCAAATTTTTAATATAGGATAATTTAATGAATGAAATACCTTAGTATATGCAGTAGCTTTTATTTGGAGACCCCCCTTTTTTCTTTGTTCAGTCACTAAGTCATGTCCAACTCTTTGTGAACCCATGGATTCCCTGTCCTTTACTATCTCCCAGAGTTTTCTCAAACACATGTGCATTGAGTTGGAGATGCTATCCAACCATATTATCCTCTGTCACCCACTTCTCCTCCTGCCATCGATTTTTCCCAGTATCAGGGTCTTCCAATAAACTAAACATCCCTAAAGAGGTTCTCTTCACCTGTTCTAAAGACAGACAGAAAACTAGCAGACTCACTGTGCACATTGGTTCCCGAACCCACAGAGGACCCCTTGGGTATGACGGGCATAAGAGCATGCTGGATCGCCATCTCCCACATCCTGGCCACATCGGCACCAACACCACTGGTGAGGACACTGCTATTTGGTGGTGGGCTGGAGGGGTTGACCACATTTTCTCCCACATAATACACGATGTTTGCTGTAGTGATCTCAAAACAGTGAGGGTTGGCCCCACTAGGAATTAAAGCTGATGGTTTTGCTGGTTCCAGAGATAAAATTTCTGATAAAGGTATTTCCTGTGGAAAAAAGTGTGTACTAAATGGAGTTTATCAAAAGGATAAAACTTTCAAATAAAATTCATGCCAGGGACAGGAAAGAAATGACATTATAATCAGTTATCATTTCTATAAAACAGTTTTATAAGAAACAGAAAAACACAAAAATAAAATTGTCATCTCCTTTTCCCAGAAAAATTCAAGTGGCTTTTTAGTATGTTCATACAATAAGAATAAATATGAATAATTTTGAACCTGCATCAAAATCTAAGTCTTAGACTATAAATGATAATTTTAATAACTGTGAGGTAAAATCACAACCCTTTTGAAATGCATTTGGGTATGCACAGCTGTTTTTAAATTTCAACTGTTCTTTAAGGCACTGAAAATGAATCATGTAATTTGATTTGATAGATGTTAATATAATAATATAGCCACATGAATAGTTTTAGTGAGGAACACCACATAGAGTGGTTTTAAAAGCAGTTACTTTTAAGACAATTTTGATATTAAAAAAATTAATCACCACATTGTCTTTTAGGATGGAGAAGAAATAATAACTTTTAAGAAACGATGACTTCTAAAACAAATTTTTAATTTAAAAGTTAAAGAGGTTTCCTTTTTCTGTTAGGTCTGTAGAAAGGGGCCATGGAGAACAATACCTACTATCGCTGAGCCTTCATTATTCTTGATGGAGCAAATATATACTTTTTCACTCTAAATTTCTTTTGGAACCGTGTTTCACTGGGTGATATGTTATGTGACATCTATATTATTTCATGTAGAGAGGCAGAATGAAAACAGCTGCCAAATTATTTTTCTAGTGGAAAGTGCTCCTTATGATATTGGAAATATATGGAGGAATCATACAATGTTTCTTAACCCCTGGTGACATATTTGCAGGACTACCAGTGCAAAACAAAACAAAGAAAGCTGGATAGAACAGACTTTAGGAATTGACTTTTCACTAATCTTCTGTGACCCTGAACTTGCTAGTTAAATCACACATCCCTGCTAAAACAGACAGTTAAGCTTCTTCTCCCCCTCCCCCACCATCCCATGGGGCCAGAAGCATTCCACAGTGAAATTTGAAATTCACAGGTGACTAATCAGCTCACAACCTGATTTCCCCCAAATCTAAAAGCTATAGAGAAAAAACAAAAATCTCTTGGAGCAAGCTTCAGAAGAGTCATGTTTGTTGGGTGTAATTTTGTATTTCTGATACTCTACATTCCCACAGGAAAGCAAGAGGGGGCATGAGACCTCAGTCAAGGAAAGAGTCACACTTACCTTGTAGTACCTGCTTCCTGTATCATTTTGAAAGAGGGTAATACATTTGCTATCCAATCTCCAATAGTGCCGCTTCCGCTGAAACAGAAGTTTGATACAGTATCTTTTAAAAACTTAAAAAAAAAAATCCAAGAAAGATAAAATCAAAATATTTCCCCACTGGGGCATAAGATTTGATGGGGGAAAGTGTGCGGCCTTTGGAAGAGGAAGACTAACAATTTCAAGACTCTAGAAGGTGTCTATTCAGCAAATGTGTAGTGAGTTTCTGCGCCTACATTTGAGAGTTATAAATATTAAAGGAGACGATGTATTAACACCTACAGCAGTGCCTGGCACTTAGTGCAAGTAGAATAAATAGAAAACACCATTTTAAAATTTATTTTATGGCTTGAAGAGCTAAAGGTGGATTAATAACTGTAATAAAAGGGCTTAATGGGAGATATAATATTTATATTCTATTGTTTTAGAACATAAGGCATGCCATGGTGATCCAGCCAGGCATTCTGGCTTCCATTAGAGATGGCACAGCAGAACTAAAGAATGTTGAGTAGGATGGCAAGGCTGACTCCATGGCATCAACCTAACATTAGAGGAATGCATCAATAGCTTGCCTTTCTCTTAAGCTTCCTGCTGCTGCTGCTAAGTCGCTTCAGTCGTGTCCGACTCTGTGCAACCCCATAGATGGCAGCCCACCAGGCTCCTCTGTCCCTGGGATTCTCCAGGCAAGAATACTGCAGTGGGTTGCCATTTCCTTCTCCAATGCATGCATGCATGCATGCTAAGTTGCTTCAGTCATCTCTGACTCTGTGCGACCCCATGGACAGCAGCCCACCAGGCTCCTCTGTCCCCGGAATTCTCAAGGCAAGAATACTGGAGTGGGTTGCCATTTCCTTCTCCCTTCTCTTAAGTTTACTGCAGATCCAAACATCCATGATTGGGTGATCAGGTCCTTGAGTGTCTGCATGAATGCATGTATTTCTTCTTTTCAGACTAAAATGTCCTAATACTATTCTTGGTCTCTTCCACAACCTATCTTACACCAGTCAAATATACTAAATACACTTCAAATATTTTACCACATCTAGGAAAGACTGGATGGAATTCAGTTGAGTCCTACAGTAAGTCATGTAAAGCTCTCTCCAGAAGAGAAGGTTGAGATTACAGACATAGCTGTTAGGTTATAGGTGTCCATTTACCTAAAGAAATGATAGGAATTCTATGGCTAGGAGGTGATGAGGAAAACAACACCAATAGCTGAGAAAGAAGTTTATTACTAAAGGTCAGTTAGTTTAATTGAAACATACATCAATACATGCACAACTTCATGTATCAACTATTAGGAAAATAAGTAGTAGTGAGAAACTCAGAGTATAATAAAAATTTTAAATGGGCTGTCTTTTATCTAATAAAATATAAGGTTACTATGTTTCTGAATAAGTCAATTTCTAAGTGAACACTTAAGGATTTAAGAAGCATATAACAGTTATCATTTTTTCTCTCCCTAAAATGCCAGTGCTCAAATTTTTTTTTTGAATCACAGATGAGCATTCTGAAAGTTTCACAGCTGCTATAAAAAGACAGGTAGACACTCAAGTTGTTTGGGAATCATCTCAAGTAATACAGGGAAATGACTTTGTTTCCCTGAGATTACTGTCTACAGTCTTTTCTAACTCAGTTGTTTGCTCAACTGCATGGAACACTCAGAGACTATGAATATTCTCCCCTGATCCTGTACCCTGCCTGCACTAAGGTTCGCTCCTGCTAACCCAGATATCCCACAGTCTTGACAGAGCACCAAAAGCTCCTCTGATTAAAGCTCACGAGACGAGACAAGAGCTCGGTGTGGCTCTTACCAGTGTGTCCTTGCTGGTGTAGTGGACCATCCAGCCTTCCTTCATTGCCGTGCTGCTTTTCCTCTTCGTGTGCTTGACAGACTGTACTACTCTCATGAGTGGGATATTGTTGCTTGTCGATGGACTTGAAAAGTCAAAATGGTTTAAGAAAGAAATGTCTTTAGATACAGATCTTCTTTTCCTGCCTAAAGCCTTATTTCATCTATTTCAAAGTGAAAGGCAAAAGAAAAGTTCAAACCCCATTTTTAGTGAAAGGTATTCTCAGAGTACCATGGTTCAGACTCTGGATTGCTCTGAAGAGTGAGAGGTGCTTTATATGTACATTGTAACAATCCCTGAGCAGAACAGTAAGCACCTAGGTTTTCAGGTGAACTAAACACTTGGTGCTCAGTATTGGGGTAAACATTGGATAGATTACTATCATACTGTACGGAGGCCACAGTTCAGTCACATGTGAATTATCATTTGCTTAATAAATATTATAGCTACAATATAAATCATTTAGACATAATATGTTAACATGAATTTCAGTCTCTCTCTATGTAATTTCACAAAAATTAGAATTTGCTGTTCAAACTGTCTTTTAAATAACTGCTGCTCATGGAATTATGCCCCTCCTTCATCTCCTTCTTTTCTATCTCTGTGTCTTCACTGACCCACCACCTACGTGCCATCAATATTTTGATACTAAAGACATGTTCATCTTCAAAAGAAAGTGGGGCATAGGCATTTTCCAGTATTTGAAAAATATTTCTCATGTTATTAAATGAAATAAAATCCAATTATTTTATTGCTCTCCTCTCAAGAACAATTTTGGTTATGAATTTTTTTGTAGAGTCAGGTAATACACACTTCAGGCTCTGCAGAATACTTAGCTTTGCCATTATAGTGGAAAGGCAGCCACAGCCATAGCTATGGACAGGCACGGCTATGTTCCAATAAAACTTTATAATACAACAGGCAACAGACTGATTTGGCTACAGTGTGCTGACCACTAATATAAAAAATGGGGATCATCTACAAAAGTACAGGTAATCAAATCACAAATATGAAACTCCACACTCTTCTGAAACAAAATTATGAACAGTAAGGTCCAGACATATGTGATTCTTGTGTTAGTGGCTCAGTCGTGTCCGACCCTTAACTGACCTTATGGACTGTGGCCCACCAGGTTCCACTGTCCATGGAATTCTCCAGGCAAGAATACTGGAGTGGGTTGCCATTTCCTCCTCCAGGGGATCTTCCCCACCCAGGGATCAAACCTATGTTATCTACATTGCGGGCCAACTATAAAATAGATGGTGTCTGCTAAGGTTGATCCCTGATCTATGTATTTGCACACAACAAGCTTTGAATAAATATTAACTTAGTAGTAAGTTTTCTGTTTGCAAGTATGTGTAACCCTCACATGCAAAGGAAAATGGGTCAAAGAACGAGGCAATACCAGGAAAGGATGCAAGCTACACTTCTCCAAGGGAATCCCGACCGCCTGGCTCCAAACTTAGGAGCTTCCTCTACAGGACACAACTCATTTATAAACAAATTATAGGAAAAGTTTGGACATGTTTCAGCTTGGTTGCAGACCACAGAGATAAAACAAACGTGGCAAAAAAGCAAGTCATGTGAATTTTTTGATTTCCCAGTGTATATATGTTATGTTTACCCTATACTGTGGTCTATTAAATGTGTTATATAGCACTATGCCTAAAAAAAGTCAGTGTATATTCTTTAATTACAGATTAGCTTATTGATAAAAACTGCTAACCATCATCTCAGCCTTCGGGCAAGATGTAGTCTTTTTGCTGGTGGAAAGTCTTGCCTTATTGTTGATGGCTGCTGACCCATGAGGATGGTGTTTATTGAAAGCTGGTGTGACTGTGACAATTTTTAAAAATAGGACACAACAAAGTCTGCTACATCAGTTGATGCTTCCTTTCACAAATGATTTCCCTGTAGCACACAATGCTGTTTTATAGCATTTTACCCACAGAACTTCTTTCAAAATTGGACTCAAACTCTGTACTGCATTATAAACTAAACGCGTGTACTAGTATTACTCTAAATCCTTTGTTGTCATTTCAACAATCTTCACAGCATCTTCATCAGAAGTAGATTCCATCTCAAGAAACCACTTCCTCTGCTCAACTCTTAAAGTTTTATCATGACACTGCAGTCACAGTTTCAGGTTTCATTTCTAATTCTAGTTCTCAGCTACTTCCTCCACTCAAAGTCATCCATGATGTTTGGAAACAACTTCTTCCAAACTCCTGTTAATGTTGATATTCTGACCTCTTCTCATTAATCATGAATATTCTTAATGGTATCTGAAGAGTAAATCCTTTTCAGGTTTTCATTTGACTTTGTCTAGATCTATCAGAAGAATCATTATCTATACGGCAATCTTACAAAATGTATCTCCAAAAATAAAAAAAGTTAAAATTAGTTCTTGATCCATGGGCTGTAGAACAGATGCTGTGTCAGAAGGTATGAAAACAATGAGAATCTTATCGCCCATCTCCATCAGAGGTCTTGGGTGACCAGGTGCATTGTAAATGAACAGCAGCATTTTTAAAGGAATTTTTTTCCCCGAGCAACAAGTTTCAACAGTAGACTTAAAATATTCAGTAAACTATGCTATAAACAGATGCGTTGTCATCCAGGCTTTGTTGTTCCACTTTACAGAACATAAGCAGAATGGATTTGGCATAATCATTAAGGGTTGTAAGATTCTTCAGAATGGTAAATGAGCACTGGCTTCAACTTAAAGTTACCAGCTTCAGAGTCAGCCTGTCCTTTGAAGCTTTGATGCCAGCCTGTCCTTTGAAGCTTTGATGCCAGCCTGTTCTTTGAAGCTTTCATCTTCTAGCTGTGAAAGTCTTAGATGACACTGGTTTCAAATACAAGGCTGTTTTGTCTATTTTGAAAATGTTATGTGTAGCTATGTTCATTAGCTTAGCTAGATTTTTTGGTAACTTGCTGCAGTTTGTACATCAGCACTTGATGCTTCACTTCATACTTTTATGTTAAGGTGATGGCTTATCCAATCTTTAATAGCTTCAAACTCTACTTCTGCATCTTCCACACTGCTCAGTCTTCACAGGAGTGAAAAGAGTTAGGACCTTGTTCTGGATTAGGTTTTGCTGTAAGGGAATGCTGCTGCTGGTCTGAACTTCTATCAAGGTTAAACTATCTCCATCAGCAACAGTGCAGTTTTGCTGTCTTATCATTCATGTGTTTACTGGAGTAGTACTTTTAATTCCATCAAGAACTTTTACTTCGCATCGACAACCTGGATGATGGTTTACCTCAAGAGGTTGAGCTTCTGACCCTTCTCAGCTTTCAACATGCCTTCCTCACTAACCTTAATCATTTCCAGCTTTTGATTTAAAATGAGAGACACATGAATGTTTCATCTGAATACTTAAAAGCAATTGTAGGGTTATTAACTAGCTTAATTTCAATACTGTTGTGTCTCAGGGAATAGGGAGGCCTGAGATGGATGTGAGAGTTGGACTGTGAAGAAAGCTGATCGCCGAAGAATCGATGCTTTTGAACTGTGGTGTTGGAGAAGACTCTTGAGAGTCCCTTATACTGCAAGGAGATCCAACCAGTCCATTCTAAAGGAGATCAATCCTGGATGTTCATTGGAGGGACTGATGCTAAAGCTGAAACTCCAATACTTTGGCCACCTCATGCAATGAGTTGACTCACTGGAAAAGACTCTGATGCTGGGAAAGGTTGGGGGTGGGAGGAGAAGGGGACGACGGAGAATGAGATGGCTGGATGGCATCACCGACTCTGTGGACATGAGTTTGAGTGTACTCCGGGAGTTGGTGATGGACAGGGAGGCCTGGCGTGCTGTGATTCATGGGGTCGCGGAGAGTCGGACACGACTGAGCGACTGAACTGAACTGAACTGAACTGAACTGAGGAGATGGGGAGAGACAGTAAAATGGCAGGCTGGTAGAGATGTCATAACACATAATGTTTATTGATTAAGCTTACTGTCTTATACAAGCATGGTTTGTGGTGCCTCCAAACAATTACAATAGTAACCTCAAAGTTCACTAAACATAGACCACCCTAACAAACATAATAATAACGAACATGTGCAAAATATTGAGAGAATTACCAAAATGTGACACAGAGATGCAAAGTGAGTAAAAGCTGTTGGGAAAATGGTACTGAAAGGTGTGCCCTACCCAAGGCTGCAACAGAGGTTCAATTTGTTTAAAAAAAAAAAAATGGAATACATGTGAAGTGCAATAAAGTCATAAAACCAGGTATGCCTATAAACACAACTTTAAGTTTTCTCTATAATAGATTAAAATATCAGAGCTTTAAAAAGCAAATACCACTTGGGGTTAGCCTGTTTGACCAAGCCTGGGAGTGCACCCTCACCTGATGGTTCTGTTGGAGTCCTCGTGGTCCGGGTCTGGATCCTGCATTTCCCCACTGTCATTCTGGCACTCGGCCATCACCATCTCAGCATCCTGGACCATTGCCTCTTCCATGTCATCCATGAGCCCACTGTTTCTTTCACTGTCATTGTCATCGCTCCCTTCTTCCATGACTATGTCAGACTCTGCCCCAGGGCTAAGCAAATCTACAAAATTGTTTTGCACCCATGAAGATAAGCCTAGTATCCAAGAGCCAAGACTTAAAAGAAAGTTAGGCAATCCTAAAACAAATCAATTGGAAGCCCTAAAAATATAGTCATGTGAATAATTCTTTTCTTTAACTTTCCTTTTAAACTTTAGCTCATAAGTATCTGAATTTATGAGAGGATAAATATATAATTTTACAAGTAGATGCTCATTTTTTTAGGCCCCTAAGCCTAGAAGCATAAAAACATCATGGGGAGTCTTGGAAGGACGCCAAGGGTGATACAAAAACAAAGTGCTAGGAAGCAAAGTGATACCAGTGAAGAGGAATCTAATCGTATTTCAGTAGCACAGCACCCTGGTGGGGAAAAATAAATATGTGGGAGGATGTGGGAAACTTTCACATGCAAGAACACTGAATGTCACTGACTCCTGATATTCCAGTAACTTTTAAAATCATGAATTTCAATATATTAAATTGGTCACATAAACAGGAGCGTTTAAATAACTATCAAATAAATATTTGATATTTGAAATAATACTGAATCCTGCCATTATACAGTTGATGCTAATATAGTATAATTACTTACTAAAATAAAGTTCTTACTTTAAAATTAGAAAATAGACTGATGAGAGCCTATTTAAGGCTGATGGTTTAAATAGCCTGCCAAGTTTGGAAAATGCACACTTTTCCACATTTTTTAGATTGTATGGAAAAATGCAATTTCAAATTAATCAATATAACAAAAACTATACTGTTTCTCCTTGGTTCCAGTTATCTAGTACAGGTTGACATTTCCTGGGCCTGAATAAAATCAATACCACATGCCACTTAAACTGGGAAGACTGCCAAGTTTTTATCTTTGGCAGCACTGCAAAGCCAGAAAGTACTATGGGAATGTTTTCCTAGAGAGCTTTCTCTTCTTCTAGAGAAGAGAGTGGAGAACACAGATAATCACTTGTTCTTCAGGATTTTAGCAACACAGAAATACTCAACCAGTTTCTCCAATCTTTTATCACCAGTTTTCTTCTCTGAGGAATCAACAATCTGATAACAGGCTGAAAGTCTAATGCAGTCTACTATCTATGGGAAAAGTCAGTCTGGGACTCTGTGTCAAATGTTTTGTTCAGAATCCATAAGGAATTCTACCAGAGAAGAAAATGAGAGCTGTTTCTTTAGAACACACCATTTTTGTTAGGATTCCTTCAAACTTAATCTGTGCAATTAAAATCTCCCCAAAGAAATATTCCTCAATATAGAAAAGGATATGGAGCTTTTAACTGACTGAATTAAATTTCTTTTTATTATTATTAAAGATCCCTGTTAACAAGCACATACACAATGAAAATAGTAACTGGATGGATGAAGAAAGCAGGCAACTGTTTCTGGTCAGTCAATTTCTCTGATTCTTCTCTTGACCGACAGGGAATAAAAGTTAACTTCTGTCTCAATGCTTGGAATAAAAAGGATGGAGGAAAAGACTGATAACTTACAGACATTACAACAATTTCTACATTTCTGAATGAACTAGGATAGGTGTAGAAAATAAGGGAGTTGGGGAAGAAATCCTGGATATTCATGTTTTCAGCACAAAGTGGGTTACCATGTAAAAATCCAGAAAATCTCTGGTCTTTATCATAACACAATGATGGGTACTTTTCTACAGTAAAGTAGGACAGAGGCTGTAATTTACTGGGTCACAAGTATCTGAATGGAAACAAAAGTAAAAAAAATCCCACTAAGTCCTATATGACACATGCCTTAAGAGGGAGAGAAGGCTGACCTTTTACCTACCTCCATTAATGGTCACTTCACCAAGGCAGTTGTTGGGCACTTTTGGTGCACAGCGTTTGTGACAGTTGAATCTGCAATCTAATCACAATGATTTTATTTTTGGTGGCTTAAACAACAAATGCAGGAGACCCAGATTGGATCCCTGGGTCTGGAAGAGCCCCTGGAGAAGGGAACAGCTACCCACTCCAGGATTCTTGCCTGGAGAATTTCACAGACAAAGGAGCCTGGTGAGCTACCGTCCATGGGGTTGCAGAGAATCAGATACAACTGAGCGACTAACACTTTCACTTTCAAAACAACAGAAATTTATTCTCACACAGGTCTGGAAGATAGAAATCCAAAATCTTCCTCCAGAAGCTCCAGGGGAGAATGCTGATGACTGGATTCTGATGGTGGCTGGCATTCCTTGGCTTGTGGCCCCATCACTCTAATGTTTGCTTCTGTGGTCATGTCACCTTGTCTTCCTCTGTGTCAAATATCCCTGTCTCTGTCTGGTAAAGATGCTGTGATTACATTGAACTCTCCTGGATAATCCAGGCTAAACCTCCCATCTCAAATAATCACATCCACAGAAACCCACTTTCTAAAGAAGGTACCATTTACAGGTTCTGGGGATTAGTACTAGGGCACCTTTAAAGGCCATTATCAGCCACCACAAGTATGGACACAGGGGAAAGGTTAGATGATGATCAGAAGGGAGGCTAGGGTCAGAGCCAGAGAAGCAAGGTGGAGAGCTATTTGTATATGGTGAGGGGAGGAGGGAATGTCCACAGAAATCAACCTGGGATCAGCATCCAAAGGAACAAGGGCGGTCAGGAAGCCTGTCTGAGATGAGGCTAACCATGCAAGTTCTGGCTGGTCCCTCCAGGCCAGAGTAGGAAACAGAGAACAAATGACAGAGGTTGAGCCAGGGAAGGCCACTGAGGCAGTGGGGGAAGTAAGGGTAAGCCGTTCATCTATACTGACCTGTGAGTGAATTAGAAAACACACCCCTTTCTCTAGATGCTTCACTATCAGCCTAGGAAAAGTATTATTAGCATACTGCTATTGTAAGAGCAAGCACACTTTCAGGGAGAGTACTGCAGTTAACACAAATCTAATGAGGCCCCTTAGGTCTACACAGAGCTTGCACCATCACAGATGTTAGAATAAGCATGTCCAGTAGGGTGCAAGAATCAGGGCGAGTGAGGTTGAGGAGCTCCCTGGTCCAGATGGGAGGCTGAAGAACGCTTAGGTAAGATCCAGCATGGGCTTCACTGCTGCCTGTGGGTAGGTTTTTTAGCCATCCATCCATCATGTATTATCTCAGTGGGCTAGCTCCATTGAAACTGTCAGGAGGAGGTGGAAGCCTTGAAGGCTGTTTTATTTGGTGCTGATGTAATCACAATGATTTTAAAAGAAAATATTAAAACCAAGCATTCATCTAGAAAGAAAAGTCATGAGGAAAACAATAATTTCAAATGGATGAGGATCAAGTGTTGGCTGGTGACAAATACTTGGTGGCAAAGTCACCCTTACCTTTGCACTGCAGGCCCTGCCTGAAGAGCCCCTTGAGAAGCTTCTTGCAGTACTGGCACACAGTGGGCCGGGTATACGAGTGGATGACGAATGTGTGCGGCACTTTAACTTTGGACAGCAAGAGCTTGTCGAGCTGGATGGGTCGCCCAATGTACGACTGGGAATTTGACCTCTTCTCTCGACCAATGAAGGACTCAGATGGCGACTTTTGCTATATGTTAGAAAGACAACAGAGGACAATGAGTTGTAAAAGACTGATTTATATGTTTACGTATTTTTATTTTCATTTTGATTTTTCAACAGCAGGTTCACATTATTACTGAGCCAAGGCACTAGTGCAGAAAAACTAACACAAAGAGAAAAATCATTTTCCCAATAAAACACATCCAGCTGTTTAGATAGTAGTGGTGTTCCCAGAGTGATACGGTAAGATGCAAGTGACCTTGACACAGCATAATATATTTCAGTTCAGTTCAGTCGCTCAGTCGTGTCCGACTCTTTGCAACCCCGTGAACCACAGCACGCCAGGCCTCCCTGTCCATTCCCAACTCCCGGAGTTCACGCAAACTCATGTCCATTGAGTCGGTGATGCCATCCAGCCATCTCATTCTCTGTCGTCCCCGTCTCCTCTCGCCCCCAATCCCTCCCAGCACCAGTCTTTCCTAGTGATGCAACTCGTCACGTGAGGTGGCCAAAGTATATATATTTATGTATTTTTAAATTGCTTTTTGTTTTACTATTGTATTTAGTGGACTGATTGTTAAGAATGTCAGAGAATAAACTAAAACAATATTTCTGTTTATTAATGTAATTTATTTCCCCTTTACTTCTTACTTGAGTACTTAGCTTTTACATCTGAAAACAGAATTGGAGATCAGAATATTTGAACTGGATATCTGGGACTTTAAAATAATTTTCAGCTTTTTAGTTTCATTAGTTTTAATGGAGAAGTATAAAGTTGAAAGCAAACCAAAATATGGTTCTAAATCTCACTGCATATACTATTTCATTGACACTTACTAAAGATTCACATGTATAAAATATAAGAAATTCAGGAGGATAATAAATGAAAAGCAAATTCCCCCAGTCTGTCCCATACAGTACCTCATCTGAAAAGGGCCGATAGTTTCTTTGGATTTTCTCCAAGAAAAAAAAATATATAATTTAAAATTATTCTTCAACCATATAAAAGTAGGGTTAAACTTACATTATCATTTATATAATTGAGAAACAGTGACTACTAGATTATATAAGACTCACAAATATTAATGTTTTGGTTACAACTATACCTCTGTAAACTCCTGTTTCTCATTTTGTAATTACATCATCAGCTCAGTATATATATATTTAAAAAAATAATGAATTAAAATGAACTGTGTTTCCAGTGTTTTTGAACAATTTCATGGTATCTCTTGATATCACGGAAATGTACTTGGGAATCATCAGAAATAATCATCACTGGAATAAAAGAACTGAATTACTTTTTAATAGTCATTATAATTATATAATTCATTTATTAAGCTCTTAACTTAGTATTAACTCTGAATAATCACTGTTTTAGGTACCTTATAAGACAGGCCTTGTTATCTATAGTTGAGGCATCTAATTTTGGGGTTAAATGCAAGTACATAGTACAGTCAAAACATGAATCTACATTTGTCTGCTTCTAGAGTCCTTGTATTATCACCTTACTTAGTTAATTTCTAATTTGGGTAATTACTGAAAAGATGAGAAAAAAAATCATATATATATACAATTTCTATCCCTTTCAGTGTCTATCTGAATCAAATGGGAAATTTTTGATTTACAGATTCACTAGCTGCAATAAAAAGAAATTTGAAATGAGGTTCTACTTAGGGATATTATGTCTACAGTTACATTTATAACTTCAATTCCATAAAAAACTATGAAGCAGAATTATTCTGGAAGGGCTCAACTCTTGCAGAGAAATCATGGGAGCTTTTAAAAATGAGTCTGCTGCTGCTGCTGCTAAGTCACTTCAGTCGTGTCTGACTCTGTGTGATCCCATAGACGGAAGCCCACCAGGCTCCCCCTTCCCTGGGATTCTCCAGGCAAGAACACTGGAGTGGGTTGCCATTTCCTTCTCCAATGTGTGAAAGTGGAAAGTGAAAGTGAAGTCGCTCAGTCATGTCCGACCCTTAGCGACCCCACGGACTGCAGCCCACCAGGCTCCTCTATCACTGGGATTTTCTAGGCAAGAGTACTGGAGTGGCTTGCCATTGCCTTCTCCAAAAAATGAGTCTAAAGTTTGCCAAATCAGAATCATAATATATTGAATAAATACTTTCAATGGAATTTAATTTTACTGGAAAATAATTAAATTCATTGGGTTAGGTCCCTGTTTTAACAATCCAATGGGCCAGTTTTAAGTACACTAAAATGAAAAACGGTATTTTTCCACAGTTGGAAAGTTTCACCACTCAAAATAAAAGCTGATCTGTTGTCACACTTTCTTAGCAGACTTACAATGTTCTCAAATTTGGAAAATCGTATGAAAAGTTAACCAAATTACTTTTCAGTTATTTTCCTTAACTTAAAGAGACTTAATTCTAAGCTGTGTAGACAAAGCCAGTTTGATGTTGGATTATTCAGTATACCATGGAGCAAATTCACTTAGATGAGCAAGAGGCAATCAGATAAAGTTGATTGTTTTCTTCTCACCCAACACAGTAACATTCACATGAACACTACCATAAACTACAAGAACAAGAACTATTCCTGAGAAGTCATTTCATTTATTACCTTCAAGGCAGGATTACATAAGAAATTTTAAAATGTTACATGATTTTAGGGAAAAGAAACTGGCTGTTATTTTGTGGCTGAGTCTGTACTACACATTCAGGCAAAGGTGAGATTCACACAGCCAAATGAGTCCTTGACACTGAATAACAATAAACTGTAGATTTATAGTGTCAAAATGAAGACTAATAGCATTTAAGATACGATAGCAATTTAAGATTTTAACAACATTATCAAAGGGTCCTCTTGTCATTTATGGCATCTTAAAATCAACTAGCAACACAACCAGACATTCTCATGATTCCCTTTTCTTACAGTTCCAAATATAATCAGTCATTTCAATGCGGCCTCTATTTCTAAATGAAAAAGTGAAGTTTTAAAATCATGAGATGGGGTGCATGCATGTGGTAACTGATGTACTACTAGAAGGAGATTGAACTGTATTCTATGTGTCTGCTTTTCCCTGTTATGCAGCAAAATTAAGAGCTAAGACAAAAAAGGAAGACTGCGTTACTATCTTATGACTTTATAAATGCTTATTGAAATATTTATCCATTTTTCAAAGTGTGAATAAAAAGCTTCGCTTATATATGAGATTGTAAAATAAACATAAAAATAAGATCCTATGAAATAAGGCCATTGACCTATAATATAAATTTATATTTATAATATTTATCTATATAACATTGGTTACATAAATGTTTAACAACCATCATTTCTGGAATCCTGCCAATCATCCTTTCTAATAATATAAAAGCAAATAAAATGCTTCTAAGGGTTTTCAGAATTAGTGATACATTTTGATTAATAATTCACATTCAGTTACCATTTTAGGAATGTTATTAGTTGTAATTTCCATTTTTATGTAAATTTTATTTGAAGGTATATATGCCCAAAATCCTGGAATCAAGATTGCTGGGAGAAATATCAATAACCTCAGATACGCAGATGATACCACCCTTATGGCAGAAAGTGAAGAGGAACTCAAAAGCCTATTGATGAAAGTGAAAGAGGAGAGTGAAAAGGTTGGCTTGAAGCTCAACATTCAGAAAACTAAGATCATGGCATCTGGTCCCATCACTTCATGGGACATAGATGGAAAAACAGTGGAAACAGTGTCAGACTTTATTTTTTTGGGCTCCAAAATCACTGCAGATGCTGATTGCAGCCATGAAATTAAAAGATGCTTGCTCCTTGGAAGGAAAGTTATGACCAACCTTGATAGTATATTAAAAAGCAGAGACATTACTTTGCCAACAAAGGTCCGTCTAGTCAAGGCTATGGTTTTTCCTGTGGTCATGTATGGATGTGAGAGTTGGACTGTGAAGAAGGCTGATCCCAAAGAATTGATGCTTTTGAACTGTGGTGTTGGAGAAGACTCTTGAGAGTCCCTTGGATTGCAAGGAGATCCAACCAGTCCATTCTAAAGGAGATCAATCCTGGATGTTCATTGGAGGGACTGATGCTAAAGCTGAAACTGCAATACTTTGGCCACCTCATGCGACGAGTTGACTCACTGGAAAAGACTCTGATGCTGGGAAAGGTTGGGGGCGGGAGGAGAAGGGGACGACGGAGAATGAGATGGCTGGATGGCATCACCGACTCTGTGGACATGAGTTTGAGTGTACTCCGGGAGTTGGTGATGGACAGGGAGGCCTGGCGTGCTGTGATTCATGGGGTCGCGGAGAGTCGGACACGACTGAGTGACTGAACTGAACTGATGCCCAAAATCCACACTACCATAATTTTTGTTTGATGCATTAAGCTACAGTGTAGGCAAAAATTCAGAAGTTAATAATTTTAAAAGAAATAGAGGATAGTTTTAAAAATCTCACTGATCTAAATTAAACTAGCTTGGACTTTAAGATAATTTCAATAGGAAAGCAGACTTACAATTCAAAGGGTAATGCTGACTTAAATAACTAGTTTTTATGGAAGAATCTGCCTGCAATGCAGAAGCCCTCGATTTGATCCTTGGGTTGGGAAGATCTCCTGGAGGAGGGCATGGCAACCCACTCCAGTATTCTTACCTGGAGAAGCCCATGGACAGAGGAGCCTGGCGGGCTACAGTCCACACGGTTGCAACGAGTCAGACATGATGGAACGACTAAGCACAGTACATGGATGTCATGCATTATTATACAAAGTAAAGAGATATGGTATCATTGTATTTCTTCATTAACTTACTTCATTTTAATATTTTTTATGTACTTGTATATTTGTATTAAGTGAAGTGAGAGTGTTAGTTGCTCAACAGTGTCTGACTCTTTGTAACCCCATGGACTGTAGCCCGCCAGGCTCCTCCATCCATGGAATTCTCCAGGCAAGAATACGGGAGTGGGTAGACATTCCCTTCTCCTGGGGATCTTCCCGACCCAGGGATCGAACCTGGGACTCCTGCATTACAGGCAGATTCTTTACTGTCTGAGCCACCAAGGAAGTATATTTGTATACTTAATCATTATAAATACATTACTTTACATTTTTAAGTAAGATCTTTAATTATGGTAGAGAAATTTCTAGCTTACCTATCAACACTAGTGAAGTTTTTACTAGGTTTACTAGTTTAACTAAATGGTGTTTAAATTAATCTCCACTGTTACTTGCTGTTCCAGTCTGGCACTGTGTATATGGTGAACCTGGGCAATCTGCAGAATGAGTGTTGTGTTTTTTTTTTCTCCCTGGGAATAGAGAGGAAAGTTGAAATGTTTTGGAAAGGGAGCAGCAAACAGCAACACTTTGTTTCATTCTACTTCATTATTATGTGTAGAGCAATGACTGGCTCAAAACTCTGAACAGATATAACATTCTCTTCTTTATAATTATGGTAAGCACAAGCAAGAGGATGTGCTTCTAAAAATTAATATTTTTACATTAGCGATTGGTCTTATGTATTGTTCTTTTCCTGAGTGGAGGAGTTTGGATCAAATTGTAGGTGTGAAACGTTTTTGAGAGCTGACATCACTGTATGACACGGTATTGGTATGGACTGATGTCAATGATCTGATTGGGCAAATTACAAATGATTAAAAGTATAAAGATCTCTCTTAATCTCATTGTAAGAAGGATCACAGTCATGAATGGGAGAGAATATGAGAACAGAAAAATGATGAAAGCTGAGTTTTAAAGCCAAGATTAGATATTAGAGATTCTAGAGATTAAAATGTTTTTAAAGACTGTGGTTTACTGAAGTGTCTGTACCATCCACATGTTAACAGTGTTTCATGTGAAACGACTGCCAAAGTTAAAACTGTATGCACTGAACACCTACTTATAGAGACAATGCATCTTGCTTTTCTAGACACTGAATCTGTTTTTTAACCTGGTATATTAAATAATGACTCGGCAAGTTTGGAACCCTCCCAGGAAATGACTGCTTAGATTACATTATGGAAACTCCAACTGCCAGCACATCTTTAAACATTCAACAGGACTCTGAAACAATTTCCGAACAAGGTATATTCCACTTCACAGTTCAAAATGAATTCTCTTTATTAGTAAATCTAAAAAACAGAGAGGAAAAACTGCCTTTACTTGTGGTTTCTTGTCATTTATGTAAAAATTAAAAATAAGATTTCCTAAGAGATAAAAGTCACTTTATAAATAACAGCATTCAAATGAAACTTTATCCAGTATTAAAATATTTATGTTTATTAACTAAAATCCACTTCATAGACCCATAATGGTGACTGAATTTGGAGTCACATAAATTCCTACTGAGTTAAAGAGAAACGGAAAAGTTAATACTTTTGTGTACACTTTGATGTCTCTTTCTGGATTTATCATTTTCAGGACTCCTTTTGGTCTTAACCATTAACACAGTGGGGCTTCCCTGGTGGCTAAAGACCGTAATAAATCTGCCTGCAGTGCAGGAGACCCAGGTTCAACTACAGGGTCAGAAAGATCTCTTGGAGAAGGGAATGACTACCCACTCCAGTATTCTTGACTGGAGAATTCCATGGACAGAAGAGCCTGGTAGGCTACAGTCCATGGGGTCACAAAGAGTTGGACACAACTGAGTGAGTAACACTTTCACATTTACACTTTTCACTACACAGTAAGCTCCTAAGGGAAGGAAAGTGTCTTAATCACATTTGTCTTCTGTTAGTAGAAAGAAGAACCTGGTGCAATGTAAGTAATAAGCAATGCTTGAACAATAATGAATGTTTTCAAGAAATAAATGTATGCAAATAATGGGTAAGACATTTCAATAGAGATGTTCAAAATATAGACTGCTAATGCAAGCATTTAAAAAAAATTAATATTACATGCACTGTAACACCAACACACTTGCTCTACAGAATTTCAATTTTGAGAGAGTACAATTGACTAAGCAGTGTTTATCAACAGAACTGTTCTCTGGACTTGTCTGCCTACTCCTCATCCCTACTTGGCATATACAACATGTATACAATATCTATCATAACCTTTCTGCTCTAAAAAGAGGACAGGTGGAAAGCTCAAATATTCACCTGTAGGCTGTTAATATTAATGCTTGTCAGGAATGCAACAGAGAATGTTGGAGATTATGGAAAACTGGAGAGGACACACACGTTCAGTTTAAAAGGGATGGCCATGGCTCAAACACTTCTAATGGCTGTCATGTGATTATAAAAGCCTTATGTTTTCAGCTTTTTTAGTTTTACAAAAGAAGCAGAAAATCTAGGTGCTTTATGAAATAACTTTATTTCTAAATATCAGTGACTCTGAAAAAATTATGAAACAGTCAACTGAATTGTGGAATAAATCTGGTCATGGGGAGGAGTTTGAGACTTCTGGATTAGATAAAGACATAAAACAACTTTCTATAACTTTTGTATGTACCAGATTCTTTTCATGGCACTTTATGTAAATTCATCAACTCATTTCAATCTCATGATCACCAGGTTTTTTAAAGATAAGGAAACTGAACCATAGAAAGATTATATCATATGCCCAAGATCATACAGCCTGTAAAATGCAGAACCATGAACTCAGGTAGTCTTGTTCTGGGCTTGCTTCCTCTTTTCTTAGTCTCTCCCAGCTCTCATATCCCCTGATTTTATACTAATATAAAAATAGAAAATATTTTCTGCCCTTCATTTAAGTCATGAAAGAAGAGTTCATAGAAATGAGAATAACAAAGCAACAGTATGTTCTACATGTCAAGTGCACTGTGAAAATATTGTGAACCATTTAACCTTAACCACAGAAAAGACTTTCAAGCAGTTTGCCTGTGCTCAGAGGATAGCATCAGAGTCAAACATGTGTTCCAGAACATTGACTAGCAGAATATATAACTTCTATTGTTTAAGTATCACTCAGTTGCCTGCCTACTTTCCTATCCAGCTGCTGTCATGCTTAAAAGATACAAGCACAACTATGTGACACAAAGCCAACCAAACATTAACCTTTTATTACTGAAATTTTAAGATCTAGCCTTTTTGATTATCAAAGAACTGGGCAGAATAGCGCCTTATAACAATTTGCCCCTCCTGCTATCAAGATGGATCTACCTAATTTAACAAGTGTTTCCCAGGACAAATTCTACCCAGAGGGTCAAGTCAGATGCTATAGGACATACAAAGATTAGTCAGTAACAGTCTCTGTGCCCAATAAGCTTACTGCCCAACAGAATTCTGGACACAACATAACTGTTATTATTAACCTGTGCCCTGTCCTTCTTTAGGTTCTGCTGTACGTACTCTTCAGATTCCAGGTCATATATCACCTTCTCCAAAAGGCCTCCAGACTACCTCATTTCCTGCCCACATCCCTTCCACACTCTTTTACTCTCTGGCACATCATACTTTCTCATCCAGGGCAATTACTGCAGCCTACAACTTGTCTTACCTGTTTATTAGGTAAACAAAACCATCTCCCTTCAGTAGAATATAAGTTCCATGAGAATGGGAACTTGACATCACCATATCATCAACTTCTGAAAAGCTGCCTCACACAGAATAAGTGCCCATATGCATCCAGGTTCAAAGAAAAAATAAACCATTTCCATGGTGGAGATGACAGGGTCATTCAGAAAAGGAGTTTCCTGATGAAGAGGTACTAGGTGTGGACCCTGAAGTGAGTCTTGCCATGTAATGGCTATGTTAACTATTATTAGCAGCCAAAATTCTGTTTAGGAAAATTCAGTCCTCCCAGTATTTGGACTGACTAGAGATTTCTTTTATATACTCTGAAGTCTGTTTATCCCACTTGGAGATGATTATCTAACCTCACCCATCATCACTACTTGTGAAACATGACAGTGAATGCTTAGTCTGAGGTTATTTTATGAAGGGAAAAGAAACGATTGACGTCTTTCCACAACACTTAGATGAGTATTTCGTCTCAAAAATGGGGAATCTGGGATTTTCCAGGGCAGTTCCTGGGCAACAGGGAAGTCTCAACACCCCTGTGAAATGGAGTTCACATATGAACACTCTGGTGCCATGCCCTGTAATTCACTGAGTGGAGGGTATGGTGTTTGGTGAATTTTAAATTGTTTGGTGCTATTCTGTTACAATTTTAACTCTATAGGTCTGGAACTAGCTGCCAAGTGTGCAGATAAATGAGTTTGGCTACTCAGTTGGATACCCTAAATATATAGCATAAACAAAATCTAATCAACACCTTTTCAAAACAGTGAAAAGGACTGCTACAGGGCAGAAAAAAAGTATACCCCCTGCTCAGAGGTGATGGATGCTGTTTCACAGTAGAGAATCCACTTTTAATGTTTGAAGCAATTTGTGAAAGGTTTCACACTAATAAAATATATAATCTCTTAAAAATACAAGGTGATCTGGACTTGCTGAGTGCTAAAGCAGTCTTGGAAGTTACATTAACTTTTATATTGCCTCACTCTTTCTAAGTAAACAGAAATGAAGGATAAAGGAATCTAACTATTTTCTTAAGCAATCCACCTCTTCCAGGGAGAGTACTGGACCTGTTGGAGAGTTGTTACAAATTGCATGCACTGTTCTTCCAAAATGTCAGTTACTTACAGCCTGTAAATCTGTGGGTTCTTGGAGGAAAGGGGAAACATAAGACCACCTCTCCATAAGGATAAACTTGAGGGCAGTGTAACCTTAATGTCACATGCTATACATTCATAAAATAAAAATGGAGTATTTCCACTGAGGAAGAAAATAACTTTGCATGTCAACAAGTAGCGGGCTTTGACTGTCATAGTTCATCTACATACAGAATGTGAACTGGAAGGTAAGCAGATCATGTGGAAAATTCAAGAACAGTGATTTTAGGGATACATATTCTCATAGTGGGCCTCTGTGGTAGCTCAGAATGTAAAGAATCTGCCTTCAATGCAGGAGAAAGTGAAAGTGAAGTCGCTCAGTCGTGTCCAATTCTTTTAGACCCCATGGACTGTAGCCTATGAGGTTCCTCCATCTATGGAATTTCCCAGGCAAGAATACTGGAGTGGGTTTCCATTTTCTTCTCCAGGTGATCTTCCCCACCCAGGGATCGAACCCGGGTCTCCCGCGTTGCATTGCGAGCAAATGCTTTTACCGTCTGAGCCACCAGGAAAGTGCAAGAGACTCGGGTTCAATCCCTGGGTCGGAAAGATCCCCTAAAGAAGGGTATTTGACCCTGATTGAATAGACAGGGGGCCTGGCCTCAGTTTATGAGTTCATGGGAAAGCTGAATGAAACAATCTGGAAAGATGCTTTCCTTTCGATTACTGCCTTGGACACACCAAGGAGAAGCTGGAAAAAGCGTGACATAAACACAGTGCAAAGCTGCAAAGTTGCCTCTCCCTTCAAAAATGGCCCACAAGGATAACTCTACAGTATTTTATAGAATCTTAGCCCATAACAATCAATGATGAATATTTAGTATGTGTGCATAAGTATGTGCACATGTGCTTTTGCAAGAATCAAAGAGTAGATTTTAATGCAACTTAAAACAGAGAAAGAAAAGTATGAGACTTTTTTTTTACCTACCAAAAGAAAAAAAAAAAGAAGCTGACTTTTAAAAGTATAGCAAAGAATTAACTCAGTGAAATTATGTCAGTGTACACAGCTACAGAGAAACAGACACTTCCAAAAACTGGGCTATTTGGGGAAAAGCCCATTTGTTCATAACTTCTGGACTCTGTTTCATCTTACATCTCACTATATTTATTACCAAAATTGCAATACTCTTATTACTCTTCTTGAGAAGGGAGTGATGACTTCATCTCACCAGACAGAACCAATCTAATGGTTAGAACCAGGTCTTGTGGACCAAGTAAAATGATGTATTTGTGAACACACTGATAAAACATTTTAGAAACTGAATGATTTCTAAAGTTTCTAGAAGTTTAATTTATAGTACCAATTCTGATCTTCCACTCTCTTCACTCCTCCTTATTATCTCTTCTACACAAACCTTTAGTTTTTCACTGGGTCAGAACATTTATGAGGATACAGAAATTCTGCAAGTAAAAACGAGCAACCTTTTTTTCATAGTACTCAGCGAGGGGCACTGTGGTCACAACTGATGAATATGGCAGGCTGGATGTGACACTAGACAGAAACAGCCACTGAGCAAATGCTTGTCACTGGTAACAGGGTGGATCCGGGGCTGTTTTGCACCTTAAAGCAAAGGACAATGCTTTGTGTCTTAAGGCATGGTTTGTGGAGGAGTGTTATAGAGGCTAAGGTGTCTTTGCAATATGAGTACATGAGTCTTCACTAAAGATTCATTCGTTTCAAAGATCAGTTGGTAAATGTGGACAAGTGGTATATGATGCCCCCTTCCTCAGTGGCATTCATGAAGAACTCTCCAGCTGTGTTCACATTTAGAATTACACATCTGGAAGTCTGTGTGCAGAGTACAAAATAATAATGTACATATGATAAGCTAGACACATTGAATGAAATCAGGCAACAGCTGATTAACAATACATCAAAGTAGGCCTCACACTCTTAATTTTACTGATGAGTTCCTTCCTGACAAACCTACCACTACACATACTCTTCTGACTCTCAGGGTAAGGGCTGCTTGAAGAATTCTTGGATGTCTTTTCCTCACTGAAAGTATACACTGGAGAACTAGTTTACACAATCATCAAAAGAAATCTCGAAATATCTGGCTAATGTACTACCTAGACGTCACGGCACATATTGAAATGGAAAAAAGACTTATTCATTCAGATTAATCACCAGGATTCCTGGAACTCCAGAACACAAGCATAAAAAGTAAAGTCTCTACCTCTAGATAGACTTTTGCTACTTTGGAAAATATCCTGGAAAATATTTGGCCAGAAATTTCACCATAGTTACATTCAGGATTAGAAATAACTTTACCCCCATTATTTGCTCATTTGAAAGGAATCTGTTTTGACTGTTATAAAGCATATCAGGATCATACCCAATTACAGGTAGATAATGGCGTGCTGTGATTCATGGGGTTGCAAAGAGTCGGACACAACTGAGCGACTGAAATGAACTGAACTGAACGTAATACTGGTATGCTTGTTTGTTTTTTTTTTAATTTATTAATGAACAGAAACAGTAATTGAAGGAGTCATTTTGTGGGGATGGTTTCTAGGAAGTATGCAGCGAAGGGCTCCTTTCAGTACACTTGTCTTAGTTAAATGGGAGTCAGTAAACTCTATAAAAAATAATAGCAGTTTACAGCAAATTATCATTTAGAAAATATGTACCCTCTCATAAAAAGTTAAACTGAATATTTTCCAAATGTTATTAAAAAATCCTAAAGGATGTGAAGTGTAAACAGTCAAACATAGGAAAAGCTTTTTAAATAAGCAATTTATATTCTAATAATATCTGTAAGGCAGTCTGAAAGTTAAGAATTACCAAAAAGACTTGTCTAGAAGCATTTAATTTCACACACACATACACAATTCTAGAGCCTCTTAACTTCAAAGTTGTAATAGTAAATGTTTCCTTAAAGACATTTTAAACATTTAAAATAACTTCAGCAAAGTTCTTAAATTTTTAAAAAATTCCATAGGCCTGCCTAACTTAAAAAGAAAAAATCATGCCATGACAGTGTCCTGTCATTACAAAGGACACCGGTGCTTTAAATTCTGTTCCATTTTCTAACTTGACTTCAGTTCACTCACGTAAAGAGAAAACTATTCTTCTGAATCATTTGAAAATAATATAATATTTAATCTGCCTACAATGATTTATTTCCAATACTATTCCACTTACAGTAAGATAAGGAGTGGAAATAAGTTTTCTCTATATGGGAAAAAGCCATCAAAAACACATGTAAAATTGAAGATATACTTCTACCCTTGATTAACAGACAGAATAGTACATATTCTAAACAACAACCAACAAGCAGCTCAACAGAGAAAGAGACAGGGAATTCACCACAGGTAAAATACAAATGGCCAATGAATATATGAAAAGCTGTTTCTCTTCTCTAGTAAAGTAATGATATTTATTAATAGAAATTATTTTACCTATCCAATTAGTGGATAATTGGGTAATTTAAAAATACTGATTGATACAACTGCCTGTTGGGAAGAGTATGAGGAAACAGACTCTCATACACTGTAGTCAGTGAAGTTATAAATTTAAACTCCTACAACGTTTTGAAGAACTAGTTGACCACAAAATGCATATATTCTTCAGTCTACTTGGCTTCTAAGGATATAACCTTCTAGAGTCATTTAATAAATACTTACTGATAAACCTATAATAAGTTTACAAATGTGCAAAAAATACAGACAAGGACACCTATTTCAGTATTGTTTTTTAAAAAGGAATCAATCTAATCAATAGAGATTAATTAATATGCATCATTGTAATGTAATACTAGGAGCTTCTACAAAAACTTTCTGTTTGCATTTTGTTTCCCTCAGGAGCTAATCCATGAAGGCCTAGCTGCCTGCAAGATGTACAACTTGCATAGAAAAGCCAACTACTCGTCAGTCCTCTTTTATACAATCTGCTCTGACTTCAGTGCAGGAGGGTGAACTGGAAAATGCTTCCTATCCTTGTTTGGCTTTATTCCCAAAGGATAATTTGAAGGGAAAGATACTACTCCACATTTAAAATTATGTCTGGAAGGCACAGTAAATTACAAAATTTAAATTTATAAGAATATCACTGACCAAGCATTTACTCTGAACTTTTCTAATTAGGGCACATTTTGAATAGGTTGATTTTTCAAACATGGGAATTTACTATTATTGAAGCAGATCTCTTCATTTTACATCTTATGAATCAAGATATCTTGACTTCTCAATTTTATTTAACCCAGAACATGTTCTGGTTGTGTTTTCATTAGCGTCCTTTGTTAGAGTTACCTTAACACGACCATTTTAGAAGGGACACTGATAACGGTATTTGACATTTATAGTCTCATGAAGGAAAATAATAATATGTCAACCCTCAATTCACAGAAGTACAGAAAAGAAAAATGAAACATTAACAAGTCAACTGGTCGAAACAAGTTATCACAATAAGAGCACTGTTGTTTATCGTGCTTTAACACTTGACTTCTCGCCAATGTTTAGGTTGTTAATTGCCTAAGATGGATAAAAAGTCAATTTTTGAGGGGGTATTTCTTAAAACCTTTATGAATGAAATGAGCTTCTTTTCCATATATAGTTTCTTCTTGGATTGAGACCTTAATACATACAGATGCATACCATCATTTTTAAATAGACTGTGATTAGACTATAAACTAAATAGACTATGATGATACATTAAGAAAAAGCTCTTTCCCTAAAAAGTTAGTCATTTTCAGACAGTGGCTGCCCTCTGCCTTACTGTGCCAACCAACACTGGTGGATATCAGGATAATGACCTCACTTGGCATGGTTCTGTGGTGCTAGCACCAGCATACAGTTCTAACGTGTACATTTCAGTAACTTTGCTACAAGGGTTCTGTTCCCTTCTGTGTTCTACACTCTTCTCAACTGGTCTGCTCAGTTTCATAGAAAAGACACCAATGCTATGGAATCAAGGAATCTAAAGGCAAAATTTAATCTAACGAACCATCTATTAGTCTAAAGCCTGCATTGCTCTTTGTCTTACCGAAGGCTGTGAAAACTTGAACAGTAACATCAGGAAAAGAAAACAACCACCAACACCACCCGTGGGCTTTCTGCAGTTCAAGAGGTTGGATTCTGAGCTAAAATTCTAACCTGAGTATTCTCACAGAATCAAAACAGATAACTGTCTGATGTTAATTTAATATTATAATGCTGGTTTACAAAAAGATAGTGAAGCACATTTCTAAGTAGAGATAGTACCTACCTCAAAGCCAGGACTCACAGGAGACTGAAACATGAAGTTGTAAAGAGCAAAAAGCAGACAACGGTGCAGAATAAAGGAAGGAAAAAGATAAGAGAACCATGTTATTAGAATAAAGCAATGCATGTTGCTCAACAATATTATTAGCAAATAATAGATTTGTTTTCAACAAAAAGCAAAATGTGATACTCATCAGTCTTTGTGGAACAGAAACATCTGGGCTAGAAATTACTTTTTAATATGTAAATGGGACTAGAGACTTTAAGTTAAGATTGCAAAAACAGAGTTTATAGTTTTGAGCTGGTAGAGGGGGAAAAAAATCTACTTATCAGTGTCAGTGATGAGAGACATTCACCTTGTTGAAAATAAATCAGAGACAGAACGAAGCATTTTGACCTTTAAGTGAAAGATGAGATTTTCTTCACAATAATGCATCCTCTCAATGGGAAAAGAAAGGAAAAGGTCATCAAAGTAATCAAAGGTGACATAGTTATTATCTGCCTTCAGGCAGGGATAAGCTGATGAATAATCAGTATCAGTCAGTGCTGTACAAACCTGGAAAGTCCAGTATAGGTTTAGAGTTTTAATGAGAGAAATATATCTGTGGTGTATTCTTTGATCATTTTAGAGTGTTTGATGCATAGCATTGCTTTCCTGTCTGATTTCACCCAAGTTTGAAATATAATTCAAAAGTTGAAAGGCTATTAAAAATTTGTTAATGAAAAAAGAATTTTAGCTAAGTAAACAAGTATCTGGCAATTTATGCTGAATACACTTTTTTTCATCTCTGTTTCCTCAAGCTTTGGAGGTCACCTCTATTTGATAACTAGAAATCAAGTCTAAACTAAAAATAGTTGACTGTCTTAAACAAAAAATACATGACTGTGTTTTGAAATCAGTAATATTCCCAGTATTGAATAAACCATTACACTTTGAGAAAAATCCCAGTATTTCTTCTCTCTATCCCTAAGTATACTAAGTTGCAATCTACTGCTAAACCATTTTGTCAGAGACTTTGGAAAGTGATATACATTTACACTGGGGTTCTGCTAAGATTAACTGTTACTCAGTAATACCTGTGTTAGATTACTGGATTAACGTGAAGCATAAGCAGAATTCAGGGACAACAATGGCTCATTTGGCCAGATCCAAACATGATTTTGGAGGAGAAATATAACCGTTTCAATGTACTTTTATGGAACATTTTCACACAGAGGCAAAACTTTCTCTTTGGGAGAAGTCAATCAAATTTCCTCAATTTCTAAAATAAGATATGATCCTTGTCATCAACGTATCTCATATCCAAAGCACCGGATTTTCTTCCAGTGTAGCTCTGAATGTCTTCATTCTGGGCTATCATCAGAATTCAACTCTAGCTTAGTGCTGCTTCAGTGCTTGGTACTTGAAGATGGCCTAGGCAACATGAATTGATTTATTCCTTTAAGTTACCATTTCTAAAAGAGTATTTCTTCCCATTAGGTATTTCCAGGTTTTTTGAGAAAAGGGGATTCCATATTTGAGTCAGTTTAGGAGCACTGATTTCATTATTGTAAGACTTCTGTGAACCATAACTGTACTCAGTGAATACTGTGATGTCCAGTACTTGGATAGACAAAGAAGCATTTCCTAATCTTATCTGATTAGGAGAATGAATTTTTGGATGATATTTTACAGCACCATTATCTTAAAGAAAAAATTGGGGGAATCACACACCTCTGTATTGAATCACCAGAAATGTCCATAAGTCACCAAGAAAAAGAGAACCACCTGTTCTTTCGGGAGGTGGTTGGAATATTTTACTAGTGCTTTGTTTTTATTTTTGTTTCCTCCTTGAAGGAAGATCATATGGATAACAGTTTTATATCTGTGGTGAAGATTATTATAGAAAATGTTTATTATGTAAACGAATACTATATATATTAGGATGTTGTGGCATGTTACTTTCATTTAGCACTCAGAGAATTTATGTTTCCTGTTACTGAATAATGCAATTTCTATAACTTTAAACTGATTGACAGGAGTCTCAGAATTAAATTGAAGTATTAATTATTCTGATACAGTATTTCATTCTTTTCTCACATGACTTGGGATGAAGAATCGTAATGACTTTGTAACTTTCTATTAGGATATGTACTTGCTATTGTCATTTAAAAATATCTTTACTGAGGTACAATTTTTATGGCATAAAGTACAGAAAATTCTAGGTATACCTCTTGAACATAAAAGCATGGACCTCTACCCAGATCAAGATATAGAATATTTCCAGTATCCAGAATGGTTCTCTCCTGCTCCCTCTTAGTTTTTATTGATCAGAACTTCAGACACTAGATTCATAAGCATATAAACTTTGTGTCCATTTTTCCCCTAAATATTATTTTGTGAGATTCATTTATGTTGCTGAAGGAATCAAGAGTTCCTCAATTCTATTGCTGTATTGCTATATACTATTCTCCCATTGTATGACTCTATAATTATTTGTTTCTAGCTTTTAGCTATGATCAATAAAAATGCTAAAAACATGCTTGTAACAATAGGAATCACGTTGACACCACTCCCCTGCCCCCAAGATGAAATAGTTAGGTATCCATGTAAAAAATATGAGTAAGATTTATAAGAGGAAAAATACAAAACTTTGATGAGTGACATCAAAGAGCTAAATAACAGAGATATCCCACATTCACATTTAGGAAGACTCAATACTGTCAATTTCTGTTATTCTCAACTTCATCAATAAATTTAATGCAACCCCAATCAAAATTGCAGCAAATTATTTTATGGATATTAAGAAAGTGATTTTACATTTTATATGGAGAGGCAAAAGACAGAGTATAGCCAATGCCATTCTGAAGAGAAGAACAAAGTTAAAGGAACAATACTATTTAACTTCAAGAGTTACTATAAAGTTATAATAATCAAAACAGTGTGGTGTAAGAATGACAAGTAGAACAATAATCAGAACAGTGAGTCCCCGAACAGGCCCCCATAAATACAGTGAATTCACCTTTGACAAAGTATCAAAGGCAATAAAATGGAGAAAAGATGGTCTCTTCAATAAATGGTACTGGTGACTCACATATAAACAAACGAATTTACACACGAACATTACATGAATTGAATTAATTAACTTAAATTAAGAAGTGAATTAATTTGTCTATGCCCATAGCACCTGGACTGTGTCCAGCCTTGTCTGATCTTGCAAGCTAAGCAGGGCTGGGCCTGGTTAGTACTTGGACGTGAGAAGTGAATTAATTTAAGTCATTTTAACTCTACATGAATCATAGACCTAAATGTAAAACACAACACTATAAAAAAATCACAGAAGATAGCAAGATAGCATAAAAGAAAACCTAGGTGACCTTGGATATGGCGATGCCTTTTAAAATACAAAACCAAAGAGACAATCCATGAAAGATAAGCCAGATTTCATTAAAATGAAAAACTTCTGCTCTGCAAAAGACAACTGCAAGAGAATCTCTACATCTGGTGTAGAGATATTTCATTGTAGATTAACTTTAGACTCTTTGATAATGAATGATACAAAATATATTTTCAATGCTTATCAGCTGTCTTCTTCTGTAAAGTGCTGTTTAAGCACTTTGCTTATATCTTAAATAAGATTGTCTGTCTTTCAAAGTTTCACAGATGTTCTTCATACGTTTGGATATGAGTCTTTTATAAGATATATATATATGTATATAAATATACACATATATATTGAAAATGTCTTCTTTTATTCTATGAATTGCTTTTCCACATTTTTAATGGTATATTTCACTGAAAACAATCTGCTACTTTTAATGGTGCCTTTATCATTTTTTTCCCTTTGTGTTTGAGTCCTATTTTTAAAAGTTTCTCATGACTCAAGTTATTGTAAATATTCTTCTATGTTATTTCCTAGAAGCTTCTAATCTGCCTAAAAGTTATTTTCATGTGGTATAAGGTAAGGTCATGATTCATATTTTCCACATACATATACAGATATACTTGTTGAAAAATTCTTTTTCTCACAGCAGTGGTATAATTGTCAAAAATTAGTTGGTCTATAGAAGCACATAGTTTCTGGACTCGTCCTGTTCTGTTTCATTGGTTTATTAATATTTTTCTGTTCCTGTATAATACCACATTGTCTTTATACTTAATCTTGTGTAACACCACATTGTTTTAACTATGACTTTATGGTGGTATGTTTGGGAATTCTCCAGCTTTGTTCTACATCAGGGGTTCTCAAACTCCACACTACTGACATTCTGAGCCAGCTACTTCTTTGCTTGGGGGAGCTGTCTGGTGCATTGGTCCCTCAAATCCTGTCTTGGTTGTTCTTGGGTACTTTAAATATTGTTTTGTTATGTTCTGTTATACTTTATTCAGTTTTTATAACTGTTCCTTATAGGAGAGTTGATTGATACAAGCTTCTTCATAGCTAGGAGCAAAACTTCTGGAGTAAATTATTAACTTTTGCCTAAGTCTAAGCCTTGCATAACATGATTTTAAATAAATGACTTTCTTTAACTTTTCCTTAATACCTCACAAACATCTGTAATTTTTAAAAAAATAATGTGTAAGTCACACATAAACTGGATCATTTAAACTGGAATCAAGACTGCTAGGAGAAATATCAATAACCTCAGATATGCAAATGACACCACCTTTATGGCAGAAGGTGAAGAAGAACTAAAGAGCCTGTTGATGAAAGTGAAAAAGGAGAGTGAAAAAGCTGGTTCAAAACTCAACATTCAGAAAACTAAGATAATGGTATCCGGTCCCATCACTTCATGGCAAATAGATGGGGCAAAAATAGAAACAGTGAGAGACTATTTTGGGGGGCTCCAAAATCACTGCAGATGGTGACTGTAGCCATAAAATTCAAAGACACTTGCTCCTTGGAAGGAAAGCTATGACCAACCTAGACAGCATATTAAAAAGCAGAGACATTACTTTGTCAAAAAAGGTCCGTTTAGTCAAAGCTATGGTTTTTCTAGTAGTCATGTATGGATGTGAGAGTTGGACTATAAAGAAAGCTGAGTGCCAAAGAATTGATGTTTTTGAACTGTGGTGCTGGAGAAGACTCTTGAGAGTTCCTTGGACTGCAAGGAGATCCAACCAGTCCATCCTAAAGGAAATCAGTCCTGAATACTCATTGGAAGGACTGATGCTGAAGCTGAAACTCCAATACTTTGGACACCTGATGCAAAGAGCTGACTCATCTGAAAAGACCCTGATGCTGGGAAAAACTGAAGGCAGGAAGAGAAGGGGACAACAGAGGATGAGATGGTTGGAGGGCATCACCAACATGAGCAATGCACATGAGTTTGAGTAGGCTCTAGGAGTTGGTGATGGACAGGGAAGCCTGGTGTGCTGCAGTCCATGGGGTTGCAAAGAGTCGGACATGACTGAGCGACTGAACTGACTGAATCTTGACTTCCTTCTGCAACTGTCTAAAAGTTTATAAAACTGACTTAGTCTTAGTAAGTTTACTTATGCTGCTGCTAAGTCGCTTCAGATGTGTCCAACTCTGTGCAACCCTAAAGATGGCCGCCCACCAGGCTGCCGTCTCTGGGATTCTACAGGCAAGAACACTGGAGTGGGTTGCCATTTCCTTCTCCAAAGCATGAAAGTGAAATCGCTCAGTCGTGTCCGACCCTTAGCGACTCCATGGACCGCAGTCTACCAGGCTCTTCCGTCCATGGGATTTTCCAGGCAAGAATACTGGAGTGGGTTGCCATTGCTTTCTCCGAATAAGTTTACTTATAAAAATGAAAAACATATTAGTGTGCCCTCCTTAAGTATCTACTGAGTTTTTCTTGTTTCCTTCTAACACAAGTGATGTACAAAAAGATATACACTCTTGCAGAGATATTAAGCCATTAATTGTCTACATTTTGGATTTTCTTAAAAAATGGACTACATCATGGCTGGAATAATGGATATAGTTTACTGCCAAAGTTGATGACAGATAAAGCTTGTCATAAGATCTGTGTTGTTACGCTTCTCTTTCTATTTTAGCAGCACTACAGATATCCAAGTTCAACATACTTGCCAGAAATGGGTAAATTAATAGGATTAGCAATATTTTAATCTGTATGTGAAATGATAATTTTTAAGTTAAAAGCAAGGAATCAAGTGTGGAAGAGAATGTCATTTTCTTACATTTGGGAGAAAATCTATACTGATGGCAGACATGCAACATGGGTGGTCTAGCGGCATTAGTTAGCAGTGCCACCTTTATATAGGCCATTATTCTTTTCAGAAGTGGAAAACATTTTTTTCTGTATATGGGACTAAAATATTTTAAATCATTACCATAATATTAGAGAAGGAAATGGCAATCCACTCCAGTGTTCTTGCCTGGAGAATCCCAGGGATGGGGGAGCCTGGTGGGCTGCCGTCTCTGGGGTCGCACAGAGTTGGACACGACTGAAGTGACTTAGCAGCAGCAGCAGCAGGCATTCACTATAACTTTTAAACTATCGTTCCTGGTCTCATGTGTTTTGTCCAGAGATGAAGAGAGACATATTTGCTGTGCTCCAAGTGTGCAAAGAGAAACAAACAGGCTCCCAACAGGGACACAAAGGATATGATGAATGTAAAACACACACGTGAGAGCCGGTATGTCACAAGCACTATTTCCAAAGGCATTTTTCATTTAAAGATTACCTGAAAAGCATTTTACACAAGGTTATGAAAGTTTATATAAAATTTTTCAAAGGATCTTGTGGTCCCAAATTTTCCCACCTCATAAATATCTTACTAGATCAAAATTTTATAAGCATTCTTGGCAAATATAGTTGAAAATCTCATTTTTAAAATGTATTTTTCAAACATGTTTTTAAGTATTTATTATAAAATTTTCATTCAGTAATAAACCACTAATGAATTTGACACCTGGTGTACAATATAGTTTATAATCAAGCAATTTGAATAATTAAATAATTAAGTAATTTGATTAAATAAAGCAATTAAAGCAATTAAATGATCTGGGTGAAAAACACAAAACCCGCTTAAATACTTTGGTAATCTAAATTAAATTTGTATATAAGTTATATATATGCAAGCATGTAATAATTTAATTCATATTTATAAACTCTAAATGATATATATGATGTTTGGAAGTATATATACACATATATATATGTGCATATATGTATATATTATTAAAAACTGAGATAGCTTTAAAAGAAAAATATTCAGCATTAATTATCTAGATTCTAGTCTATTCTAATGATGAATAACTATAGAGTTTAACCTTATGAAATGTTAACTAATTTTAAAAAATCTTATCCTGGTAAAATTCAAAACAATACAAAATGATTTACAATTCTGTTTATTAAACTTGTTTAAAAATGTCTATCCTGTAAATAGTATGATTCTCATATTTAAAAGCAAGAATAACCACTAACTTATAAAATCAATACTCACAAAAATTCATATGAAATCAAGAAACTTCAGAGTTGGAAAGATAATATGAGAATTATTTGAAAAAGTAAATAGAATTTGACTTAAGCACCTTTCAGTAAGAGTATTATTAGTTCTAATACAACTTTCTAGAATAATATATAATCACACACATGTATTCTGAATAGTCACCAAAATATAATATATTCTACTAGCTACTGATGGGATTTAATGCCTGCCTTACCCTAAGAGGTTCACTTCATGAAAATACAAGAAACTCCCCCCAAAAAAGTCTTAGTAACAGAGTATGGACTTTTCCTATTTATCGAAACAAGCATTCATCTGACTTAGATATCTGGTTTATGCTGTAACAAAATTTAAGTGATATAAAGATCACAATAAAATAGTTTCCAAACAATAAATTTAATTAATATGACCTTTATAGAGATGGCTTCAAAATGTATTACCCCTCTCCACTCCAGGGATTTATTTAACCTAAATGTTTCATAATTTTTATTTTTTCTCTTTGATACTTACAATAATTACATTATAAAATGTTTTTTTGTAATATCTACTGTCAGAGTGAGTAAACATAGGATTTCCAAGCTCACACCATTAGCTTATTTCAGAGAAAAAAAAAAGTACTTATTTTAAACGTTGCACATAATCATCATAATTTTTGCTTTGCTTTGAGTGTCTGGAAAATCCAAATTTAACTTTCTTAAAGAAAATATTTAAGTCATATCCACAGATATATATGGAAATATTTAAAGTACTACATGATGTTTTTCTCATGACATTTGCCAGTGTCACTGTGACAATACATCGCCACATATGCCATTAATGCCAAACAAGTAAATACCTTCATCTTTTCATAAGAGAAAATTGCAAACTTTCTCCCACAATAAACAGTCAGCTATACCACAAAGTACTCTAATAATCTTCAGAGAAGAATATCTGTTTCCAAATTTTGACAAACTATGTTTTGCAACATTCACACATTAGCTTGTGCTGTTCTGGCTCCATGACCATGATGAAACCTCACAGATTTTAAAACTGCTCTGAGCTCACAGATAAGAGCAAACTTAAAGCTGTTGGATATTTGCTGAGGCGCTGACCAACCTACAGCACAGGCCCTGAAGAAACGTAGTCATCAACACCCTGGCTGTGTTCTTCCTCCCGGGGCACTGTCTTGGATTAACACTGTTACCACTTCATCCTTCAAATTTCTCATGTACACTGGGAAACAGATAAACAAAGAGGCCATACCAGAAGGGGCTCATCGGGGGCACTGGTGGAGAGCTCGGCAGATGCTGTGCGGACAGTGCCGAGCCCAGTAAGGGAGACATTCGAGAGCCTTCTCCGCCTCACGCCACTGCAGTTGTTGGGGATTTTAAATGCACATCTCTTGTGGTAATTCAGCCCACATCCTAGAAGGAGAAAGCAAAAATGACTTTTGTTCAATGATAAATTAAAAGCTACTCTAGTATATGGTATAAATTATGAATTTTGAGAAATAGTACTGCTTCCATTTTTCTTCAGGCTGTTTGAAAATTTAAATTTTCTCTTAAGCTTTTTCTGAGCTTTATCGTCCCAATATGTCAATAAGCGGGGTTTTGAAATCTGATGTTATTGGATGAGCTCAGCAACCAGTCTGGTTATCAGTTTTAAAAATGTTTTCTAACATAAAGGACTTGGTCTTTGAGGGATCCAGCAACAAAACTCCAAAGAGATGACCTATTTTTAGCTGCTATAAGTTCTGTTGTGAGGGAAAATTAATCATAATGTTTCACAACTTCTGAACTATACTGATTTGAGTCAAGACTCTACAAAACTTGTTTGTCTACCTGGCCTTGGACAATTTACTTCACCTCAGTCTTTCTGTTGGTAAAATGGGGATAACAACTACCTTGTAGAATCATTAAGAAAATATGTAAAATATCTCACATGCTAGTTTCCACAGGTAAATAATTAGGAAAGCACTGTTTTTCTCTCAACATTTCTATTGTTCATAGTTCTTGCATTGTAGTCTTACCTCAAAATTTTCCCATGTGTCACATAGTAGACAAATTTTCATACAACTACCCTTTAGGTAGACTTTCTTCTACCTTTTTACAAACAAAAATTCAGAAATTATGGTTACCTCATTTATAGGATTCATCATGAAAGCTTGGGTTTTTTGGTCAACATTCAAACAGCTCTATCCTTCCCTACTCCGCCTCTTAAATAGTAAGATCACGGTATAATCTGGTTTGTTTTTAAGAATACATCATGGTGTTCTAGAAATTGGATTGAGCAGTTCAAGGAGCTCTGTCCACAGAAGACGATACAACTATGATCTTGGTGTAGAAAGCTTGGTACATGTTCTAGTTGGTCACTTGACAGCTGGGTGATCTTGGATGGTTTGATTAATCTTTTCAATCTTAGCTCATTTCAACATTTGTTGAACGCTTATTATTCCAAGTTCTAGCTTAAGATATAAATTGTAATGTTTAGTCTGTTAGCAAAATAATCAACACCTTATAAGGGAGAAACATATCCACAAAATACAGGGGAAAAGATAGGAGAATCTGGTTTCCCAGATCAGAGCTAATATGTTGAAGACAGGAAATGAACAGAACAGAATCCGCGCACTCCCCAGATCCATGGAAGATATCTGAGGGAAAGAAGAAACTGCAGAAAAGGTCACAACACAAGCAGGTAACCCCAGCACGTATTCCATTGGGCCAGGAAGGGAAATAACTTTACCTTCACATTTAAGGCCTTGACGCACCAGCCCCCACAGCATTTCTCCACAGTGATCACAGAAAGCTGGAGCTCTGTATGAATGAACAAAGAGAGTGTGGGGGCGAATTTGAAAGTCTTCAAAGGTGGCGGAAGCTGTAAAAATGAAAAACATTGAAAAATAAGTTGAATGAACACCCTGATCTGCAGATAATTTGTATGCATGATAACTACTATGCAAGTATGTATATAACTCTCGGCAAAGTTAGGAAAGATGCAACACTGCTTGACTTTTAGTCATTCCACTCCATTCTTCCCAACCACAGCTTTACAAGTGGTGGCACAGGAAACTCTTTCTTGTCTTCCTGCTTCTCAAGGTCTCAGACCACTTCAAAAATAGCCAAATGGATACTTGTATATATATGGCTGAGTCTGTTTGCTTTCCACCTGAAACTATCATAACATTGTTAATCGGCTATACTCCAACATAAAATAGAAAGTTTAAAAAAATAGCCAAAACACTAGAAGAATGAATGAAAGGATAAGTCAACTTGATTTATAGATAGGGGATGTTACTTGAAAATACTTTGCTTCTTCTCTTACTTTAAATGAACCCGAGGTATTCAGAAATATTAAAGGAAAATAAACTCTTGATGAATTTTATTTAGACAGATCAGAAGAAAGTGTACTTTAATATGACCTTGAAGAGAGGTACAGTAGAAGGGTGGGGTCCAACTGGAACACAAGAAATCTAAGTTTGGGGAGATAAAGTTGTTTGAACTCTTATGCAATATAACCAAGCATTTGAATCCTGACCTAAAAATAACAAGCAGCCTCTTCACCAATGTGCCAAACAGAGGAATTTAATATACACACTGCTGAACTTCAGTCCACTTTGAAAAATATACTTTAGAAAATCATATTCATGCTATAGGGTATTTTTATTATTGCTTATTGTTATTTATTCTATATGATATTCATACAGAGTGTTGAAATTCATTATTTTTTAACTATACTTTTCCTTAGGATTTTTTAATTATGTTGTAAAAGCAGTTTATGTTTCTTTTGGTGTTGCTTAAATCAAGAAATAGAAAGGTACAGAGAATACAAAGTGAAAGGCCACCCCTTTCTCCCAAATTCTAATGAGTGGGGCTGTATTTTCTAGACCTCTTTGCACACATAGCCTGATCTTGAGGCTGCCGAGTACAGCCTGGGAAGAGCTGACCATAGACTGAGACGAGCTTGGGGAGGCTGTGCCATTATCTGAGTGACACCTCACTTAATCATCATGAGCTTCAGTTTCCCACACACAAAAAGAAAGGGCGGACTGATGGTGACTTCTCTTAACCCCTGAAGTGTAAACTTCCGTTAATCTTAGAAGAGGACCAGGTGCACTTAATTTCATAAGGTTTTATGCCAAGATAATTTTGTGGGAAACTTAGGTATTACACAGATCATTCTACTCGACCTTCCCTTCGCTTCCTCCTGTTTGTCTTCTTGCCTCGCTTTTCCAACACTTATTAAACGCCTTTTCCTTGTTGTCTGTCAATGGCACCAATCCAGTTTAAAAATGTAAAGATAAGCAAGACATATTTACAGAGCCTACCAGACCAGCAGGAGACAGATAAAAACAGATTTTAAAAACTCCATAATAACTTTTAAATAACTTAAAATAACTTTTTAAGGTTCAAAGAAGCTACCAAGTTTGGCCTAAATTACTAAATAGGACTAAGACTACAGCCCACAAGTGTTTTGTCTCCGATCCAGGCTCCTTTTCATCATTCCTGTGTTACATCTCATCTTTCCTAACTCTGCCCCAAGAGTTATATCCAACAGCCCCACTGCGCAAGAAATAAACATCTGCAGTTTCCTACTGGTGCTTTGGATAGCAAGTATGGGCCAACAAATCGCCAGTGGAGAATACTTAGGAAGTGCTTACCTTGCTAAGTATGCAAAGTGTGACAGAGTGAATGCTGACGCTGTAGGCAATTCACCCCTGCTAGACAGATGTCCAAAACTAGGAGGACAACTTTGAGAGTATCATATCCCTCAGGGCAAATGAAAATAGAACATGCAGGAAAGCGAAACACTTTAATCAGAAAGAATATTACTGACAGTTCACAGAACATATAATTGGACCATAAAAGGAGATGAAAAATTTTAATGGGTTGGTTTTCCCTTGAATCTTGAATAAAAGTACTTTATTCCAAATTAATGTGCTTTATTATTGGAAATAAACTATCAACTTAATAAAGGTACAATTTTTACTCAAAGGAAAGATAATGAGAATGATAATACGGTTAAGGTTTATTGTACTCTTACTTGAATACTGGACACTACACTAAGAGATTAAAGTGTGGGAAGAAGGAGCTAATCAAAGAACTGTAGCCAAGTAACCTGCTCTAGCATTACCTACAAGGAGTTCTGATTAATGTTAATATTTCTTACAAAAAGAATTTAAAATGAAATAAGATTGAGAAATTGCATTATTATGTTTCTCACTTCAAGTTTCACAATATTACAGTCAATGCTTATTCTAAGTAAATCAGTAAAAGGTATGGTTTGAGTACCAATCAATTTGCTTCTATAATCTGGTCAAAATGTGTCTAATTTTGTAAATGCTAACTCCTCCTTAAAATTGGTCTCTCACCATCATGGACAAAAATTGTTTTTAAAACATCAAAGAAAATAGCTAAAGAAAATATTTTGTGCCAACCATTAACTCCTAACTTCTCCCCTGCCTCTCCCTCCACCCCCTACTCCCACTGAATGACACCCAAACAAATGTGGCAATACCATGATAGCAATTAGTTAAATAATTACAGTAGTTTTCAAAATAAGGAATCTTAGTACCTGACAATACTAATACCTAGCTGCATTCAGATTTTTTGAATTAATCAGAAAGAACATAAATAATTAAAAAGATTTTCAAAGACACCCCCAACCCAATTTATGTCAGGTACATTTGTTTTTTCACTTTTTGAAGGGGATTAACATTCATAAGCAGTTAGCACCCTTGACTTATGTTTAAATGCCATTTTCTAAAGTTCAATTTTAATTTTAGAATAATTAAATACATTTTTAAGATAAAACTACTAAGTATGGTGAGGTTTCACATGCATTTGAAATCAAAGCACAACATCAATTCATTATGAATTTACCTGTTTCTGCACCCTGGGGGAAATCAGCATTAGCTGAGTGTATGCATGCCATCTTGCCTAATCACAAAATTGCACTGCAGAGATAATCACTTAGCACAGGAAAACAAAGTGCATGCTGTAATTCCATTTCACTTAAGGTTTGGAAGCAAAATGGACAGAGAAGAACAGGAATATTAAAGTGTTTAGAGATTCCAAGAGAGGACAATGTGCTATCTGTCTGGATGTCACAATCAATCAGGTGACCTAAATTAAAACAAGGCTACACACTAAACACAATGGGCCCCTTATACTGGTATTTGTATCTCTGATTTGCTCTATTCACAGTCTATTGTTATACTCATAGGTGCAGGAGAGGAGAAAATGGCATGCTTTCCTTAGTCATTGAGCATTTGAAACAGGTAATTGAGCCAAAAACTCTAAGATAATCAGTACTTCTTTTAAGGCTCATTATAAATTGTTGCACAAAATGGAATAAACTGTTTGGTTAGCAGTACAGAAGAAATTAGGCTTCTGAAGCAAAATAAATAATCTCTGGAGGTCAAGTTTATTTGCATAATAAAATAAAATAATGTCCCATCTTGCAAGATCTTCAGTTAATTTCTCTTACTGGTAATTTTGGCAACTGGGGAGAAGCATTAACTCTTTCTGGCACAGACAGGTTGGAACAGGTATAAGAAGAAGAAAAGCTTAACACATTTCAAGTATCATCTCATTCAATTTTTCACAAGGACTTTATGAAGTAGATATTATTATCCCCACTTTACAGATGAGAAAATTGAGTCCCAGAAAAATTAAGGAGCTGTCCTAGGTGACACAGGATCTTGATTCAGACAATCTGACACTTGACATACGAACTCTGAATAAAATAACCATATTCTCTATTAAAATTCTGTGGATTATAAATTTTCTGCATATTTAATGAATTACTAGGAAAAGATTAAAAAAAAAAAAAAAGAAATACTGCAAGCAAATATAACACACCACTAAAGGCTTCCCTGGTGGTTTAGACGGTAAAGAATCCGCCTGCAATGGAGGGGACCTGGGTAGTCTCTAGTTTGGAAGATCCGCTGGAGGAGGGCATGACAACCCACTCTGGTATTCTTGCCTGGAGAATCCCCATAGACACAGGAGCCTGCGGGGAGCTACAATCCATGGGGTTGCAAACCTTGGACATGACTGAGCGATAAGCACATTGTAAGGTGCATCCTTACCTCAGAGTTGCAAAAAAATACTGAGTAAAATAGTCCATGAAATAACATATAGAATGAAATTAATTCAGCTTATGATCAACATTCAGAAAACTAAGATCATGGCATCCAGTCCCATCACCTCATGGCAAAGAGATGGGGAAACAGTGGCTGACTTTATTTTTTGGGGCTCTAAAATCACTGCAGATGGTGATTGCAGCCATGAAATTAAAAGACGCCTGCTCCTTGGAAAGAAAGTTATGACCAACCTAGACAGCATATTAAAAAACAGAGACATTACTTTGTCAACAAAGGTCCATCTAGTCAAGGCTATGGTTTTTCCAGTAGTCATGTATGGATGTGAGAGTTGGACTATAAAGAAAGCTGAGTGCTGAAGAATTGATGCTTTTGAACTGTGATGTTGGAGAAGACTCTTGAGAGTCCCTTGGACTGCAAGGAGATCCAACCAGTCCATCCTAAAGGAGATTCTGGGTCTGGAAGGACTGATGTTGAAGCTGAAACTCCAATACTCTGACCACCTGATGCGAAGAGCTGACTCATTTGAAAAGACCCTGATGTTGGGAAAGATTGAGGGCAGGAGAAGGGGAAGACAGAGGATGAGATGATTGGATGGCATCGCCGACTCAATGGACATGAGTTTGGGTAACCTCTGGGAGTTGGTGATGGCCAGGGAGGCCTGGTGTGCTGCAGTTCATGGGGTCACAAAGAGTCAGACACGACTGAGCAACTGAACTGAACTGATGATCAAAAATTCTTTTAATACGTTTCTGCATATTCTTCATTTTTTGAAATCCTCCTCCCTCCAAACAAACTGGAGTTAGTAACAATAACTGGATTTAAAATCAAAGGTGATGCATAATTAACAGCCAACTGGAGTTTTGTTTCTATGTGATAACCAGTGTTATTCAATTGATAAGTCTGACCCAAAGTAAAATGTTATAAAGCTTTAAAAACTGTTAAGATTTGTTGTAGATAAATTTGTTTTTTCTTAACTTCTAGAATATTGAAAATAGCTTCTAAATACCACACCCCCAAGGTAAATATACATACTCATCAATTTTAAGGTATCCAAAGGTTAAGAAACCATATCCATTTTAACAGCCTATCCTTCATCCATACACACACATAAAAGATACACATAAGTAATCCTCTGCCAATCATGGACAAAATCCTCTGCCATATGAGAGTTTTCATTCATGTGAAAACTATTCACAAATAAGTTTATTGCATTGTAAACATCTCAAATCTTTAGAAAAAATTTTTTTTAAATATTGAGCCTGAATACTACTCTGTAACTTCTATTTGGTGTTGACAGTTTAAAAGCAAGCACTTAAAATTAAGACTTTTTGTGTCTTAATTCATGTAGGTCAAGCAGGCTGAGTACCTTTATGCATACAGTTGATAAACATTATGTTCTACTAATGTATCTAGAAGCTACTACATAGTAATGTGTGTATATATACACATATATTGTCACACAGTATATACTGGAAATAGAAAAATAACAAGGAATGGTATCTGCTGTGGAGGGTTCAAAGTCAAAATGAGGATGAGAGACCCATAAATAATCATAATACAAGATGCAGAGTGAAAACACAAAGGAGAAGGTAGCTGAGACCGCCTGGGTCTATCAGGTCCATCATGAGGGAATCACTGAAGAGAAATCTCAAGAGTGAGGAATATTTTGAAAAGCAGAAAGAGGATAAAGGAAGAGAGGAAACATTTTATATAGCTTGATTTTATTTAAAATTATCTACATATTTCTCCATAAATATAATTTTGTGGGTTCTTGACACTTCATCATCCTTGGTGTAGTGTCAAGACAGTTAGCAAGGGTGACTCCAACGCTGTCCGTGATACAGGTCACTGAGAGCTTGCAACAGATCATTCTCATGCTATTGCCCATATATCTGACTGGGTATCTGGATACACTGTCTATCTGACTACACTGGTAAAATTCAGATCGGGCACGTGCACTTCCTCTCCTCCCCTACTCCACTTACCTAATACACAGGCACACAAACACCCTAAGATGGGCAATTTCTCTGTGCTTCTCCACTGGTCCCAGTCTCTCCAAGATACTGCTGTACCATATATTCTTTTCCTCCATCCACCATTCAAGTTAATCTCATGGTTCATGTTTTTGTTATACCTGGAGACATCTAGAGTTGGGAAAGTCCCTTACCTCTCCAGAAACAACAGCATTCAACAAATTCTTGTCGAGACACTTGCAATAGTATCTTTTAGATGACTGGAGAGAAAAAAAATGAAAATTTCAAATTTTCACTCACATATGACCAGAAAAACTATCAGTGAGGAGCGATGATGGGAACTTGGGAGGCTGGGAATATATCATTCCAAAGATTGTAGCAGCCAAGGGAAGAAACATAAAATTTATTTAGCTATGCTGATCAGGCAGTTCAGAGAGTTCTGGGAAAATATTTTATAAGTCTGTGGCCAGAGACTCTTAAAAAACATATATGCCTCCAAGTGGAATAAAAAGGTCTCACAAGCTAGAGGGACAGCACAATAACAAGTCACCCTAATTAGGGAGAAGGCGAGGGGATGGTACCTAGAGAAACTGACGTAACTTCCTAGGGAACTCTGACGGGCTCAAACTAATCAAGGGAGGGCATTAACTACAGAAGAAGCAGCAGTGTCAGGGTAACAGCAAACAGTGGCCAGGCCAGTGAGAACCAGTCTAAGAACGCCAACACGAGGAGAAAGTGGAATCTTTTAAAAAGCTGGAACAGAAAAAAAGATCTTTTGGTTACTTGCTGTATGTGGAAAGAATGAAGCAGAGACAGGCCTACACTATGGAAAAATAGTTTAATGCTAATAAAGTAGGAAAAGCCAAATTATTCAACTACAGTTTTCTAGAAGTGGACTATCTATATTCAAACTAAACAAAGGGAAGAAGAAACATCAAATATACTCAAGAAGGAAACAAAAGTCTAGGGTAGAGAACAAAGATAGTCTAAAGGCTTTAGATGGACTGTCTTCAATTGACCCTGGCAAGTTATATAAATTTATAATCTTATGAAAACATCTACCATAATATTCTTAGAGAATCTTGTTGGGCTTGTGGAATTATGCTAAGAAAAACAGAAGAGGCCCTGATAAGAATGGAGAAGTTTTAAAGGAGAGTTAATGAAGAAATTTAGCCCTAGTTTATATCAAAAATCTTTATAAAACTATGACCTTTAAAATAAGTGGTGGTTGTATAAGAAAAACAAAATAAATATGATAGAGCTGATAACACAGAAATCCATTCTGTGTGAGTGAGTTAGCAAAGTTGCTTGGTCGTATCCGACTCTTTGCAACCCCAAGGACTGTAGCCTACCAGGCTCCTCTGTCCATAGGATTTTCCAGGCAAGAGTACTAGAGTGGGTTGCCATTTTCTTCTCCATTCTGTATATGAACTTAAAATATGATAGAAGAGATACCATAAATCAACACAGCAGGGAAACATAATTTAACAAATGATTTAACAATTACTTGGGGGAAAACAATTTAGATACTTACCTCCTATGTTATACAAATAGAAAAATACACATATATATTATATATACATAAAATACCTGATGAGTAAAAAGTTAAAATAACAAACCATAAAAAACTAGAAGGAAATATAAATGTTTATCAATCTCTTGAAGGAAAAAAGACTTCAGAAAGTAAGTGACATTTATAAATCTTCAAAGTAATGGAAGAAATCAAATGGAAAAGGTTTATTATTAGCAGGATAATGTAGCTGGCACTACTGACTGACCTGGCCTAAGAGTTAGGTAATAGTCTCTTTAATTTAGCATGTTTATTATAATAATTATATAGGCTAGGTCACAGAATTATGTTTAATACTTCTAAGTATCTAGAATATAATCGTCAACATTCAAGGAAAGACCTCTACACTTCTTAGATGTCAGGCAGGGAGGTGACAAGGCCTATGTTCTAGCATGAAAACTAGGAAAATTCCCAATATTCATTCATTCCTGCTCAGAAAGAAACAGATCCTTCTTCCTTGTCTTTCATTTTTATTTTCAACTAGAAACAAGCAGCAGGACAGTAGGAGTTTTAAGGGCTAAAATTCTGCTCAAGAAACAAGATGTACTCGTGAACTTGAAGAGTTCACATTTGAGCAATCCATCCTTTGTTTCCCTCCCAGGCAACTGAGCTCTGTGGCTGATGGGGAGCATCTGCCACAGAACTAGCAATGTCTCCTGCCAGGAAGATGCTACCAGAATAAAAGATACAAAAGGGCCCTCTGTGTAACTTAAGCAAGAGAGTTATAAGAACAAGTTACTATGTTCATCCCTTCCACATTAAGAAGACACCAAAGACATTCACATTAACACTCCCTCCAGCACACCTTTTGATCCAGTCATTACTGATGCATGCCTCCCTGCCTTTCACACAAACCTTTCCTTCTGCTTCCCATCCCACAACTCAGCTCCTATCACCTGCTCTGGGACTCCTTCAGTGATAAGCCCACCCCGTGGTAAAGAATTCGCCTGCCAAGACCTTGGGAGATGTGGGTTCTATCCCTGGGTTGGGAAGATTCCCTGGAGAAGGAAATGGCAACCCACTCCAGCATTCTTGCCTGGAGAATCCCATGGACAGACTACAGTCCATAGGGGTCTCAAAGAATCAAACATGACTGAGCGACTGAGCACACACACACACACACACACACACCTGACATAAACTGCCCTCTTCTTTGTTTGGATAAGTTCCTGAGTACACTTGTATTATAAGATGTATCAGGCTATACTGAAATCTCCTATCCCTTTATCCATTCACACCTAATGATGAGCAGATTGCTGAAGGATAGATAATTTACCTTATGAGTCTATATGCATATATTAAATGATCAATTAAAGCCCATGTTTGAATAAATGAAGCAATGCCTTTAAAACTCATATTGCCAGCCTACAGTTCTAAGGTTCTACATTTTATTAAGTTCTAATAACCTGTAAATATAGTATACCAAGCCCAGAAACGAAGTCCATCAGAATCACAGTGTGGATCAAAATTTACACATTTTTAAAAGTGTCTAACAACGTCCTTGACACTTCGATAGACATCTTTGTTAGTGTCTTATTATTCTACAGGCAGTGTGGGGCAGGCAGTGGTGAGAAGCATGGACTGTCAGAGCATACTGGAGCTCTGGTCTTTGTCACGGCAAAGGGGCAACCTTGGGCAAGTTACTTCCTCTCTCTGAATCTGTGTCCTTCTCTCTTCAAATTGGCTTACTGACGCTCACCTAGTTAGGCTCTGAGGACACAAGGTGATCAGCACAGTTTTTGGCAGATTGATGGTAGATATCACAGTAATTTCTTAGCATAATGATTTACAGTATGGGCTTTGTAATAAAAAAAGATCGGAGTTTGAATTACAATTATTATTTATGCTTTTTACAATTAGTCATCATCATCAACACCAATAGAGGGAAATAATGCCTTTCAGCTTATCATCCACAGCACTTAAAACATTAAAACCTTTAAAAAATATTATTATTTGTTTCCTCTACTACCTTATAAAGAATACGTTTCCACTCCAGAGGAAATTGCCTTTCTTTCCACTGTTCTGGCTAATGCAAATTAAATGGTACTAAGTCCATAGGACTGTGTCTAGTTCCTTCTCTAAAACGAATCAATTAACAGTTGGGAATTGCAGTGGGGAAAGAAGAGTCACCACATCCTGATGTGACTGAATGACAAATGCCACAGCTGGAAAGAGATTAGAGAGCATCTCAGGTCAAGAAAGAACATAAATGGTTGCCCCATGTGTCCAACATAGAGGGAAAAGAAAATTAAGTAAAAATGTCATGGAGTCAAATTCTAGCTAATGAGTGCAGGCTCTGCAGGCATCCGGAATAGGGGAAAGAAAGGTCAAGTCTATTTCTTAGAGAGCTCCATCACATACAGGAGACTTCATACCTTTAAAAGGATAATGACCTCATTTACATGAGGAAGACCAGCATACAAACTGCCCATTAAGACTACTTACAAAAGGCTGGTAGACAAAAGCTAGGTATGGTAATATACTGAAATGTTCTAATAGGCAGCAGGGTTTCTGGCAACAAAGAGCATCACTATTGTCAAATATCTCTGCACATAGAGACACCAGGCCAAAATCCTACATGCTTTGCTTCAAGTTTATTTAAGTCTTACTGAACTTTTCTTAAAAACAGTTGCTTGCTTTTGATTCATAAACAAAACAAAACTCAAAAGCTGTGAAATTTCCTGGGTATTCCCACTTCCAAAGAAGCAACAGCTGAATCCTGGCTGAAGTCAAATCAATGCCCATTGACCAAGCACTTGCTGTGAGCAGGAATAGATCTGGCTGCTGCTCAGGGGCGCCCAGAGAAGGACTTTCATTGCTTAGAGACTCCTCATATTCTTTTAGAATAATCAGGTTGATTAACTCAGTTGGTCCATTCTAGTTTATCAGAATAAAAGAGTTTTATTAATTGAAAACCTGCATTTATGCCTCTTAGTCATGTCTATTGAGTAAATTTTTTACATAAAGTAAAATCTAAACTTTATTGAGAACAGTTCCGACTTTTTGCGACCTCATAGACTGCAGCCACCAGGCTCCTCAGTCCATGGGGATTCTCCAGGCAAGAATACTGGAGTGGTTGCCACGCCCTCCTTCAGGGGATCTTCCCAACCTAGGGACTGAACCCAGTCTCCTGCATTACAGGCCACCAGGGAAACCCTACAATTGTCTAGACAACACCCTAATCGAAACATGAAACAATTTTTTTTAAACTATTCAAAAATTCCCTTGGGCTCCTTTGGGGACAATTTCTTGCACACCTCCATTCCCTGGCAACCACTGATTTATTTTTTGTGCCTTTTCTAAGGCCTTCCCTGATAAATCAGCTGGTAAAGAATCTGCCGGCAATGCAGAAAACCGTGGTTTGATTCTGGGTTGGGAAGATCCCCTGGAGAAGGGATAGGCTTCCCACTCCAGTATTTGTGGGCTTTCCACTCCAGTATTTGTGGGCTTCCCTGGTACTCAGATAGTGAAGAACTCACCTGCAATGCGGGAGACCTGGGTTCAACCCCTGGGTTGGGAAGATCCCTTCTCCCTTTGGAGAAGGGAAAGCCTACCAAATCCAGTATTCTGGCCTGGAGAACTCCATGGACAAAGCAGCCTGGCAGGCTACAGTCCATGGGGTTGCACAGAGTTGGACACAACTGAGTGACTTTCAAAAAAGTCCTACAAATGTAGCCTTTTGACTGTAGCTTCTATCAGCATAATGCATTTGAAATTCATCTCTGTTGTGTGCTGAATCAAATTCCATTTGGTTGATATACTACAGTTTGCTTATCCATATACTAGTTGAATCCTTTCAACAGGGCATCAGTTTATCCATTCACCTGGGCATTAGGACCAAGGGTCAAGCTGGGTTTGAGGGCAGTAGGGATCTAGGGTTCAGAATCCAGGATGTCCAGGGTCCAATGGGGAGGCAGAGGTGGAAAGGAATGTTTATTTGTGATCTCTACAGGTTATTCACAGCATGGGAAATTTATTGCTGAAAACAATTTTCTTTTTACAACTCTGGACAGTGTATGACTTTCAGAGTGAGGTGTAAGGTGGCTTCATTGCTGTTTACACCCACCTCTTTTAAGCTGCATGCTCTCTCTGTATCTCATTTCCCTCATCTTCTAAATAGGTATAACTATTAAAGAACAGCTGAATAATTATTTCATTGAGAAAACACTGTGAAATAATAGCATTGCACTTGGCACTATACTGTGGTAATCCCTGAAATATAGTAAAACACAGTACACATTTTCTCAAAGATGCATCTGCAGATTTATGATAATCATACGTTTTTGCATTATTTGCAAAAAATAACTCAAAATAGACTACAGACCTAAATATAAAGCCTGACTATAAAAACTCTAGAAGAAGAAAGCCTCAGAGAAAATGTTTATAAATTTGGTTTAAGCAAAGATTTCTTAAATACAATGCCAAAAATATAACTCATTTTAAAAAAATTGATAGGCTATTGCTTTATTTTTTCAAAGGATTAGTCTCCAAAATTAAAAAACAGCTCATGTGGCTCAATATCATAAAAATAAAGAACCCAATGAAAAAATGAGCAGAAGACCTAAATAGAAGAAATACAGATGCCTAAGAGGCACATGAAAGACGCTCAACATCACTAATTATTGGAGAAATGCAAATGAAAACTAAAATTAAATATTACCTCACACAAGTCAGAATGGCCATCATCAAAAAATCTACAAACAATAAATATTGGAGAAGGGGTGGAGAACCCTCCTACACTGTTTGTGGGACTGTAAACTGGTACAATCACTATGAACAACAGTATGGAGGTTCCTCAAAAACTAAAAATAGAGCTACCATATACGATCCAGCAATTCCACTTTTGGGCGCATGTCTGGAGAAAAACGTGGTTTGAACAGATACATGCACACCACTTTTGACTGCAGCCTTGTTTATGACAGACTAGACATGGAAGCAACCTAAATGTCTATCAACAGAGGAATGGATAAAGAAGATGTGATATATATATATATACACACACACACAATGGAATATTGTTGTTGTTGTTTAGTTGCTAAGTTGTGTCCAACTCTTTTGTGACCCCGTTGATTGTAGCCTACCAGGATTTTCTGTCCATGGGATTTCCCAGGCAAGTATACTGGAGTGGGTTGCCATTTCCTTCTCCAGGGGATCCTCCCTACCCAAGGATCCTGCTTATTAGCAAGTGGATTCTTTTATCACTGAGCCACCTGGGAAGCCTACATGTAGCCATTAAAAAGAAAGAAAGAACGCCATTTGCAGCAACATGGAGGGACCTAGAGATGATCATACTCAGTGAAGTAAGTAAGAGAAGTTAGAGAAAGACAATTATACGATATTCCTTAGATGTGGAATCTTAAAAAAAATGATACAAATAAACTTGTTTCCAAAACTGAAACAGATTCACAGACTTAGAGTAGGAATATATGATTATTGGAGAGACGAGGGGAAAGGGTATATTGGGAGTTTGGGACTGACATGCATACACTGCTATATTTCAAAGAGAAAATTAACAAGGACCTACTATACAGCACAGGGAATTCTCTCAATATTCTGTAATAACTTAAATTGGAAAAAAAATTGAAAACAAACAGAAACATGTATTTGTACAACTGACTCACTCTGCTGTACACCTAAACATTCTAATTATCATTGCTAGTCAAGTATGACACACACAAAAAATTTAAAGTAAAAACAAAGCAGAAAATAAAATAAAAATTGATAGACTTCAGCAAGGTTAAAAACTTCTTGTCCTTGAAAAACCTGATTAAAAAATGAAGAGAAAAGCTACAATCTGGGAAAAAATATTTGCAAAATACATTTCTGATAAAGGACTTGTTAAAAACTGTCAGCAATGTTAAGAAAAGAACATATTCAAAAATAAGTAAAAGGACTAAAAAGACAAGTTGACCAAAGAAGTTACATGGATGACAAAGAAACACATGATACCTAGTTCACTGCTGTACAGTGCGATTTGGTGGTCTTTAGAAAACTAGTTTAGGATCATTATTACCATTTATGATATTCTTCAATCACAAAATCCTTCGTGTTCTAAACATTTAACTTACAAATTAATACATTTGGGGATATAACTCACAAATACACAGGGCTGTATATATCTATCTTACAATATTACATTACTTCTTTGTAACTGAAATCACAATCTATGATCCTACTTAAGAGAATATTTTGGAAGATTAGGGGCTTCCCAAGTAGCTCAAATGGTAAAGAATCTGCCTGCAATATTGGAGACCTGGGTTCAATCCTTGTGTCAGGAAGATCCCCTGGAGAAGGGCATGGCAACCCACTCCAATACTCTTACCTGGAGAATCCCATGGACAGAGAAGCCTGGCGGGCAACAGTCCATGGGGTTGCAAAGAGTTGGACACAACTGAGCAACTAACACTTAGAAGATAAAGTCATCATTGCCAAACAATTGTTTTAGAAAACATCATAAAGAATTGGAGACTATATGATTTTTAATCTAAAATTTTAACTATGTTTGGACAACCTTTAATTAATTTTGTATGACAACATTCATTTTTGATTATCAAAATACTCTGCACATGTATGGTAAATGAATTATTTCAACTTTGTTCAATTACTCACTTGATGTACATTTTATTCTCAGGTAGTTCTATTACAATTATACCTGATTTTAGTATTTTATTTAATACCACCCCCTCTCCCTTTTAAAGTCACAAATCACAATGTCATTATTATTGTAGATAACAAGGGGATAATTTCACTGTCAAATTCTCTACCAGAGTTCTGAATTTAGTGGTTTCTGGACAATACAAGATAAATAGTGTATGATAAAAATTTTAAAGGAGATATAAATTTTAATCTAAATTTGAAGTTTCCTGTTATGGTTTGCTCAGGTTAAGTGATGCTCACACAGTAGTAATACTTTCCTAGTGATATTCTAGAACTGAAAGGGAAAGGAACAAAGTAATCTTCAAATTATATATGAATCCTTGACATTATGGTAATAGGTCCTTTCCTTGTCTAGAGGAACATTCTCCTGTGACTGGTTATTATTTCATGTAATGGCAGAGTTTATTTTGTGCTGAGCAGGTAGAAAACATAGAAGCAGAAAGGACTGGGTTGTTTGATTTTATGTAATGGGTTAAGAATGCCAGTTCTGGAGCATGAATGCCTGGGTTTTGAAACCCAGCTTCATCACTTAGTGAGTGTCAGCCTGGCCATATTCCTTAACTCTGCAGGTCTTAGCTACCACATCTGTAAAATGAGAGTGATAAATACAAAAGGAATTCCCCTAGGAATGCTTTAGTATTAAATATGTACATAAGCACTTATACCAGTGTCTGGGATACAATAACCACAACCTTAAGAAGTTTGCTAATAATTCGGAAAATGTTTTGTTTCTCTAAGCTCACCTTATTGTTAACATACTATGATATTTGCAAAGTGAGCGTGTGCTGTCTAGCTCTGTCCATATTATTTCCTAACTCATTTGTTTTTAAGTTATGTGAAAAGTGCAGAAGTGGAACAGTGTAAAAGTTTTTCATTCAGCTTTCATAAATAATTTTTAAAATGATGTTTCTACATTGAAAGTCTATCCGAGGTAACACTCTGGTCAACATTATCAAATCGTGGATGAAAAGAACTATACTTAGGTACTGGATCTTAATTTTCTGTTTCTGTTTTGTTTGCTTTTGTTTTGTGTTTATTCTTAATACAGAATATTGTCTGGCATTTCAGCTACTCAGTATATATATGTTAAATGAATGCATTGTCTCTTTCTTAAAGGAACATTCATTCATTCAATGGGCGTTTATTTTTCTGACATAAAAATTTATTTAGCACGTATTGTATTTTCAGGTTAGATGTCAATCAAACATTAATATGATGATCATTCAGTTCAGTTCAATTCAGTTCAGTCGCTCAGTCGTGTCTGACTCTGCAACCCCATGAATCACAGCACGCCAGGCCTCCCTGTCCATCACCAACTCCTGGAGTTCACTCAAACTCATGTCCATTGAGTCGGTGATGCCATCCAGCCATCTCATTCTTTGTTGTCCCCTTCTCCTCCAGCCCCCAATCCCTCCCAGCATCAGAGTCTTTTCCAGTGAGTCAACTCTTTGCATGAGGTGGCCAAAGTACTGGAGTTTCAGCTTTAGGTAAGTAAAAAGCTTTAGCCATTATTAAAAGCTGCCTGTTAATCAGAAGACCACTTGTCAGGAGAGAATGCAATGATTTTCATGGACACTTTTTAGTAATTTTGCTAGATTAAAATGATAAAAAACTGCAAAATTCAGAAACCAAATCATGTGCCATGTTTATCAAAGAAGCTGATGAAAATGAACCTAAAAATGGAAACTTAAAATGGAATAAAACTGATTTGATGATAAGCAGAGAATAGATTAAACATGTACCATATGGCAATTTTAGTCCATCTTCCTAAAGTGTGCTATAAACATAACATTAGCACAAGTGATTCTGAGCAAAACGTTCCAAAAGGTGATTTTGCCTGCAGGATTATTACATTTGGTAGAGCTCTGAAGTCATTTTTCAAAGGTCACTATTCTCAACACTCAAAGATTGTATCTGGCCTTCAACATTTTTGGCTCACTCCACATTTACCGTAACATTCTCCAAATTACTTCGACATACATGATTAACGAAACAAAAACAGTAATCTCCAGCATACTTAAAACAAAGTAGTATAAGATTTACAGTTAATCTTCCAGGATTTTATATTCTAACTGAAGTAAAATGATAAACTAAAAAAAAAAAAAAACAAACTAGGTCAAGTAGACCATAACACAGCATGTGACCAAACATGGATTTGGAGATTTGAAGATAAACAAGAGTTCCAGGCAAGGAGAGGGAAGAGTGTGCAGAAAGATTTGCTATAAAAGATGAAGAAAAATATAAAGCTTAGAAAGAAGAAGCAATAGAAGTTCTCAGATAGAAACACAGTAGGAATACAGTTCAGAAGAGGAAACAAACATGGAAAACGAGGGTCACTGAAGGAATTAATGTGACTAGAAGCTTCCCAGGTGGCTCAGTGGTAAAGAATCTGCCTGTTGGTTCAATCCCTGGGTCAGGAAGATCCCCTGGAAAAGGAAATGGCAACCCACTCTAGTATTTTCACTTGGAAAATTCCATGGGCAGAGGAACCTGGCTGGCTACAGTCCATGGGGTCACAAAGAGTCAGACACAACTTAGGACTAAACAGCAGCAGCAGCAACAATATGATTAGGAGGGAAGGTTTCTATTGTCAAGCAGTGGGAAAGACAGGGGATAGTTTCAGAGTAGCTGACGGCCAACTTTGGTATATCAAGCTTAGGCTCAAGAACACAATTATACATAGTTTTGAACTGTTAAAAAATGATCTTAATTCAGTTAAAGTATCACATATCCAAAGAACATATGTAACATATGTGCAGTTTAAAGAATAATAATAAACAGCCATTGTACTTTCCATTGAACTGAAGAGAAAGAAAAATCATCATTACTTCTGAAGTTGCCTCATGATTCCCTTCCCAGCTAGGTAATTAAACGAGAAGCATCCATGTTTTGGTTAAAGTAGTCAAGATACAAAAAAATAAACTTCAGAGGGCAATATGAATCCTACCTTTTTTATACTGGTCATGTGGTTCTTGCAGCAAGAATATTTAGAGTCCACGGGGTCACAAAGAGTCTGACACAACTTAGTAACTTAACAACAACCACAACATGACTCCTGTGGGCCTCAGACTAAGAAAGAAGCAGTGGGAATACAGAAGAGAGGAAAAACCTGCAGTATGCTGTGAAGAAACAATCAGAAGGCAAGGATGACTCAAGCTGTTGTTGATTTTGCTTGTTTATTTCTGAAGCTGTTTTAATTTGACTTGTCCTGGCATGAATGAAACAAAATATTGGTACCCCTAATAAAAACAGGAAAAGAAAGGAAGGTTTGAAGGGAAAGGCCATGTTTTAGATCCAGCATTGAGGCATTTAAGTGTGAAAATTATATCAGTAGAAAAAGTGCACAATGAAGCCAAGATGAAGGATAAGGATTCAAGAAATAATTTTCCAAAATGCCTGTGGAAGAATTGGAGACTACATGAGCCCTGTGAGGAGTAAGAAGCAAAGAGTTAAGATTTGAGGCTGGAGAGCTAAGGAATAGCCAGAAGGAGGGATTGTCAGAAGTAGAAATACAGGGCAGAGTGGCACCAGAAGCTCCCTGTGTCACTAGCAAGGAAAGAAAAGACCCACGGGAGAAGGGCAAGCTGTGCGGCCTGAGCACACACCTGCAAACTTTTTCATGTGAGATCAGTTAGAGGCTTTTGTGAGACACAGTGAAGGTGCAGAGTCCAGCCTGCTGGACACTGACAAAGAAAAGAATGAAGAAAGAGAAAGTGATTGTGCAGGGACTTCTTCCCTCACTTAGAATGCCACAGGATTCTCACATGTTTAAGCTTCTCATACACAGTAATTGGCATGCAAGGGCAACAGAAGTCCACAGTGATCCCTTGAACTGCAAGGAGATAAAACCAGTCAATCCGAAAGGAAATCAGTCCTGAATGTTCATTGGAAGGACTGATGCTAAGGTTGAAACTCCCAATACTTTGGCCATCTGATTCTAAGAACTGACTCCTTGGGAAAGACCCTGATGCTGGGAAAGACTGAAGGTGAGAGGAGAAGGGGATGACGGAGGATGAGATGGTTGGGTGGCATCACCGACTTAATGGAAGTGAGTTTGAGCAAGCTCCGGGAGTTGGTGATGGACAGAGAAGCCTGGTGTGCTGTAGTCCATGGGGTCGCAAAGAGGTGGACATGACTGAGTGACTGAACTGAACTAAGGACAACTAAGCTCCCTCTCTAGATTCTAACAAACATGTGACATAATTCTTTGCTCATGGCCAGAACAGCACTTAGAGGAATAAAGTCTGTTGTGGGGAGGGGTGTGGTCTCTTCTCTCCAATCTTCCTTGTAGCCTACCTTGTATGTGAGAGGGGAAGACAGCCTACTATGGTATTCTCTCTAGTCTCCTGTGGCAGCCTACAGCTTAAACTACCACCCTCATCAGTTTGGCCTTATTTTAAGTTAGTATATTCACTGCAGTATAGCAAAGATGGGAATAGAGTAAATATGAGAGTCTAAGACACAGCCAAAGAGCATATGCTCTGTGGTTGGAACCTTGGGCACAACCCTTTGGTTTCTCCATCACTCATCTGCTACATGACTTTAGGTGAGTTACTTAATTCTCTGTGCATCAATTTCCTCATGTGACAAAGGAGTTGAGAATAAAAATAAGACCTAGTTGGTTTTGAGGTTTGAATGAGCTCTTAGAATAGTGCCTGGCAAATGGCAAACATGCAAAAAGTATAAACTATTTTTTGTTGTTGTTTATAATAATTTTTTTCTTTACTTTTGTCCTTCCTCTCTCCCTTCCTTATTTTGAGTGTGTGTTGGGGACGGGGGTGGGCGGGGCAACATAGCATTAATATTTGTCCAAGACCTGCTCTATGTATTCAATCTAAAAGTCCAAATCCAAATTTCAGGAACAGTTTTCTAAGAACACCCATCAAAGATTTTGGAAAAGAAGTTAAATTCTTGTTATCTTAAAAGTGGTCCATGGAGTCTACAGCATCAACACAACATCACTTGGAAGCTTCTCAGAAATGCAGAACCATAGTCATCCATACCCTTCACTCCTATCCCTGCCCTGCCAGACATACTGAATCAGTACCTATGTTTTAACAAGATAAGCACAAGATTCAAATGCATATAATTAGATCTGGGGCTTTTGAGGGAGCTGATGAGGCTTCGGAATTTGGGTTGACTCTATAATGACTTTTGTGGATCCTAGGATATGGGATGGATGTGACTGATTCATTCTGAGTCGGAGGGAAGACTGTGATAAGCAAAATTATCACCGCTTCCCCAAAGATGTTCACACCTAAATCTCTTAAACATGTGAAATATGAATGGCATAGAGAAGTTAAGGTAGTAGATGGAATTAATTTTACTAACCAGCAGATCTTAGATAGCAAGATTATTTTAGATTACCTAATCAACAATGCAATTACAATTGCCCTTAAATATGGAGAAGCAAGAGTTAAAAGACAATGATGCAAAATGAGAAGGATTCAATTGTCCATTACTGGCTTTAAAGATGGTGGGATGGCTGTGGGACAAGTGCTGTGGGCAGGCAGCCTCTACAAACTGGAAAAGGCAAGGAAGCATGTGTGTGCATGCTAGCTAAGTTGCTTCAGTCATGTCTGACTCTTTGTGACCCTATGGACTGTAGCCTGCCAGGCTCCTCTGTCCATGGGATTCTCCAGGCAAGAGCACTAGAGTGGGTTGTCATGCTCTCCTCCAGGGGATCTTCCTGACCCAGGGACTGAACCCACATCTTTTATGCCTCCTACACTGGAAGGCAGGTTCTTTACCATTAGCGTCACCTGGGAAGCCCAAAGAAGCATATTCTCCCCTGAAGCCACCAGAAAGAAATGCAGTCTTGCCAACACCTTGATTTTAGCCCAGTGAGAACCAGTTGGACTATCTATGATCTCCAGAACTGCAAGATAAAATTGTGCTGTTTTAAGCCAATAATTTCATGGTAATTTGTTAGGAAACCCCATGGACCTAGGAGCCTGGCGGGCAATAGGATATGGCTTTGCAAAGAGTCAGACACAACTAAGCAACTAAACAACAACAACAATTTGACAGAGCAGAGAAAGAAAATTAATACAGAGAAGCACTGTTTCATATATTTCAGTTTAGCTCTGTAAGGTCCTGTGCTGGTATTTTGGGACAAATTCCTGCTGCAAATAAAGTATTACCTCTTATCTGCTTGCTCACTTTCATACTGGGATGGCCAAAAAGTTCATTCTGGTGGGAAAACCCAAATGAACTTTCTGCCTACCCAGTATTTCCGTGCTTTCAAAAATGGGAGACTATAGCATTAAAAACAAAAACAAAAACATCTTATTTAGATACTACCCTCAATTTTTTCCCAGAGTAAAAGTTAAAGAGTTTTCTGTGTTACTTTCAAGTCTCTGACCCTTCATTTGTTCATGAAAATGAGTACATGTGATGAATTTCAGAAGTTTAAGAATGAAGAGAAAAAACAGAGGAGAACCTAGTATCCTGGAAAATGTATTCTGTTTCCGAGTAACCATAAATTATGTTTATACGTGTCCATAACAGAGATGGTAATAGTGACACACTGGGGGAGAGACAAGATGAATGAGCATCTGAATCACTGTTATGAGCTTCACAAGGACCAACCCTGCCCGATGTCCGCAAACAACGTGCATTAGAAAAGTCATTATGACAGGCATTATTCCATACCGCATTGAGGAAGACGAACCAAGCAGAGAAGGATCTGAACTATGCTTTCAGAATATTTGAAACTTAAAAAGGGAAATAAACTTATTTGATTGAGACCCAGAACCAAATTAATCCTTTCAGACATAGGAAGGGACTAAAGAAAGCCTTTGAGATAGGCATTAAAGGAAATTTCTCTAATTTGTACCTTTTATTCTACCGATATACATAATGCAGCATCCCCACTTTAACCAGTGCTAAGCAAGCCACTCCAGTACTCTCGCCTAGAAAATCCCATGGACGGAGGAGCCTTATAGGCTGCAGTCCATGGGGTCGCTACAAGTCAGACATGACTGAGCGACTTCACTTTAACTTTCCAATTTCACACATTGGAGAAAGAAATGGCAACCCACTCCAGTGTTCTTGCCTGGAGAATCCCAGGGACGGGGGAGCCTGGTGGGCTGCCATCTACGGGGTCGCACAGAGTCGGACACGACTGAAGTGACTTAGCAGCAGCAGCAGCAAACAAATTAAGTGCATAATATCTGCCAAACCTTGTTGATATTCTCAGATATAACACTCACATTAGATCACCTGGTATGATAGAGAAATTACTGGGAGGGCACTTAGACATGTCAAGTAATCATATACTTGACTATCTTTCACTAAAATGAGAAAAAAACCCACAGTATTTCTGAGAGACACTTCCCTTTTGTCACAGTTACAGTGTCCTTTGTGTAAAACCAAAACCTGCCCTCATGGATCATAGTACTGATTCTGTGATTTTGATTATAAGCCTGCAAAATGTCACAAACTATACTCACAAATTCACATAATTAATGCTGAAATGCTTTCAGAAGGATTAGAACAAGCCAATAACACTAACAGGATGCTGAGAAAATGAGCAGTTAAGCTTTCAAAATTGCTGAGTATAGATGTAATTCTCAATTACACAACCAATAACATTTTCCATGGTAAACACTACATGGAACCTAAAGATAATGAACAAATGGAAAGTGAAAACCAGCAAAATGGTCATGATATCCACTGATACCATGATATATCCATGATATCCACTGATCATAAAGTGTGTATGTCTGTGTGTAAGTATTCATGAAATTAAGTATTTAGGAATGCAGTGTGACTTATGGTTCTCTATCATACTAGGTCATCTAAAATGTGAAAGTTATATCTGAGAGTATCAACAAGGTTTGGCAAATAATATGCACTTATTTATTTAGCACTAGATTGACAGGGAGGCCTGGCGTGCTGTGATTCATGGGGTCACAAAGAGTTGGACATGACTGAGCAACTGAACTGAACTGAAAGTGAGGATAATGAACTCCTTATTGCCAAATTCAGACTTAAATTGAAGAAAGTAGGGAAAACCACTAGATTATTCAGGTATGACCTAAATAAAATCCCTTATGATTATACAGTAGAAGTGAGAAATAGATTTAAGGGACTAGATCTGATAGACACAGGACCTGATGAACTATGAATGGAAGTTCCTGACATTGTGCAGGAGACAGGGACCAAGACCATCCCCATGGAAAACAAATGCAAAAAAGCAAAAAGGCTGTCTGGGGAGGCCTTACAAATAGCTGTGAAAAGAAGAGAAGTGAAAAGCAAAGGAGAAAAGGCAATATATAAGCATCTGAATGCAGAGTTCCAAAGAATAGCAAGGAGAGATAAGAAAGCCTTCCTCAGGTATCAATGCAAAGAAATAGAGGAAAACAACAGAATGGGAAAGACTAGAGATCTCTTCAAGAAAATTAGAGACAATAAGGGAACATTTCATGCAAAGATGGGCTCGATAAAGGACAGAAATGGTTTGGATCTAACAGAAGCAGAAGATATTAAGAAGAGGTGGCAAGAATACACAGAAGAACTGTACAAAAAAGATCTCCACGACCCAGATAATCATGATGGTGTGATCACTCACCTACAGTCAGACATCTTGGTATGTGAAGTCAAGTGGGCCTCAGAAAGCATCACTACGAACAAAGCTAGTGGAGGTGATGGAATTCCAATTGAGCTACTTCAAATCCTGAAAGATGATGCTGTGAAAGTGCTGCATTCAATATGCCAGCAGATTTGGAAAACTCAGCAGTGGCCACAGGACTGGAAAAGGTCAGTTTTCATTCCAATCCCAAAGAAAGGCAATGCCAAAGAATGCTCAAACTACTGCACAATTGCACTCATCTCACACGCTAGTAAAGTCATGTTCAAAATTCTCCAAGAGAGAATTCGGCAATACGTGAACTGTGAACTTCCAGATGGTCAAGCTGGTTTTAGAAAAGGCAGAGGAACCAGAGATCAAAATGCCAACATCTGCTGGATCATCGAAAAAGAAAGAAAGTTCAGAAAAACATATATTTCTGCTTTATTGACTATGCCAAAGCCTTTGACTGTGTGGATCACAATAAACTGTGGAAAATTCTGAAAGAGATGGGAATACCAGACCACCTGACCTGCCTCTTGAGAAACCAATATGCAGGTCAGGAAGCTATAGTTAGAACTGGACATGGAACAACAGACTGGTTCCAAATAGGAAAAGGAGTCTGTCAAGGTTGTATATTGTCACCCTGATTATTTAACTTATATGCAGAGTACATCATGAGGAACGCTGGGCTGGAAGAAGCACAAGCTGGAATCAAGATTGCTGGGAGAAATATGAATAACCTCAGATATGCAGATGATACCACCCTTCTGGCAGAAAGTAAAGAGGAACTCAAAAGCCTCTTGATGAAAGTGAAAGAGGAGAGGAGAAAAGTTGGCTTAAAGCTCAACATTCCGAAAACAAAGATCATGGCATCTGATTCCATCACTTCACGGCAAATAGATGGGGAAACAGTGGAAACAGTGTCAGACTTTATTTTTTGGGGCTCCAAAATCACTGCGGATGCTGATTGCAGCAATGAAATTAAAAGACGCTTACTCCTTGGAAGGAAAGTTATGACCAACCTAGATAGCATATTAAAAAGCAGAGACATTACTTTGCCAACAAAGGTCCATGTAGTCAAAGCTATGGTTTTTCCAGGGTCATGTATGGGTATGAGAGTTGGGACTGTGAAGAAAGCTGATCGCCGAAGAATTGATGCTTTTGAACTGTGGTGCTGGAGAAGACTCTTGAGACTCCCTTGTACTGCAAGGAGATCCAACCAGTCCATTCTAAAGGAGATCAGTCCTGGGTGTTCATTCGAAGGACTGATGCTAAGGCTGAAACTCCAATACTTTGGCCACCTCATGCGAAGAGCTGACTCATTGGAAAAGACCCTGTTGATGGGTGGGATTGGGGGCAGGAGGAGAAGGTGACGATAAGAGGATGAGATGGCTGGATGGCATCACCGACTTGATGCACATGAGTTTGAGTGAACTCTGGGAGTTGGTGATGGACAGGGAGGCCTGGCGTGCTGTGATTCATGGGGTTGCAAAGAGTCAAACACGACTGAACTGAACTGAACTGAAATTGAGGATGCTGAGTTATGTATATCAATAGGAGAAAAGTACAAATTAGAGAAATTTCCTTTAACCTCTATCTCAAAGACTTTGTCTAGATGTTCCCTATGCCTAAAAGGATAAATTGGGTTCAGGGTACAAATAAAAAAATTTTATTTCTTTTTTTAACTTTCAAATATTCTGAAAACATAGCTCAGATCCGTCATGTAATTAGTATCATACAAATCTTTCTGCAAAACCATTTTCATCAATACTCCTCCCCTGCTTAAAATTCAATGGCTCTATGTTTCTCACTTCATTATTGATTCAAGAAACATCTGCTGAACAGCAACTATACAGAATACATAGTGTTAGGAAGTGGGCAGGGAAGGGGTGGTGAGGATATTAAGAGGGAGATGTAAAACATGGTTCAGGTGCTCACAGTCCAGTAGAAGGCATAACACGTACAGACACACTACCATAAATAGACTGTGACAAATACTGTAGAAGATGAGGGAGAACTTCATGCAGAGTCTGGGATCTCCGGTTGGTCTTGAAGGGTAAATATGAAATTTGAGAGGCAAAGTTAGGACGGGACAGGTATTCCAGGCAGAGAGATGCCCAGAATCAGAAAAGCAAAGGGCAGTTCAGAGCACAGACAGTTTGATTGGATCATGGATTACCCAAAGGGGATCTACAGAAGTGTGCCAGGGAAAAGGTGGGAGGTTAGTCAGGGCTCATGTGGATTGGATACTTGTTTAGGGAAGCTGTATTCAGCAGACAGTGAACAGGGAGGAACCAGAGGCCTGGGAGGAGAGGTGATGCCTGATTGTGGCCAGGCTTCGGAAGCTAAGTATGTCGATGGTCTGCAGAGGAAATGGACTGCAGAGGCACCAGCCAGAAAGAGTTACAAGGGTTCTAACAGTGGAAACAAAGGAGAGAAAAACAAATGTCTGCTACAGACTTGACAACTTATGTGATGAGGAGTTACTGAGAAAACAGTCAATGGTGACACTGAGCCCTTACATCTGACAGGTAACCTGTTGGTACCATCAAGGATAGCTATGACCAGCAGGTGTGAGGTGGAGGAAGAGTGGATTCTTCTGTTCTGGATATACTGCACCAAGAGTGCCAGTGGGATATCGAAGCAGAAATACCAGCAAGTGGTTAGAAATGTTTTTCAGGACTGGAGAAGTCACCCACCATGCAGGCGCTTCTTACAAGGCATGGGAGTGAAAAGGTCACCAACAGAGACAGTAAATAGGCCAACTGGAGGTCTTCTGAGGGATGGAAGAGTCATGGTCACAGAGAAGGTGGCAGTTCAGTGAAAGCTAAGGAGAAAGTGATGTCCAAATGGAGCAATTTTAAAACCACTATCAGATACTGCAAAGATGACTATGAAGTAGGACACGGACTGAGAAACAATAACTAATTTTTGTCACACACATAGCACAACATCTGATACTATGTTAAACAATTTATGTGCCAGTCAGTCAGTCAGTACAGTCGCTCAGTCATGTCCGACACTCCGCGAGCCCATGAATCACAGCACGCCAGGCCTCCCTGTCCATCACCAACTCCCGGAGTTCACTCAAACTCATGTCCATCAAGTCGGTGATGCCATCCAGCCATCTCATTCTCTGTCGTCCCCTTCTCCTCCCGCCCCCAAACTTTCCCAGCATCAGAGTTTTTTCCAGTGAGTCAACTCGTTGCATGAGGTGGCCAAAGTATTGGAGTTTCAGCTTTAGCATCAGTCCCTCCAATGAACACCCAGGACTGATCTCCTCTAGAATGGACTGGTTGGATCTCCTTGCAGTATAAGGGACTCTCAAGAGTCTTCTCCAACACCACAGTTCAAAAGCATCAATTCTTTGGCAATCATCCTTCTTCATAGTCCAACTCATGATCATGGGAAAAACCATAGCCTTGACTAGATGGGCCTTGGTTGGCAAAGTAATGTCTCTGCTTTTTAATATGCTATCTAGGTTGGTCATAACTTTCCTTCCAAGGAGTAAGCGTCTTTTAATTTCATGGCTGCAATCAGCATCTGCAGTGATTTTGGAGCCCAAAAAAATAAAGTCTGATGCTGTCTCCACTGTTTTTCCATCTATTTCCCATGAAGTGATGGGACCGGATGCCATGATCTTTGTTTTCTGAATGTTGAGCTTCAAGCCAACCTTTTCACTCTCCTCTTTCACTTTCATCAAGAGGCTTTTGAGTTCCTCTTCACTTTCTGCGTACAATGTCTTTAATTCCCGACACCAAACCACAAGTAGATTCTACTGTCATTGTACAGATGAAAAAAACTAAGGCTTTCAGAATTTAAAGGAACTGTCCAAGGACAAAGTGCTAATTGTTACTGGAAAATCAGGGTGGCTGGACACCAATGATCATTTTCTCACAGCTAACCAATTCTTTGGGCTCATATGCCTGATTGCTGTGAGATTTCTTTGGCTAAAATGTCCTTCACATCCCTAAAAACCAGCCCTCAGATCCCAGTTCCAGAACCATCATTCCCAGAAAGTCTTCTCTAATATTCTTCTTTATAACATTCATAGCATCTACTCTTCAAAATGCAGAAAACCAGTTAGTTTTAGGTAACGTCCCATGTTATGCCCCAACAATTTAAGTGCATTGTTCTCTCCTCAACTAAGTAACTGATGCCTTCAGAGATTTATCGCTTTTTATACTTTCACTGTATCCTACAAAGCAACTTGTGACAGGTGTGGTAATTTCAGTGAGGAAATATTTGTTGTCAATTAACCCATGACTCCAGACTCTAAAAGAAATAAGAATTGGGTTGAGAGTCAAGGGAGCAGAAACATTTTCAGTTACATGGATTTACCAGGGTGTTTCTAAGAGAGCAGCAAGATATTCTCAGCCCACCCAAAAGCCAGAATGGACAGTGACTAAGAAGGAAAGACCCTGCTCATTGGGTAGGGCTGAGGAGGACTGCTCTCAGCTACAAGTTCTGAAAATATACCTGGCTTCTCAGTTATCACACCACTGAGACTGTCAGCAAATTAAGGCAGACAATCTCCCCAACTGATGAAACCTTTAAGCTTACTTTAGAAGACTTTCTTGCCTTTTGTTCTTTGATTTCTGAAATATGAAAGAATTTTTTCCCTTTTCTAGAGAGTATTCTACAAAAAATGTCTCTCAAACAAAAGCATTATTTATTCATTTATTTTATATTTTGTTAAAAAAAGAAAGATGGAGTCCTTTTATAAGGAAGATTTAGATTAATGGAACTGGGGGAATCAACCTGCCGGACTTCAGCCTCTACTACAAAGCCACAGTCATCAAGACAGTATGGTAACTGGCATAAAGACAGAAATATAGATCAATGGAACAAAATAGAAAGCCCAGAGATAAATCCACGCACCTATGGACACCTTATCTTTGACAAAGGAGGCAAGAATATAAAATGGAGAAAAGACAGTCTCTTTAACAAGTGGTGCTGGGAAAACTGGTCAGCCACTTGTAAAAGAATGAAACTAGAACACTTCTTAACACCATATACCAAAATAAACTCAAAATGGATTAGAGAGCTAAATGTAAGACCAGAAACTATAAAACTCCTAGAGGAGAACGTAGGCAAAACACTCTCTGACAGAAATCACAGCAGGATCCTCCAAGACCCACCTCCCAGAATATTGGAAATAAAAGCAAAAATAAACAAATGGGACCTAATTAAAATCAAAAGCTTCTGTACAGCAAAGGAAACTATAAGCAAGGTGAAAAGACAGCCTTCAGAATGGGAGAAAATAATAGCAAATGAAGCAACTGATAAAGGATTAATCTCTAAGATCAACTCCAAAATGTAAGCCCCTCCAATTCCTTGGCTCATATCCATCTGGCAGCACTTCTCAAGCCCAGATTCAGCGTGACTTCTTTCTCACTCAAAGTGCGAAGGAGCAGTCCATGAGGCAGAAGCCTGACTGCTTCCGTGGGACTGCATGTGTACTCGGTCACTCAGCTGTGTCTGACTCTTAGTGACCCCATGGACTGTAGCCCACCAGGCTCCTCTGTCCGTGGGATTTCCCAGGCAAGAATACTGGATTGGATTGCCATGCCCTCCTCCAGGCAATCTTCCCAAGCCAGGGACTGAATCCACGTCTCCAGTATCTCTTGTACTGGCAGGCAATTCTTTACCACTGAGACACCTGAAGCCCCTTGGGACACCTTATCTGTATCCAGACTATCCAACTTGATGACTCCTAAAAGTACATCTTTTTCCTGCTTTGAGAGCTTGTTTTCAGCTTGTTTAAATATTCCATCTACAATGTTATTCCAAACGTACTTGAGAAAGTAAATGCCAAAGTAAATGCATTTAAAACCACTGTTCCTTTCATCATCTGCAATGGAACTTCAGCTTGACAGAACTGACAGGATACCACACAGAAATATCGAAAAGTTTTATTTGATTAAGATAAAAAGACTACAGCAATGAAGCTTTTTACCACTGAACTTTCCCTATACACTGTAAGTTTTTATCTTAAATTTTTTTCTAAATCATCAGTATTTATCTCTCTGAAATATTAAACAGAATAATGTTCTTACAAAAACACTGTTTATATCCTCTCCAAGGGAAAAAGTCAAGCGTTCTTTTAATTGCATGGAAATGAATCTGGTATTACAAACTATTATGACAAGGGGACCACCTTACTTAGCTTTAGTTTCATTTTGTTCAAATGAACAAAAATGTGGGTGGTTAAAATTTCTAATTCTGTGATCAACATTCTGACATATTTTTCAAGAAAGGTGATAACGCTTTGGAAGCAAACAGCATTCTTTGTGGATCTTTAATACTTCAGAAAGATGGATAGCTATAATTCAGAGAATGAACAAAGATGTATCTTTATGCTCACTCTGTGTGTGTGCTAACAGTCTTTTCTATGCAATACTGGACCAGCTAACTATAACTCAAACTTCAGATGTTTATTCTTAGGGGAAAAATGTTTCTATTTTGGACTGTATAGCTCTCATCAGCATTTAGTTTTAGAAATAGAAACTTTTTAAACTCAGAATTTCTAACAGTAAGACAGATTCTCATTTTGATGATGACAGCTGATTTGGGGAAAATTTTTATTTCCATTTTAAAGTCTTCAAAGACACACATATAATAACTTTTCACAGTAGCAATATTAACAGGGGGAAGACATGATGCAGTTTTGAAGATGGTTTGTATAATTATTCAAGGGGCTTCCTACTTTATCAATTTTGTGAAATGGGATACAGAGATCCTGTCCCACTGGTGGCTTGAAACTTCCTTTAATTTGAATCCTTTGGGGTTCTTTCTTGAGTAGAGAGTTGCTCCCCAATTTAACTGGTGACATTTTTGCTTGAAGTCCCTGACTCTGAGTAAGTGGACTGGCAAACACTAGGATTCTCACAAGGTTTCCTGATGAGGCACTTAGGGGAATGACTACAGGAATAATGGTCAGCTGGGAGATGGTTTGGAGTGCTTTAAGCTGGTACTTCACAATCCAACATGATATCCAGCTATCTTCATTAGTCAACTGTGACAAACATGCTTTTGCAGTCCTTGACACTCAGGGTGCTCTAAGCATCCAGTTCTCATGGCTGGATCTTTTTCCCATTTTCTGTACTAGGATACAGACAATCCCCTCTAAATCTGTTGCCGAATGTTGTTTGTACCAGGCTTCCCTTCGTTGGTTAAACCATGAAATCTAGTCAGGGGCTGGGGCCCTGCTATTATCTGACAAGATGGTCTGGATTCCCAGTCAAGGGCTCTGTCTATACACTATGTAACTCTACTGGCCAGTCACCAGCTGTGTGACCTTGGTTAGATTCATAAACATCTCTGTGCCTCAGTCTTTTCATCTGTAAAAATGGGAATGATCATCACTTACCGAACAGTATTTTGAGGATTCTTTGTAATGTGATTAAGCAAATGTTTAGTACTCAAGTAAACACTCAAGAAGCAAATCCATTATCATTAGTATTCTTTCTACCTGAGGTTCAACAGGGCTGATGCTGACCACGGCAAAGAACTTACCACCAGTGGACTGTTAAGAATATGCCTCAGTATTGGTTTCCCTGGTAGCTAACTGGTAAAGAATCTGCCTGTAATGTGGGAGACCTGGGTTCGATCCCTGGCTGGGGAAGATCCCCTGGAGAAGGGAATGGCAACCACTCTAGTATTCTTGCCTGGAGAATTCCATGGACAGAGGAGCTTGGCAGGCTATAGTCCATGGGGTCACAAAGAGTCGGACATGACTGAGCGACTTTCACTTTCACTCTCATTGTTGTCAGAGCCATTTTCCTAGTTCCTAAAGCTCAGACTCTTACTTCATTCTCCACAGCATGACCTTCGCCACTCCCTGCCTGCCCTTGTTAGCGAGCCCTGCTGAGGCATTCAGCCACTCCTGCTCTTTGGGCATTTCATCATCTAAAACATATTTCTTTTCATAATATGGGCTTAAAATTTTTTATCAGAATAGAAAACTTCTTGTGTATTCTTAGAATGCACCTTAGCCTCTCACAATGTATGAGAAGTAAAGTACTCAAATCTATTTTACCAGCTGTGTTAAAAGTCCAGTTAAAACTAGGTGTCTTCATATTTTTGGTGGGAAGAGATTAGTAGTGGAGAGGAGAGAAAAAGGGAATAGGCGTTAAGTATATACTTATCTCTTCACAACAGATTCACGGGCTAATAATCACCAGAGGCTCAAAATATTTTGCTAATTTCTTTAAGGACAACAGTGTGAGGTCCAAGTTCACCTAAGACTCCAGCACAATTTGCTGCAGGAAGAAAGGGGGTCCTAAAAGTGGACACTCCTGATTACAACCATAGTGACACACTATTTGCCACTTTGTGCTGTTGTGCTTAGTTGCTTCAGCTGTGTCCAACTCAGCAGCCCCATGGACTGTAGCCCACCAGGCTCCTCTGTCCATGGGATCTCCAGGCAAGAATACTGTGATGGGTTGCCATGCCCTCCTCTAGGGGATCTTCCCCACCCATGGATCAAACAGGAGTCTCTTGCATCTCGTGCATTACAGATGGATTCTGTACTGCTGAGCCAGCAGGGAAGCCCACTTGCCACTTTCAGTTCAGTTCAGTTGAGTCACTCAGTCGTGTCCAACTCTTTGTGACCCCATGAATCACAGCACACCAGGCCTCCCTGCCCATCACCAACTCCCGGAGTTCACTCAAACTCATGTCCATCGAGTCGGTGATGCCATCCAGCCATCTCATTCTCTGTTGTCCCCGTCTCCTCCCGCCCCCAATCCCTCCCAGCATCAGACTCTTTTCCAGTGACTCAAGTCGTCGCATGAGGTGGCCAAAGTATTGCAGTTTCAGCTTTAGCATCAGTCCCTCCAATGAACACCCAGGATCGATCTCCTTGGATCTCCTTGCAGTCCAAGGGGCTCTCAAGAGTCTTCTCCAGCACCACAGTTCAAAAGCATCAATTCTTCGGCGATCAGCTTTCTTCACAGTCCAACTCTCACATCCATACATGACCACTGAAAAAACCATAGCCTTGACTAGACGGACCTCTGTTGGCAAAGAAATGTCTCTGCTTTTTAATATGCTATCTAGGTTGGTCATAACTTTCCTTCCGAGGAGTAAGCGTCTTTTAATTTCATGGCTGCAATCAGCATCTGCAGTGATTTTGGAGCCCAAAAAAATAAAGTCTGACACTGTTTCCACTGTTTCCCCATCTATTTCCAACTGCTGACTAATACATAAAGTAATGAATTCACATATATCGCCAGTAAGCATTTAATCATACTCCATAAAACCATGCAATTGTCTGTATTTGCACATATGAACATGGTTTTTTGGTTTTGTTTTTTTTCCAAATCATTATTTTGAATGGAGAGGTGACATCTGAAGTATATACAAAGTTAGGAAATGCCAGGTGTTTATGAGACATGAAAATTAAGTTTCCCAAATTATAAAACTTAGATTACAGACTAAAGCTGATTCCTTTGCTTCACACCTTCTATCAGGTTCATACTTTTAGATGTCTATAAAGACTGCTAACGGTTACATGGTTTGGAGGTGATGAAAACTACTAAAATTAGACGGTGATGGCCACAAAATTTTGTGGCTGTACCATTGAATTATACATTTTAAATGACTGAAATTTATGCTACATGAATTATATGTCAATAAAGGTATTTTACATGTCTCTAAGACCTATTGGAAAATAAAAATAAATGAAGTGAATCATTTATATTATCCTAACAGATTTTACTTGAAACATTCAGTTGTTTCAGTTTTTCTGTTTTCTGTCATTTGCCATAGACATAGTTGCCACTAAGTGTTTCTGAATTATGAGATATGATTTGCAGTTGCAAAGATGAGTGTTAACTGACACTCAGCCTCAGTGTAGGGAAGACAACAAAGAGTGGCAGTGACAGCAGAGGGAAGATCCATCTGAAGAGAGGCGAGGCTACCTGCTCTGGGTGGCGGGTGCTTGGGATGCTGGGTCAGAGCCCCAGGCCCTCTGGATTTTCAAGAAAACCTGAAATCCAGATTTTATGGGAAGTCTCTACATTTTGAAATATTCACTCTAATTTTCTGGAAAGGACATTTTGCTGGATTAATAACGCATGTCTACAGGCTGCATCCAGCCCATGCACTGCTAGTTTGTTACCACGTTTTGATATATAGTCAGTCAATGAACATAAAAATCATGTGCCCATATTTAAGTTGACTCCATCTCTGACCAGATAATTTAAAACCTCAGTGTCAGGAGCTAAAACACGGGGGGCTGCATCTTTTGAAAACTATTCTTACACTGAGCTCCTAGGGAGACAGTCACTTCTACTCAGATGACATCAACACAACTCCCAGTGTTACTACTGCATAAGTGAATATATGTACACAAGAGTAAACATTTAATAAAAAGTTAAAATGCCATCGGAATTACTATTTTCTAAAACAAGGATGGTCTGTATCATGTATGCAGATATGCTTTTAGTAACATTTTAAATTTCATGAAGCAAAATGTTTTAGGGTAGGCCCTGACTAACAGTATTTTCTCTAATACTAACAGTATTTGCAGTATTACTGTAAACATCTAATTTATTAAAATTTATGTGCAAAATGACTTTGGGGAGAAGTCAATAAGGCTGTAATACGAAATTCTGTTTCATGAATTGGACTAAAGAAATTTTAGGTAATCAGACTTCAGTTCTTTTCCACTTTTCTTTTTTTGACATTATTGTGCTTGAATTTCTCCAGAAATTTCAGCAAATGTACTTTTAACTTTAACAAACAGTAAGCCTTAATGTATTCCTGTTTGACATAATGTAATTGTAGAACTCCTACAGCTTTCTACTTTTTTGATATTATATAAGAACCCTGTAATTTTATATGTCAGAGAAGACAGAACACCTGAGAATAAATGCCTATTCCAACTTGTAGCGCAATATGTGAAGATGTACTATGCATTTCTACTTTAGAAATGTCTACTTTAACCTGAGGTCAAAATTCACAAGAAAACAAGAGATGCTCAAAAAAATTTTACTGAAATATGCCCTTCTGATTATACCTTATATTTAAAAATTTCCTAAAACCTATCATCATTAGTGACATAGGATTTGTCAAGCGCTGACATATGGAGAAATAACCTAGTGTTTCCTCACATCAAAGATTTGGATATTTGAAACCAAATTTTAGAAAAATTGAAAAAAAAATGACGTTCAAAACATAAATAAATGTTTCTAATTACTATTATCTGGATCATGAGATACTATATAAAACCTTTTAAATTACTAAAAGTAAGTAGATATGGTTCCCTAGGATGTCATTTTTTAATGAAGAGAGCAAAGTAACAAGCTTAAGAGTTTTATTTACAAGGAAAGCTTTTTACAGTTTTGAAATTTCATAAAGCAAGCTTTATCAAGCTCTATCAAGTATGACAGGGAAGAAATGAAATAATAAAAAATGATCTATTAAAAGAAATTCTAGACCGTAGATAGTTTGGCCTTCTGAATCAATTTCTGCCTTTCTCGGTTGTCAATGAAGTTTCAATGCTAGAAGGAAATCTTGGCTTTTCCAATTCCTTTCCAGCTTTCTAACTTTGAAAGATTACTGTTAAAACTGGGAGAGGGTCTGCCCTGCTTATTTGCAGCACTTCATCCTAACCCTCTATGTAAAAGTATGTAGAGCCACCTGACAATGTGAAAGACTTCCAGACACAGCTCCACCCAGTATCTTTAACTGCTGACTAGTTTGTGAGCCGACTGCTGGTTTCTGAGTCCTGACAGTCGATTTAATCACGATCCACTTGCCCTAAAGTCAAAGACAAAATCAACAGCAGCTAGGACTATATAAATAAATCACAAAACACAAAGTTCAGCCTACAACGTCATGAAGTAAAAGAAATTTTGCATGGGACGAGTGAGGAAGGTCTTTTCCTGCTAGATACTCAAGTTCAACCATAGATTTATGTGGTCAAGAACAGCCTTTGACAAAGTGAATAACCAAGGATTTGCTTACTTTTTCACTTAATGTTAATACTTCCGTGTCTCTAACAACAGATCTCTTCCATTCTACCTTCTATTAAATAATATTTCCTGGTAACGAAGTACCAAAATTTATTTGGTTACTGAGCACTTATTATAGTGGATTTCTAATTGGTGCTGAAAAACCTAGAAAGAATATTTCTACATGTAAAAGTATTAATAAAGGATGTATTGCTAGAAGCAGAATAGTTTGGTCAGTGAGTTTACTTTGTAAGGATGTTAAAAGGAACTACCAAGTTACCACCAAAATAAGTTTACCATTTTGTTTTCCAGCCAGCAATACATGAGGCTGCGTATTTCTCTCAAGCATTACCTGTACTGGACATTGTAGAGCTTCTAAGATTTGAGAATCTGCTAGGTGAAGACTATATTATATTAATCCACATTTCTTTGATTAAAAATGCAAAAGAAATCTGTTGCATTTCTATACACTAACAACAAAAGATCAGAAAGAAAAATTCAAGAAGCAATTCCATTTACCATTGCATCAAAAAGCATAAAATACCTAGGAATAAACCTACCTAAGGATCAAAAGACCTATACACCAAAAACTGTAAGATGCTGATGAAAGAAATTGAAGACATAAACAGATGAAAAGATATGCCACGTTCATGGGCTAGAGGAATTAACATTGTCAAAATGGCTATACTGCCAAAGGAAACCTACAGATACAATGCAACCCCTATCAAATTATCAATGGCACTTTTCATTGAACTAGAACAAAAAAAGAAATCTCAAAATTTGTATGGAGACACAAAAGACCCTGAAGAGCCAAAGCAATCTTAAAAAAGAAAAACAGAGTTGGAGCAATCAGGCTCCCTGACTTCAGACTATACTACAAAGCTACAGCCATCAAAACAGTATGGTTCAGTTCAGTTCAGTTCAGTTCAGTCGCTCAGTCGTGTCCGACTCTCCGCGACCCCATGAATCACAGCACGCCAGGCCTCCCTGTCCATCACCAACTCCCGGAGTTCACTTAAACTCATGTCCACAGAGTCAGTGATGCCATCCAGCCATCTCATTCTCGGTCGTCCCCTTCTCCTCTCACCCCCAACCTTTCCCAGCATCAGAATCTTTTCCAGTGAGTCAACTCGTCGCATGAGGTGGCCAAAGTATTGCAGTTTCAGCTTGAGCATCAGTCCTTCCAATGAACACCCAGGATTGATCTCCCTAAGAATGGACTGGTTGGATCTCCTTGCGGTACAAGGGACTCTCAAGAGTCTTCTCCAACACTTGCAGCCATGAAATTAAACAGTATGGTACTGGCACAAAAATAAAAACATAGATCAACGGAACAGGATAGAAAATCCAGACATTAGGCCACATACCTATGGTCAATTAATCTATGACAAAAGAAACAAGAATACACAATGTTGGAAAGACAGCCTGTTCAACAAATGGTGCTCAGAAAACTGAACAGATACATGTAAAAAGTGAAATTAGATCATTCTTTAACTCCATACACAAAAATAAGCTCAAACTGAATTAAAGACCTAAATGTGAGAATGGATACAATAAAAGTCCTAGAGGAAAACAGAACATTCTCTGATATAAATCACAGCAATATCTTTGTCAATTCATCTCCCAGAAAAATGGAAATAAAAACAAAGTAAACAAATATGACTTACTTAAACTCAAAAGCTTATGCACAGCAAAGAAAACAATAAACAAAATGAAAAAACAACCCACAGGCTGGGAGAAAATAATTATAAATGATGTGACCAGTAAGGGACTAGTCTCCAAAATTCACAAACAGCTTATGATGCTCAACAGTGTCAAAACAAACAGTCCACTCAAAAAAATGGGCAGAAGACCTGAATTGAGATTTCTCCAAAGAGGACATCAGTTCAGTTCAGTTCAGTTCAGTCGCTCAGTCGTGTCTGACTCTCTGCAACCCCATGAATCACAGCATGCCAGGCCTCCCTGTCCATCACCAACTCCCGGAGTTCACTCAAACTCATCTCCATCAAGTCGGTGATGCCATCCAACCATCTCATCATCGGTAGTCCCCTTCTCCTCCCACATCAGAGTCTTTTCCAGTGAGTCAACTCATCGCATGAGGTGGCCAAAGTACTGGAGTTTCAGCTTTAGCATCAGTCCTTCCAATGAATACCCAGGACTGATCTCCTCTAGAATGGGGTGGTTGGATCTCCTTGCAGTCCAAGGGACTCTCAAGAGTCTTCTCCAAAACCACAGTTCAAAAGCATCGATTCTTCAGCGATCAGCTTTCTTCACAGTCCAACTCTCACATCCATACATGACCACGGGAAAAACCATAGCCTTGACTAGACGGACCTTTGTTGGCAAAATAATGTCTCTGCTTTTTAATATACTATCAAGGTTGGTCATAACTTTCCTTCCAAGAAGTAAGCTTCTTTTAATTTCATGGCTGCAATCAGCATCTGCAGTGATTTTGGAGCCCCCCCAAAAATAAAGTCTGACACTGTTTCCACTGTTTCCCCATCTAAAGTGGGCCTTAGAAAGCATCACTACGAACAAAGCTAGTGGAGGTGATGGAATTCCAGTTGAGCTATTTCAAATCCTGAAAGATGATGCTGTGAAAGTGGTGCACTCAATATGCCAGCAGATTTGGAAAACTCAGCAGTGGCCACAGGACTGGAAAAGGTCAGTCTTCATTCCAATCCCAAAGAAAGGGAATGCCAAAGAATGCTCAAACTACTGCACAATTGCACTCATCTCACACACTAGTAAAGTGATGCTCAAAATTCTCCAAGCCAGGCTTCAGCAATATGTGAACCGTGAACTCCCAGATGTTCAAGCAGGTTTTAGAAAAGGCAGAGGCACCAGAGATCAAATTGCCAACATCCGCTGGATCATGGAGAAAGCAAGAGAGTTCCAGAAAAACATCTATTTCTGCTTCATTGACTATGCCAAAGCCTTTGACTGTGTGGATCACAATAAACTGTGGAACATTCTGAAAGAGGTGGGAATACCAGACCACCTGACCTACCTCTTGAGAAACCTGTATGCAGGTCAGGAAGCAACAGTCAGAACTGTACATGGAACAACAGACTGGTTCCAAATAGAAAAAGGAGTACGTCAAGGCTGTATATGGTCACCTTGCTTATTTAACTTATATGCAGAATACATCATGAGGAACGCTGGGTTGGAAGAAGCACAAGCTGGAATCAAGATTGCTGGGAGAAATATCAATAACCTCAGATATGCAGATGACACTACCCTTATGGCAGAAAGTGAAGAGGAACTCAAAAGCCTCTTGATGAAAGTGAAAGAGGAGAGTGAAAAGGTTGGCTTGAAGCTCAACATTCAGAAAACAAAGAGGACATACAGATGTCCAATAGGCACATGAAAAGATGTTCAACATCACTAGTTATTAGAGAAATGCAAATCAAAACTACAATATCACCTCACATCAGTCAGAATGGCTATCATAAAAAAATCCACAAACAACAAATGCTGGGGAGGGTGTGGAGAGAAAGGAACCCTCCTACACTATTTGTGGGAATGCAAATTGGTACAGCCCCTATGGAGAACAGTATGGAAATTCCTTAAAAAATTAAAGATAGAGCTACCATATGACCCTACAATCCCACTCCTGGCCATATATCTGGAGAAAAGCAAGATCTGAAAGGATACATGCACCCCAGTGTTCACCACAGCACTGTTTACAATAGTCAAGACATGGAAGCAACTTTATTCAATCAACAGATGAATAGATAAAGAATATGTGGTACATATATTCAATGGAATATTCCCCAACAATTAAAAAGAATGAAATAATGCCATTGCAGCAACAGAGATGGACCTAGAGAGTGTCATACTCTGTGAAGTAAATCAGACACAGGATGAGAAATATCATATGACATCCTTTATGTATGCAATCTAAAAAGAAATGATACAAATGAACTTATTTGCAAAACAGAAAGAAACTCACAGAGTTGTAAAACAAACTTATGGTTGTAGGGCGGGACAGAGGGTGGTAAATGAGATAGTTAGGGAATTTGGAAATTTCATGTACATGCTGCTATATTCAAAATGGATGACCAACAAGGACCTATTGGATAGCACATGGAACTCTACACAATGCTATGTGGCAGCCTGGATGGGAGGGGGATTTCGGGGAGAATAGATACATGTATGTGTGGCTGAGTCCCTTCACTGCTCACCTGAAATTACTATAACACTGTAAATAGGCTATACTCCAATACAAAATAAAATGTTTCAAGTCTGAAAAAAAATGAGCTTGGTCATCATTTCAAATGTTTATTAATAGGCTCCCACTTGTATTCATGTACTTCTAGTTCTTCTTTTGTGACTTGTCTAGGTCTTTTCATACTTTTCCCTTGATTAATTTCACTTGTGATTTCTGAAGGAGCTCTACAAAACGCAAACTCTCAATTCTTTGTCTATTATGGCAGAATATTTGCTGATTCTTGTATTAGTGTTTTATATTTATGGTTTTTTAAATTGTTCAGAAGTTAAATATTTTAATAAGTTTGAATTTGATAACAACTTCCCTTATGGATTTAGAGTGCCATGTCACACTTTAGAAGGCTTTATCTACAATTTATAGATGTGCTTCTTTGCTTTTGACTAGCAGCAGTAGCATCACTTGGAAACTTGTTAGAAATGTATGTTCTTGGCCATACCTTAAACATACTAAATCAGAGATACTGGGGGTGAAGCCTAGCAATCTTTTTTTTAACAAGTTCCCTGGGAGATTTTGAAGCACACTAAAATTTTTAGAACCAGTGCTGTAATGGTTTCATTCACTGGTGAACACTGCCTGAATCAATTATCTCATTAGAGGCTACAAAATAGTGATTTTAATTCTATCATTCATTCTATCCTGTTAGTTGGAAAATTTATATAAAGAATATCTTTTTCTCATAAAGTGGTGCTATTTGGCTATTTTGCAATGCAGTTTGTATAGGGAAGGCAAAATAAATTCTTAATTTTTTCCTTTTACTTGCTATTATTTTCAATAATTAATTAGTACTCTATTTCCAGTAGTGTTCAATAAATATCTGATTTTCTTTTTCACGCTTTGTTTTAAATATCATGAGCTCACAGATTTGTATTTATTCAATGTTTCCATCAATTTGACTTATTTCTTTTTGATGCTTAAACGGTGCCACCTTTACTCAATGAAAGACTCTTCATGTTGGCTCCTGTATCTTTTTGACAAGACTCACTAGGCTTTGATGACTTTACTTCCTGGCACAACAAAATATCACAGGCTCATCTTGTATATTTCCTGTCTTAAACATAAATTCTCCAGCCTTCCGAGAATCACATAAGAAGGCCATAATCTGAATAGGCTTATTGCACATTTTCCCTTCCAATTCAGCTTTTTCAGATTAAACAAGTCTTTTAAACATTACAAATAATTAGATCGCAATGAATACGTGGTTAGTCTAGGAAGAATGGAAATATTTATTTTATTGATATTTCCTATCTAGGAATATGAAACTATCTCTTTTGCTCTTCTTTTAATGTCTTCTAGCAATGTATAGTAGTTTTCTTTTAGAGGCATTAACATTTCTAAGGTGCAATTCTATGTAATTTATGGATTTTTCTCATGATTTATGATTTATTATCTCACCTTATTTTAAACACTAATCACTCAAAGAATTTTTCAGCTAAATTCCTTAGACTTAACTACTAGAGAATAAATTGTTCTAAAGAATACTAGTTTTGTTTTTAATATTTATTTACAAATTGTTTTACATATGTATCAGCTAAGACCTCTTGTGCAATACTTAATAATGACGCATTCTATTAGCCTACTGTGTTTCATTCCAGACTTTTATGAAAATGATTCCATTTTATTCCACTGTTACATGGGAGGCTTGATATAGGTTCCTTAAACTATGCTTTATAAAGTTAAGGAAGTTTATCTTTATTTCTAACTTGCTAGATTTATTGCAAAAAAAGGATGCAAAGATTTCTAGAACCTGTTGAGCTGATCGTATAATTTTTCTCCTTCAAACTATTAATATAAGAAATTACATTAATAAATCTTTAGAAAGCATATACAATCCTTCACTTCTAAAATAAAAATGATACAGAGTATCCTCTTTAATCTTTGGCAATTACCTTATTTAACTGTGCCTTTTACATGTTTTTGAGTGGCTGTGATTCATGGGGTTGCAAAGAGTCGGACACGACTGAGCGACTGAACTGAACTGAACTGAACTGATGAGCTCACTATTTCCAAACATTCTTGTATTCTAATAAATGAATTTAAAAATGTATATTTTCTTCTTGAGACTGAATTGACAATATCCTGAAAGTACATGATATACAGTGCTATCATTCATTTTCAAATAGTCTATCATTTCATTGCTTTTTTTCTTTAACTTTTATTTCTAGTGTAATACTCTAAAATTTCCAAGTTTGATAAATTTTGTTTGTCCTTTAGATTTTTATTTTCCCTTACTGCACTGAGGTTATATTGGAACATGGCCTGGCTGATTTCTACTTGGAGAAATTTATTAAGATTTTCTTTGCTACGTGATCAGTCCCTGATTTTTTCCCCATAGGTTTCTGATCATCCTTTGCCTGTGCTTTCTCTTAAGCTACTTCATCTCCATTTACTGATTTTCAGCTCATGAAGCTATCATTTAAATCCAGAAGTCTGCCATCACCTTCCATGCAAAATGATGATAATGTTTATGACTGCATCTTCAAGACTGTGGACCAAAGTTAATGTTTCCTTTTAATTTTCTGCCTTTTATCTGTCAAGAACTCTACTTCACCTCTGTGAAGCCCCCCACTATATCAAGTATGCTAATTAAGTTTTGTAGCCCCTGCTTTGCTATGCAGATCATGCAGAGTGAATCATCATACCCCACTGGATTCGAGGGAGTTGCCAGTGCTCTTAACTGCAACTAGTACATAAATATCTATGAGCTCTAATACAAAAAACAAAGATAGAGTGAAAAAGAACAAATAAATACCTTTTAAACACCACTGGGAGTAATTAGAGCACCAACTAATTATTGTACACACACACGTACATAAACGTGTACACACAGACTCACACACAATTCAGTCCATTCAATTTCTGTCCTGTCAAAGCTAAAGATGCACTATTTTTCCATCAAGAATATCATATCACTGCATAAACATGTATAAGTTAAGAAGAAAAGAAGGCTTTGCATTGGCAAGAATGGCAAATCTCTGCTGCAAAAGGATCAAAGCACACTGTACTTCAGAACTACAAGGTGCTACAGTCAAATCCTCTGAATTTTATTAACAGGTTATCCTCAGAAGAGGATAATTTCAATAATGCAATTTCAATACAATACTTAAGTACTTCCCAGAATAAAGCTTATTTTCAACTTCTTGCCTCTTTTATCCTTATATTCTAAAGAGCATAAGAAATTAAAAGTTCTTAGAGCAACTGAGAAGGAAATGGCAACCCACTCCAGTGTTCTTGCCTGGAGAATCCCAGGGACGAGGGAGCCTGGTGGGCTTCCATCTATGGGGTCACACAGAGTCGGACACGACTGAAGTGACTTAGCAGCAGCAGCAGAGCAACTGAAATTGTTTATGAAAGACCCCCATGGTATTTCCTTATACACTAATACCTTCCTTAATCCCCTCTTCACCAAACCTTTATCCTCTAGGTGAAAACAAAAGTCAACTCTCTTATCTTTATTTCTTTTTTTATATTTCGTCTACTTCCTGTCTCTAAAACTGTGCCTATTCTGGACATTTCATATAAATGAAATTTCATATAAATCATGCAATATGCCACACTCACGTCTAGTTTCTTTCATTTAGGATAATGGCTTTAAAGTTCATTTAAGATATAGCATGTATAGCACTTCATTCATTTTATGACTATGTATAATATCCTATGAATGGATATACCACTTTTTTATCTATTCATCATTTAATGAAATTTTTGTTTTCTATTTTTTGGCTTTGGTGAATAATGCTGCTATGAATAATTGTGTACAAGACTTTGCAGGAACTAGTTTTCTCTTGGGTTTACGCCTATGAGCAGAATTGTTGGGAAATTCTGAGGAATTGCTAAATTCTTTTCCAATGCAGCTATACCATTTTACATTTTCATTAGCAAAACATGAAGGTTCCAATTTTTCTACATATTTGTAGAAAATGTGTTACTGCCTGTTTGATTATGGCCATTCTAGTGGGTATGAAGTGTTACCTCACATGGTTTTGGTTTGCATTTCCCTAAAGACAGATGATGTTGAACATCTTTTCATGTGCTTATTGGTCATTTATGTAACCTCTTTGAAGAAACTTCTATTCAAATTTTTGCCCATTTTTAAAATTTGGTTCCCCCATGTCCTTTTAAGCCTTTTAACTTCAACTGAGGCTCATTTGAGCCTATTAACATTAATGAAAACTTATTCTACTTTTCACTAATGAGCGCTTTTTAGGAACACTGTTGTTAGACGCTATTCAAGTTATGAATTAAAAAAACACACACAAACACTCATTTGAAAAGTTTCATTTTAGGTTGACAAGTAATAATGCTAATGTCCTAAACTGATTATCATCTGTATCATACTTAAATCGAAATCTAACCCAAGTGCCTATGATGATAATCAGTGCAGAAGTTTAATATATTCAATAATTATTTAGTGAACACTTATTGCCATAAGGTACACAAGGCTCTGAAGATAATAAAACAAAAGAAGTTAAGACATGTTAAGACATGTTCTAAACAGAGTGTTAGTGAAGGGAGCACCTGAGAGGAAGAGCTGCTTGACCCAAATCTGGTGTTTAAGGTGTGATTTCCAGGAGTAAGATGCACATACCAAGTCATAAAAGATGAACAGAAGTCGGCCAGGCAAGTCAAAAGAGAATGGAGATGCATATGAAAAGCACAGGTTGTAAGGCTATTAGGTATGATGGGGCGCTGGAAGTAAGACAGGATATTATAAACATGGAAAGAAATGAAAGAAGTTCCGTATGTCTATACTCTAGAGTGGGTAGGGAGTGCAATAGGGGGCTATGTGGCTGGAGAAATAAGCAGAAAGCAAATCACAGTTTTCTAAGACACGTAGGAGGATTTACCCTTGTACTACTGAAGGGTATAATAAAGAAGAATGGCATGATCCAGTTTAGGCTTTAGAATTTATTAGGGTTGTGTGATGGAAGAGAATGGATGAGAGGAGACAAGATCAGAGGCAAGGAAACCAATTAGGAAACTATTCTGATGATACAGGTGGGCAACTATTGTGACCTGAACTAGAAAACAGTAAGAGATGCAGACATTTAGTAAAAGGTAATATCCACAGAACTTGCCAATTTATTATATTCATTCATGCATTTATTCAACTTTTATGCATTGTGCTTACTAGGTGTCAGGCTCTGCTATAGGCAGTGGGGATAAAACAAAGAAATAAATTGTACCTGTAAAGTGAAAAATTAAAACAAACCTAGAATAGAGGAGACTTTAGGGGATCAAATATTTAAAGGGTAACATTAAAAAGCATAATTGGGATTATTCTGCGTGTCTTCAGTAGGAAAATTTAAATAATTTAGTGAGGTGAGGTAACTACTAGGGTTTGATCCGGCAAGTCTTTTTTTGGTGACTTTTTTTTTCACTATGTGAAAGTGTTAGTCACTCAGTCAAGTCTGACTCTTTGAGACCTCATAGGCCTTAGCCTCTCAAGCTCTTCTGTCAATGGAGTTTTCCAGGCAATAATACTGGAGTGTGTAGCCATTCCCTTCTCCAGGGGATCTTCCAGATCCAGGGATCGAACCCAGGTCTCTTGCACTGCAGGTAGATTCTTTCCTGTCTGAGTCACCAGAGAAGCCAGACTATTGTTGTAAATACACAAATATTTGAATTTTTTTTAAAAAAAGTATTTCAAAATTTATATGGTGGTTGTGATGTCAAACATATTTTAGCTTTCTGTCTTTAACTATTAGTCTCAGTAAGATAAAGACATAAAGTATATTTATATGTTATAATGTAAATTTATATGTTATAATGTTATAATGACCTAATGTTTAAAAACTATAGGTCTTTAAACTGAGGTAAAGCTACAATAATTTCTTTTATAGCAAGATAATAAACACGTATATTTATTCCAAGATATATATTTACACAACTTAACCTTTCCTATAGTATTAATGTGTCAAGTTTCTTCAATTTGCACACAATACTTGAAAAAAATGCTATTAAGCAAAGTTTCTTTTTATGGTAAATTCAGATCTAAAGATGACAGGATCCTTACCCACTGTTTAGCACCTGCTACAGAAGCAGACTGTTATAGAATAAAGAAACTCCATGAAAGTTAGTTTATTCAGTATAGTGTTTATCATTTTTATTACTAAGGAATTTAAGGAAGAGATGTATTTTATTTTCCCAAATTAAGGGGGAAAAAAAATCTCCAAAGTGTAAAAAAATATTTTATAGTTTTCCCAGGCTAAGAACCATACCTACTTAACCATCTCAGAAGAATTCCAATTTAAAAGTTATAAAATATGACCATATAAAGCAGTAAATGGAAGGAGATGATTAACTTAAATTCAGGACCAAAGAAAGGGACCCAGTCAGGGAAGAGGCACCCAAAGGTGTTCATGTTTAAGGTATTTCTCTAACTCTTAGGTGAGATGACTGGTGTAGTAGATACAGTTCTCTTCAGAGAAAAAGAATCAACAGAATATAGATAATCTGAATCTGTATTTATAACTGTTACCATACACATGTGTGCACGCTCAGTCATGTCCGACTCTGAAATCCTGTGGACTGCAGCCTGTGAGGCTCCTCTGTCTGTGAGATTATCCCAGGAAGAATACTGGAGCGGGTTGCCATTTCCTCCTCAGGGGACCTTCTTGATTCAGGGATCAAACCCACATCTCCTGCACTGCAGGTGATTATTCACAACTGAGCCACAGGGGAAGCCCCATCTATATCCATCTTCATTATCCATGTATACAAAGACAGTACTGGTTCACACAATCATAGGGGCTAGCAAGTCCCAAGGTAAGCAATCAGCAAACTGGAGAGCCAATGATGTAGTTCCAGTCCAGTCTAAAGGCAGGAGAAGACCAATGTCCCAGCTCAAACACGGTTGGATATACCGTCCTCTCCTGCCCTGCATTTTTGCTCTAATCAGGACTACAGGGATTAGATGAGGCCAACTCACCCCCGGAGAGCAATAAACTTTACTCAGTCTACTGACTTAAACTTTAATCTCATCCAGAATAATCTAACCCTCATAGATACACCCACTATAATGATTAACCAAATATACGGGTACCCATGGCCCATTCAAACTGATATACAAAATTAATCATCATGGTTCACTATACTGGTATTCAGAATTATCTTTGAAAAGTATAAATATTTATGTGTATGTGGATGCTCTTTATATGTTTCATAGGAAAAGCTGAACTCAAAGATACTACAATGACAGGTGACATTAGAACATGTGTTATCTAATGCATTAATAGTAAAACAAAAATAGATAAAAACCTAAAACTGGGTTTTGAATACAAGGAAGAAGAAATAAATCTCACAATCACCAAGGTCATAAAAAACAAGGGAAGTCTGAGACACTGGAGCAGACCATATGAGACTAGAAGAAATGTAACAACTGATGCATGTGATGCTATGGATTTGGTCCTGTAGCAGAAACAGGACATTACTGGGAAAATGCTAAGTTCAAACCACCGACCAATGTTGATTTCTCAGTTTTGATAAATGTACCAGGACAATGAAAGATGATAATATTAGAGGAAAGTATATATGGGTGAGGTGAACTTTCTGTACTATCTTTGCAACTTTTCTGTAGTTCTATTCAAAAAATTAAAAATTTAGGTAAAAACCTATCAGGCTTGACAATTGAGTCAGTTGCTAGGGTGGTATCATTCAAGGAGGTCAGTCTGATTTCCAAGCAGGAAAGAGGCACTGATGCTTGTCTCACTAGTTCTGAGTGTTAAGTACTCCAGGAGACCAAAAATAGATTTCAGACATTAGCAACAGCAAACCAAGACCTCTGCTCAGCACTAAATATCTTAAAAGCATAAAATCAGCAAGAGTGGAGATTTATACATGAGATAATCCGGAAGTTGCTGTTAAGCTTGTAGGACAACAAGATGAATCTATTTGGCTGGATATGTAAACCTTACACATTTGTCCTCAGGGAAAAGGTTATATATTAAAGACAGATAATTAAACAAACATTTTTCATTAAAATTGTCACAATAATTGTTATAACAACATGTCATATGGTCTAGTGTGTCTTTCAACTTTGGAATTTTCCAAGCATTTTAAGTCCTTAAAACCAAAATTAAAGTTTTTCTTTCAAATTGAGATCCATTTATGAAGGCTCAAAGTTGCCAAGCAAAGCATATCAATCACGAACAAGTAGTTGCAGGGTGAATACTATATGTCTGGAACTGAGCTTACATGTATTTCTGAAGAACTTAACATATTGTCCCTGTTCTTTAATATCACGAATCTTATTGGATACATAAGATAAATGCTTATCAAGTACACTCATGTTAGCAAACTTGTGACTTGCTCTATCATTGCTTTTCATGCCCCAACCCACAGGAAGTAATATTTTATAGGTTAATTCTCAGAAATGTAAGTGATTTTCTTAACTGCTCAAAATTCACATGGTGAGAGGTCTCACATGAGGGCAACATAACATATAACCAAATGAATTCAACTTAAGACCTTTACTGATATGAATGTCAAAGTGCAAAGGCTGGGGCAAATCAATTCCAAACTATCCAACTTGAGTTTCATAATGATTACGTCTAGTCACTATGAAGAAAGCTGCTTCTGGATGGAGTGCTCCATATCAGAGCTTTTTTATTTCCTCATGTACATCATTCCTAAATAATCTGCCTGTGGATAAATAGGGATACAGGGGTAGTCTTTTCTTTACATTTTTTCAGCATCACAAGATTACTACGTGAAGAAATATCTTTTTTCTCCTCTTTATTTTTTAACAGAGGACCAACTGCTTGCCTTCATCAAGAATTCTCCACACAGCTCTACGTTATCACATTCTAAGGATTAACAAGTTATAATGATCAGAACCTCAAAAAAATTCCTGGGGAAAATAAAATTAGAATAAGATGAGACCCAGAGTTAGCCAGAAATTTTTCATTTTCTAGGAACCAAAATGCTGAAATTGCTTCCTAAAATGAAAAAACAGGAATTTGGAGTTTGACTCAAATTCCAATTTCTGTATTAAAGTATATGTAGGAAAAGCGACAGTATATTTGTGTGTTGACTTCCTTTTGAAATCAACACTGGTAAGAGGCTATAGATGTCTTTAAAATAACTTAGAAAAGAGGAGGTACAAATACATTCTGGTGTAGAACTGCTCTTTTCTTTCTATTTTATTCCTCCATACTGGCATAATGAATAGTCTATTGCTGTTTAAGACTTAAAACAGCTGCATTTCTAATTCTGGCAGATTATGAGGGATTTTTATATGGGTTGCATGTTAAAAGCAAATAAATGACATGCCAACCAGCAAAATGAAGAGTGCTGGGCAGATGGTAGCACGGCTGAGTTACTGAATTGATGTGCTATGTGCTACCAATCATGGAACATCAAAAAGAGATATCTGGCAGCTTTTCAAGTGAAGCCCAACCCTCTACCTCAAGCAAAAATAATTTATGTGTCCACAGATCTTCAGATAGCCATTCAGTAGCCATTCTCCAATTGTCCTTTGTTAACACAGGCAGTCTTCAGTGAGTTTATTTCACAGATTTTGACGCTACATACAATTCTGTCCTTCCTTCCGTCCTTTCCTCCTCTAGGTTCTCCTGTGACTGTGCGTGTGCATGTGTGTGTGTGTGTGTGTCTGTGAGTGTATGTTGAGAGACAGAGAGAGAGAAGGTATACGGAAACAGTGTATATTACAATTTCTCCTACTTCTAAGGGGATTATCTTAGAAGAAGTCAAGAAGGCTTTTCAATATATTATCATAGTGAAAAAGAATCTACCCATATAAGATCATGAGATAATACTGATCAATATTAATCTTCATAGGTCCATCTTGATCAATACATTTTAAAACTGCATTTAGAATGTTATCCTGTAAATTCTTGCAAATCCAGAGAATAAACAGATGGGCACTATATCAAAGAACGATTTGGCCTTCAAAATCAGGACTTTCTCTATTCAAGGCATCTTATGCAGTATGTGATCAAAGCTATATAACTTTTTAAATAAATATTTTAGAATTTACATTCTTAATTAAATGCTGTCCTTTCTAACTTGGATAAGATCCATTGTTAACCCCTGCTGTTTTACTCTATTTTGTATGTTTTTATAAACCACTATAAATAAACACTGAGAAAATGTGAAACAAAAAAATGAAGTTATTAAAATACTGTACAGATAGTCTATATACTATATCATGATGCTTCCTTCCTGATCTATTTCTTTTCTACTATCTACTTTTCACATGTCCTTCCTTACTAAGATGACTTTATAAGATCTGGATGTCTTAGATAATGTGTTAGTTACTGTACATTATTATCATAGTCAAGCCTTAGTCTGAAGGCACACAAACTCTAAATAGCTTTCCAAAGCCACAGTTATTAAATGGGCTGATGGGAACTGGATTCAGGCAGTTTGGTGCCAGAATCAGTCCTTTTAACCAGAGTTAATACTAGGATATTCTGTGTAGCACAAAATGAAGTAAGATACAGAGATCAAGAAGCCTTGAGGAAAGTGAACATTGTGCCAAATAAAAGAATTCATATAGTGGAAGTGATGTAGTACTGACTTGTACCATAAAGGTGGCCCATGAACTCAGATTTGAGAGGCCAAGGCCAAAGCAAGAAGGAAAAGTAGAGTCCTAAGAGAAATATTCACAAAATAGAGCTGCTTTCAATATTGAAGTCTGAGGAATTTATCCAATAAAGAAGTCACAGGATGATACAGTAGAAAATTTCTCTCATGACATTTTGGTAAAAATATGCTACCAGAATTTTCAGTTGTCTTATTTATAACATCTCTCAATATGCCATATCAAATAACATTTTAGTTGAAAGTGTTTTTGCATTGTGTGTGTGTGTGTACAAAGTGTTTCAGAGTCTTAGTAAAATTTCATTTATCTATCTAGCTGCTCTGTCCAAGAGAACTTTTTTGATTGTCAAAATCTTCTATATCAATACGGCAGTTATAGCCAACATGCCTATTAAACACTTGAAATAGTCAATGTGACCGAGGAAGTAAATTTTAATTTTAGTTTATCTGTATTCAACTGAAATTAGCCACACATAGTTAATGGCTACAACACTGGACAGGGCACAGCCAGAGCCCTGGAGGGATACATATCCCTCAGCCGATTCTCATGACTACAATTTCCTATTTTTATAACAGACGGACAAAATAAAAACTCAAACGCTTCTATTTTCTAGTTTGAGCCCAAGCACAAGAGTTTTGTGTTATCTACCTCAGCAGAAAACTAACCATTTTTTCAAAGTTTCTGACTCAAAAAGGATCTGTACCATCTCTGTTTAGAATGGATCCAAGAACATATATGTGCTTCCCTGGTAGCTCAGCTGGTAAAGAATCTGCCTGAAATGAAGAAGACCCTGGTTTGATTCCTGGCTCGGGAAGATCCCCTGAAGAAGGGATCGGCTACCCACTCCAGTATTCCTGGGCTTCCCCAGTGGCTCAGATGGTAAAGAAACGGCCTACAACACAGGAGACCTGAGTTTGATCCCTGGTTTGGGAAGACCCCTGAAGGACGGCATGGCAACCCACTCTAGTATTCTTGCCTGGAGAATCCCCATGGACAGAGGAGCCTGGCAGGCTACAGTCCATGGAGTCACAAAGAGTGGGACAGGACTGAGTGACTAAGCACATATATGCACAAGAACATACTTATTTACAAGATATTATTATTGCCTAAAATAATTTTTATATTATGGTCAGATCCTGTAACTCATCTATTTTATTATCTTTGATGCGTCAAAGTTTTTGTTTTGGGGTTGGAAGGTGATTTTTGGAAATAAGCTCTAAATAATTCTCAGTTAAATCTGGTAAATAAGAAATTAATAAGATATTTTATATGTTTTAGAAACCAATTTTAAAGACAAAATTAACGTAAAACGACAAAAAGAACAAGAAGATCTCATTATGTCTTCTACAACAGAAGGATTCTAAATATGCAAGTCTTCTGAGACCCCGTTATATCATTGAGGTGCTAACATGGTAAGATTTATATACAGTAGATCCATCTCCACCCCAAGAAGCAATTATAAGGAATTTTTGGTTACATAGAGACCAGGAAATATAGAGTTTAAAAAACTCCTTTGTGTGGTTTTCACTATCCATGTGTTCTTTATCTGGATGACTTACAATACTGTCCTCAGTTACAGACGTTGTAGATGAGAAGAGAAGGAAAAAGCATGATTTTTGGCTGGATATTCACTTGCCAAATGGTAAAGAACTATGCCTGAGGCTAATTCTGTGTGAACAGAGGGGCTTGATATGTCCTGCTCTGAAAACCACAGTATGTACAGGGATAGAGATCTCTATGGAGATTGAGACTCCAGTTTTGGAGTGCATGACTCAGCTTTTCTATAAATCTCGCCAGCTGACCCTTAGGCACAGACAGCTGTTCTGTTGGATGGATAAAGCCATAAAGCTTCCGTGTGAGGAGAGAAAAGAGGAGGGCGAGCAGCAGGCAAGGTCAGCCAGCACCTCAGGATATCACTCCTTATTCCTTCCAGATACTGCAACAGAAAGCAGAGCCCAAGGCCAGCTCCAGGGTCACCTCTCTGAGCTCTAATGTCAGGTATGGAGCACCGAGGCACCAGATGACGAAAGGACAGCAAGCTGATGAAGGAAAGTGAGATTAAGATTGAGGGGGAGTGCATTAAAAAGAAGTGACTACGAAACAGGTTTTAGATAGAAAGCAAGGATATCTGTAAGAAAAGAACAATGTGTGGCAAAGTTGATTCAAGCAAGAATGAATGGCCTTTGACAGTAAATGAGCTTACTTGGTCACAGAGATGAGCACAATCCAGGAGTTGCAAAAGTTAGATAAGAATACAATTTGTATTTTATGAATTAGGTCTCATTTTACATGAGAAATGTTGTGAAAGACATTGCAATGCTTTGAAGGAAGAACTGAACTTCTAAAATGATTTCCAAAACATAATTAGCTTTTAAGAATATACAGAAAATAGCAAGAAATCAGAAAAAAAAGGATTAGGCATATGATAATATTGATTTTACTAACAGATTAGGCCAAGAAGAGTCAACAGTAAGCACTGAAATTCAATTCCAACAGAACAACAGCAATTTTGGATATCTTACATGGAGCAACTATTTAAGCATTCGTTTTTTGGTCTGTTCATTTTGTTATTTTAAGTATGTATTTACTTACTAAACAGATAGATCTTGATTGTATGTCATATGTTAGATCATGAGGATTCAATATCAAAATAAACGGTTCCTGTTTTAAACAATGTGTACCCAGTGGGGTGGAGAGGGGCATGAAGAAAGAAAACTTCACATGTGCCAGGCCTCTTGTGAAATGTTTTCTATTTATTCTCATGAAATCTAGAGCCCTACCCTATATTGGAGACACTACTATGCTATTTGACAGGTGATAAAACCTGGCTTCGATCCCAGGTTGGGAAGATCCCCTGGAGGAGGGCATGGCAACCCATTCCAGTTCTCTTGCCTGGAGAATTCCCATGGAAAGAGAGGCCTGGTAAGCGACAGTCCATGGGGTCACAAAGAGTCAGACATGACCAAACGACTAAGCACAGCATGCAAAAGACTCAGAGGAATGAGGTGACTTGCAAACACTATGTAAGAAATAAATGGTAGCTCTAGGGCTTAAACTACAATCTTTGATTTGAAGTCCACTATTTATCAAATTGAAATTATGTGGATGCTACAAAATAAATACCCATTTTTCTGAAAGAATATATGTAAAGCACTTAGAACAGTGCCAAACACATCATAAATGCTGTACGTCCTTATATTACTAATCTATTTCTTAAAGAACAACATGGGGAAGAAACATTATTTATTCAAAACTGTGTTAACCTGAGAGTTTGGGATTAATGTATACACATTACTATATATAAAACAGAAACCGACAAGGACCTACTTTATAGCTATGGAACTATACTCAATATTTGTAGTAACCTATAAGGGAAAAGCATCAGTCCTTCCATTGAACACCCAGGACTGATCTCCTTTAGAATGGACTGGTTGAATTTCCCTGCAGTCCAAGGGACTCTCAAGAGTCCTCTCCAGCACCACAGTTCAAAAGCATCAACTCTTCAGCGATCAGCTTTCTTCACATTCCAACTCTCACAGGAAAAGAGTCTGATGCTGGGAGAGATGGGGGGTGGGAGGAGACGGGGACGACAGAGAATGAAATGGCTGGATGGCATCACCGACTCGATGGACATGAGTTTGAGTGAACTCCGGGAGTTGGTGATGGACAGGGAGGCCTGGCGTGCTGTGATTCATGGGGTCGCAAAGAGTAGGACATGACTGAGCGACTGAAATGAACTGATAAGGGAAAAGAATATGAAAAAAATGTATGTATGTATAACTGAATCACTTTGCTGTATACTTGAAGCATAACATTGTAAATCAACAACACTTCACTAAAACATTAAAGAGAAATATAATGTAGGAAAAATGCAACACATGTACAAAATTTTCAAATGAAGATTCTTCAGAACAGTTTGTCTTTAGGGTTTGTCTCATGCCCCATGTGACCTGGGGAGAATGTCTTCTCTTTGACTTGAAATTAGGATAGTTAGGTTAAAGAAAGATAGAGAAGCAATGTACTGTTATACTGTATCTCCTTGGAGAATCCACTGCAGCAAAGGACAAATAATCAAGAAAACTATCAAAGTAAGGGAGGCTCTGAGGCCTCATCTCCCCACAAAGTCACAACTAAGAAAGGGTGGGAAATCCGACAGTCTTCTCTTTGCATTCACTTTTCAGTGAAAATGGTTAAGGGTGTCACAATGAGACCCAAACCAGGTTTATTTGAAAGGTTAAGAATGGAAGAGAATTAATAATACTAATAAATAGAAATGCTGAAGACACGCTTAACATAAACCATACTTAGAGGAAAAGAGTAATGACCTATAATCTTATATTCCACGGTTTCCATTGTTACAAAACCACCTGCACAGATAACTGCAACTAAACTTGGACAGGAATTGAGACCACTTAGGCTGGCAGAGTTAGACACTCTCACTTTTCACTTTCACACACTGGAGAAGGAAATGGCAACCCACTCCAGTGTTCTTGCCTGGAGAATCCCAGGGACGGCGGAGCCTGGTCGGCTGCCGTCTATGGGGTCGCACAGAGTCGGACACAACTGAAGCGACTTAGCAGCAGCAGCCTGGCAGAGTTAGACACTCTAGAACAACTACAAAGAAATATAAACTGAGTAGTAAAGGCCAGGACTTCTACAATCTAATTACCGAAGCAGTATTAGGGTTGAGGAGGTGCTTCCTATGATTAATTCTGCCTTATTAAAAGCAAACAAGCAAGCTTATATCTATATAATGTACTCCTGGATAAATAATAATGCAGTGACCTAATACATCACTCTCAAGGTTTATTCCTTCCATCCATATTTCAGAGGGGGAACATACTACTAAGGAATGTACTATATCTGAGAGAAATAGATATTACTGGCCAGCACCATACAAATCAATAATTTACACTTACTATAAAATAAAGGACTAGCTATAATTTTGTTACCATACATTTTTTTTTTCTGGCTTATGGTTTAGGCAATGAATCTTACTAACAGAAAAACATGGTCATAAAGACACTATTTCAATTTTGATCTGAACTAAGAAATTATATGAATGGATCTTATTTAAACAAGGGCCCAGTTACTTTTTATTTCATATTTTGTATCATAACTCTACAGACAAGAGCCTCCAGAATTTTCTTAACCTGATCACAATTTGTACATTTATTAAATATCTATTTTTATGAGGAAGAGGGAAAATACTGGCCCTGTGATAAAGATCACAATAGAACTTATAGCTAGTTCGTTGCTGGTTTTGCTGTTAAAATATTATTAGTGTTTCCCTGAAATATAAACGGTCTTACTATAGTAGGAATTCTTTGAACAGAGTCTCAAGAATTCCTGTTTACTGGTCGAAGTTCAGAGTGCTAACTTGAAGCAGTATGAAGAGTTTAGTCACTTAGATTCAAGCTCTGGTTGATACTACCCCTACTCACTGCAGGATATGGGCAAGTTAAAATTTATATTCCATAGCTTTTAAGGTATCTGATTTCACTATGTCACAAAGTCACTGCAAAGGAAACATCAGTGCTTATGTAAACTGCTTCAAAATCCCATGCTACTATGTAAACAAAAATTTATTGCTTCTTAACTCCTGCTTTCCCATGGTTCAAACATTGCTCTCTCTGAGAGAGCAATGGCCTGTATAGAGAGAATGAATATACCCGCTCACATCACTGGTCCAAGGGCATGACCCAGAGGAGTACTTCCCGTGTGAACTGCTGAACCCAAGACTCACCAGATAAGATGGTGGGGGAGGGGTGGGGGGGGTAGTATTTTGTGATACAATGAACTCGAGAAGTGATCTTGGAGAATTATCTTTCCTATTAGCATGCACCAAAGTTCTGAAGAGTCCTGCCGTAAATAATTCTTTTAACATTGCTTAAAACAACATTTCTCAAAGTAACGAAAGAACAGGATTTCCTTCTGTGGTATGTTTAACAACCATGAACATCATGGGGAAAGGCCACTTAAGAGTCTGAGGAGAGCAATCTAAACAGCTAACATCAACTCTGCTGCGGCTAAGCACAGAAATTCTCTAAAGTGCTTTACACACATTAATTTATCTTAATTTTTATAATAACCATACAATGTAGGTACTATTGTTTCCCCCATTTTATAGGTGAGGAAACTGGACCACAGAATTATTTAATGTTAAGTGGTAAGTACCATGCATACACACTATAAACCCAGATAATCTGGCCCTGGAAACTGCACTCAATGCTTAGGCATACTGCTTTACTTGCAAACTAAATAAAACATGGAATCTATGTTTTATCATCACTGTACGATACTCTCCTCCAGTATAAGCTCCTTTTTAGATAAAAACAAAAACAAACAGAATCTCTGAATCCCAGAGGTTGACTTCTCTGGTGGTTCAGATGGTAAAGAATCTGCCTGCAGTGCAGGAGAACCAAGTTCAATCCTTTGGTTGGGAAGACTCTCAGGAGAAAGGATTGGTTACCCACTCCAGTATTCTTGGGCTTCCCTGGTGGCTCAGACAGTACAGTCTGCAGTGTGGAAGACCCAGATTTGATCCCTAGGTCAGGAAGATCCCCTGGAGAAGGAAATGGCAACCCACTCCAGTATTCTTGCCTGTAAAACCCCATGGATGGAGGAGCCTGGCAGGCCACAGTCCATGGGGTCGCAAAGAGTCAGACACGACTGAGCGACTTCACTTTGCCTGGAGAATTCCACAGACATAGGATCCTGGAGGGCCCCAGTTCAGGGGGTCAAAAAGAGTTGGACAGGACTGAGAAACTAACATACACACATACAACTTGTACAAAATCACGAAGGAAGTCAGTGGTACTATATGGCCATAAAATCAGTTCTTCAGCCCCTCAGGGCAGTCCCCAAACCATTCGGCAGATGCGTTGAACAATGTATGAGGACAATACTTAGGAAGATGTAAAGGAAACGAGATTGTGCTACGGCAGCTGTAGCTCTCCTTGGTGTCCCTTTCCTTTTCTCATCTCCTTCATGAACTATACCCAAATGGTTACTACATCTATTTTACTTTTAAACTTTATCTTGATCTCTACCTCATTTCCAGTTCTTTTCTCACTTCCCAAGAATAGGTCCAAATCCTTCTAACTGGGCTATAGCACTAGCTTTCCAAGGAAGCTCCCATCCCTAAATAGTTGGGAACAAATAACCACATGTATAAACAACACTTTACAAAGCTATAAACAATACAGGATAATCTACTGTGAAGGGTAATGAAAATTTCCCAGAAAAAATATGGATTTTTACTATTAATAAAAGAAAGAAAGAGTTAACATTTAGTTCTAAGACTTTAAACTGTGATTTTATTCGGTAAGTTCTTATAGTCCTTGTCTATTTTCTATTTAATCACCTACAAGATAGATACATACACACAAATACACAACTATTAGAGATCAGGTCCAAACAAAACAAAGCAAAAAAAGGTGAGTCATATGAATGCAGTCCTGTTATTAATATGCTTGACTATGGCTGAATTACTAGGCTTCAATAGAGATTCATCATGAAGAAGACTTCAGATAAATTCCATTAACTTTATTTTATAGATCAGTATCATATACTTGAACTTGACTTTGCCTTTAGTAAAAGAAATTTCCATTTGCAGTGTTTTCTTACTTCATAACAATAACAACAGACAAAGAAAGTCTGCCAGCTATGGGAATGTATATGGTGGGGAACTTCCATGGATTTTTTTTTTCTCTATAACCTACTCCCTTCCAACCATGAGCAATCTTTTCCTGGCTTACTGGGTATAAAAGCACTAGCTCAACCAAGCCATGTTTTCCAAAATTAAAAAAAAAAAAAAAAGGGGGTGGTAGCCAGGGAATTAGCCAGGAGCAGTCCAGTTAGTACTAACAGATGAGGAAAGGTCTCAGCAGAAAATAACATAAGCACAAGAAAATTTTTGATGTCGTCTGAAGAGACAAGAGGATTTAACCTTACTGAAAATTAATGCTTTCCATATTTTCTGACATTTTATTACCATACTATGTCAGAAAATGTTCCTGTTAGTGGAATGTTGATCAAACATGAAAAGAATCAGATTATGTTTATGTCACTACAGAGTAAAATTTAATTTTTCATGAGGAAAAACAGAAAGCTTGGATAAATGAATTTTAACAGTAAAATTATAGTCTCCAGGAGGGAAATTTCCACAGCAAGTTTCTGTTCTGGAACTGGTCAAAAGGCCATAGAGGGGATGTCCAATGTTTGGCTCCTCTGCTCCGCTTACCCATTACATTTTGAGTGAAGCTGATCCTTAACCACACCTCCAGGAAATGGCATATTTCTCTGGCCAATCATAGCATCCATTCTCTTCAAGGACTGGTTCAGGAATGAGTATGTTTATGAGCTTCCTTGCACCATGATCTGAAGTGTCTTAGTAGCTATCATTTGTCTTGCCTCAAATTATAATGTAATACAATCCTGCCCACATCACAGGCACTAATTTCATGTCAGGGCTGGGTAAACGCATAGCAAGGAGACTTGAATTTCAGTTTAGTTTTGAGGATATATCTAGAAATAATATTTTTACAACAAATAAGTATTTTTACAAAATTGTGTATATGTGGTAACTTCTAATGTGATAGCCAATAGCCAATCAAGCAACCCATGTATGTTTACTGAGAAGCTCAAGTCTATGGTAACAAAAGGAGAGGGAGAGAAGACGGCAATACAACTGTAAAGCCAGGTGAAGGACGGATCTGCCCTGAGCCGCGTTGGCAAGGGATGTGTGTCGCGCAGTCACGTGTGGCTCAGGAACAGGGATGGCTGAAGAGATCATTAAAGCAATTCAGATTACAGACAGGTAGAGCACGAACTGCTGGGATGTTAAGTAGTCAGTACTGCATCAAAGGGATGTGAGACATGAATACAGCGGGCCACGAGCTGTGGGGAAAGAAGAATAAGGGGGACGTCTAGTCCAAAAATGGTAGAGAGTTAATGATTAACAACTACAGTGGAAAAGACGGGAACTGTGTATTTGGTGGCAACTGACAAGTTGGAGGAGGAGTGCTGCCAAGTGGAGATCTCTGAGTTGGGGCTGCGCCTTATTGGTGAGGTCAGAGTTGAGGCTCTGCTGTGGGTGATTGACAACAACGAGCAAAAGCTAAGCATTGTGGGGGAAAACAGGGGTATAAAATGGAGAGGTGGGAGGTTTTAAGTAAAAACTATTCTTAATATGTACTGAGAAAAGCAAAATACTGAGCATTAGAGAGGGAGAGGAGGTAGAAAAATATAGCTGCCAGAGATGTTTCCAGGTAAATGCTGGAGATCGAAACATAATTGAATGTGTAGGCACATACTGTATATATGCACTATATGTACACATGTGTGTAACATATGCGTATGTACGTGAATAATATAAGGGTTAAATGTATCGGGGAAGTGGCACTACAAGAAATGTGAAAAGGGTTCAAAGGTTACGGTTCAGGAGAAGAATCAGATCAGGCTGTTATAAAATGGCTTCTTTTAAATACCAACCAAACAGCCGCTGAGAGAGTAGAAGAGGCTTTCCTGAGCCAGGTGATCGGACAGCAAGTGAGCAAAAGGGGCGCCTTTCAACACCCCTCAGCACTGTGGCCAGGGAGACAGGAGAGGTGGGACACAGAACATCCAGGGTGGATGACAAAAGAGGTGGAGTGTAGGCATAGCGAGGTTCTGGGTTTGTACAGATGGAGAGGAAAGGCAGAACACTGTTACGTCAGGTCAGCATGGGGCACAGCAAGTCTGGCTCATGGAAGGCATAGGGATAACACACAAATGGGCAGTAGCTCTCTTCGTAAGAACATACACATATAGCTTGTATTCAATCTGTAGGGTGTTACTCTGAGGACTTGACAAAAAAAGTAAAATGGGAAGAAAAATAATTTAGAAATCCAATTCTGAAAATCTTCATATATTTCTGGGCACAGCCACAGGAAAAGGGCTCATAGAACATTGTTTGCAAAGCCGACTGGCTTTGAGTCTAATATGAATTATGGTGACAATAGATCCGGTGCATGCTGTCTCTGAATAATTTATTTCAGGCTGCCTCCAGTGTTCAGAAACAGGAAACTTACAGGACAACATGGCGAGGCACTAGTGCTGTGAGGCCGAGCAGTGAGCCAATGCCAAAGGAGTCAAAGAAAAGTAAAACGGAGAACACAAGCGATTCCCCCTCTCAAATTTAAAAAAGTGAAAACCCTTCCTTCTTTGGTTTGTTTAGCAACTGGCAAAACTATAAGCAACAGGAAAAGTATTATTTTTATCTAGTGAAACCAGCTGTTTTACAGGATCTATCTACCCAAGGAAAATGTGGCAATCCCAAGGCCTTTCATAGTCTCCTATCAAGGAGATCAATACAGACAATGTGAACTGGACTCCATCAAACCAAAGACCAAGTGAATTATCATCAGTGCATCCAAGTACTGGGCTCTGGAACTTGAGGAAATGAAGCCTAGAAACATTTTTTAAGTGAACAGATTTCCTTTAAGAAGGCCAGAAGGGAAAAAGGAGCAGTATAATCTGCATTTCTCAATAATGACTCAATTTTAACAAAGATAAACAATAAAAATCTAGACCTCTTTAGAATATTGTACTGATTACTGCTGTTAAGATCCCTGCTACATGTGTTCTCTGGCATTTTTTCAAAAAAAGTTAAATTTTTGTGACAGGCACAGTCCAATCCTAAACAAGAAATACAAATCCTAAACAAGAAATAAAAATCTGGGCAGAGGAAATGCAGCTGTTTCTCAGGGAGTGAGTTAGCTAAAGTCGCACAACATGGCCTGACCTGCTGTAACTCCTGAGATCTGGTTTCCAACTTGGTCTTGGCTAGTAGCTACTAGAGTTTTGACTTGACTAAAGCAACAGTTTCCAGCCCTTGGCTTTCAGACACTCAGTACATTTGGGGCCCTGACATCTGTCTTAACTTCACTGTTGGTGAGTGTGTTTTCATTTGCTTTTGCTGTTTCAAGTGATTTAAATAATGAATGAAAGTATTCATGTGTGTTTTGGGGGATCTGGGGAGAGTGCAAAGTTGGGAAAAGCGACCAGGACAGAACTGGGTGGGGAATCAGCCAATTCAAGAGAAACCTTTTGCTCTTTTTCAAAATAATGTTGAAAGTTCATATAGACAAAGTCCTAAAACTTCCTCTTGAGGTTAGGTTTGATGTAACTTTTCTTTTTTTTCATTAAAATGCTGCCTTAAAAATTTATGGCCAAGACTGGGTGGGAGGGAATTTTGGGGGAACAGAATACATGCATATGTATGGCTGAGTCCCTTTGCTGCTCACCTGAAACTAACCCAACATTGTTTATCAATTATACCCAATACAAAATCAAGTGTTTAATATAAATCAATGAAATCAAAACCAAAAAAAGTAAAACTTATGGCCAAGAATTCTCCAAATGCAAAGTATTAATCTATGAATAAGGAAGAAGTATACTTACCTGACAAGACAACTTCAATGAGATCACCTTCCTGGATATCGCTAGCTGTTTTCACCAGCTGAAGGATGTTTTCAGAGGTAGGGTCATGGCGAAAAAGCAGGATCTTATCATACATTCCATAGAAACCACATTCAGGGAACTGTAAATACAAATACCACAACAGGTTAAGTGTCAAACTCTTCCTAAATTTAAAATAAAAGTGAAATAAATAAATGTCAGAGCACAAATACAAACTAATTACAAAAGGTCAAAATACCTAGAACATTAACAAATAAAAATGAATGGCCAAGTAGATACTGAAATGAGTCCGAATTAGGAGGAAAGAAATCAGAGTTCATAAAAGCAATAACAACAAAATGATCTTCCAATTACAGAGCAAAAAGACAGGAGAATCTGAGATAAGATTCAAAGAAATTTGTGGCAGTAAAGTGGTTAAGAATTACAGTAAGTTCTAAGAACTGAGTCTTTTTCACATGACTTATAGCAATTCAAGAACATTAAAATGGGAGTATGTTACAATTCCATTACAAATGTTGTTGCAATTTGTCTGCAAAAAAAAGAGGCCAGTCCATTTTGGCATAGTCAAAAATAAGAGATGACTCAATAAATCTAAACACGTTCTGTGTGTGGGCAAAGGTGTCATCTAGGTCCTTTGGTCCAGGGAGGCACCAGAGGAAACAATCCAGGTCTCCCTGTTGTTGCTGCTCATACACTGCATTTAGTTTCCACGCAATCTAGATGAAACAGGTAACTATTAACACGACAGCTAAAAATCAATTCAAGTATACACAATTAATATCCTCCTCACAAGGATAAATCCAAGCTTATTACCCAAGACTATCTCCCAGTGGCAGGTATATAATGAAAGCTAACTGAATGACATTTTATACTGAGCAAATCTACAAAAATTCTGATATTAACAATTACTATCAGAATTAACAATCAATATTATTCCTTACATATCCTCTCTTCCTTCTCACGTGAGAAAGAGCGTTAAATTCAAACCACAGTCTTGGCTGATCAATTTTGTTTTAAAAGTAGAATTATTTGATCAAAGGATAGAAATGTCCTTAAGAATCTCCCCAGCGTTCACTGCAGCACTGTTAAAAAAAGCCAAGACGTGGTAGCAACTTAAATGTCTATGGACAGAGGAAAGGATAACGAAGATGTAGTAAATATATACCATGGAACATTCCTCAGCCATTAAAAAGGATGTAACAATGCCAATGGCAGCAACATGGATGGACCTAGAGACTGTCATACTTACTGAAGTAAGCCAGAGAGAGAAGAAGAAATATCATATGATATCCCTTACATGTGGAATCTAAAAAGAAATGATACAAATGAACTTACAAAACAAAATGAGGCTCACAGACTTAGAAAAGGAACTTATAGTTGCTGGAGGAGGGGGAGAATGTGAGGAAGAGATAGTTAAGGAGTTGGGGTGGACATGTACACACTGTTATATTTAAAATGGATAATCAGCAAGGACCTACTGTATAGCACATGGAATGCTGCCCAATGTTATGTACAGCCTAGATGGGAGGGGAGTTTGGGGGAGAATGGATACATGTATGGCTGAGTCCTTTTGCAGTTCACCTGAAATTATATCAACATGGTTAACTGGCTCTACTGAAATATGAAATAATTTTAAAAAATCAATATAAAGATATTAAAAAGAGAAAAATGTTAAAGTCAATTTTAAGTTTATTACAAAGACCACTCTGTATTAGTATTGGAAGATTTTTACTAAAACAAACAACCTAGGCTAATGTTGCATGCTTAAATGGCTCTTTTCTTGTATATGATATTTTCACATAATCAGCAACTGCTATTTGCTTTATAAATCTATATTTGACTTGTGTGGAAAAAGGTCATAAGTCAAAGGGAGAAAATTGTCTTGTTCCTGAAACTTGTGATGTGTCTGACATGTATGTCAATAAAGGCTGATTTTAAGGATGTACTGTCATAAAGAAATGTCTAGAATATGGTATCTTCTAAAAATAAATTTATTATGCATTCTTCTTTCTTTTTCCATGTTAATAAAATTAGGGGCTACAATAATTTTAAGACATTTTGTGTGAACTGAAAATAAGTATATACAGAACATCCTCTTGCTCTTAGGAGTTTGCTGACAAGCAGGATTTATCTGTATATCTGCATACACTTAGTGTATATACAGGTATATATCTGTTGGCTTCCTTAAAATAAACGCAAGAGCTGAAATGATGTCACTGCTTTCACTGTGCTAATTAAAACTAATACTTCCTTTTTTTGTAATTTCTCCAACAGTATTAATACAGTGAAAAGACAGAAAGAAAGACAGAACTAATACACCATTTTCTAAACTAAAACAATGAACAGTTCACGTACTATTTTAAAAATCAACTTCACTTGATGGGCAATTTACAGTAAATGAAACGGATATATGTGCCAAAGTCTTAAGTTCTGAGTCTTCATCAACACCAATGCAACAAAAATCATAATTAACAGGAAACATTTTCATCAACCTCCCAAATTTTATAGGACTCCCCTGGAGTTGATGCTACACACCATTTTGACTCAACACAGATTTACCCTGTCACCAAAGATTAGCTCACCAGCTATAGCATTTCATACAAATGAAATCATACATGTACAATGTGCTCTTTTTTTAACTGGCTTATTTTGTTCATTATAATCTTTTTGAGACTCGTTTACACATTCTAAATTTGAGATTCATCTCTTTTTACTCTTAGTTATTAGCATTTCATTACATGGCTCAAGGATATTTGCTTCTCTGTGCTCCCACAGACAGACATTAGTATTTTTCCCCTGGTTTTGTGGATGTTATAAATAATAATGCTATGAAAACTTATGTACAAATGTTTCAGTGGGTATGTACTTTCATTTTCTATGACTAAAAATCTAGGAAGGGAATTTCTAGGTCACATAAGTGTATGTTTGACAATATAAATATCTTTATGTCAATAACACATTATACTTATTATTGAAACTTTATACTAAGACTGAATATAGTGTTAAGTGCTCCATATTCTTCCTTTTTGAGACGCTTTGAATATTATACATTTTCTGAATTTCCCTACTCATTTTAGAATCACTTTGTCAACTGGTACAAAATAGATCTGCTGTGATTTTTCAACGATATTTCACTGAAACATAGATCAACCAACTTCAGTAGATGTATATTCTAAGAATGCAGAGACTTTTGTTATGAATAAGGTGGTATACTACTTTATTAGTTTCTTTAAAATTTCTCTCAAAATTTTTTTGTAGTTTTCAGTATATATGTCTTAGATATATTTGCTAAATTTATACCTAAGTTTTCATATTTTATGCTATTATAAATAATTAAGGTATAATTAACATACAGTAAAATCTCTCCTTTTTAGTGTGAAATTCTGGAAGTTTTGAAAAATGTATACCATACCCACATGACATATATGTACTATACACATCACAACCAAAATAGAAAACAGTTCCTATTACTATAACTTAGTCTTTTCAAGAATGTCATATAAATGGTATCATGCAATACATAACTTTTAATCTGCCTTTATTTAGCGCAACGAAGTTAAAATGCCTTTAATGTCTGCAGGGTCTGAAACAATTTCTCTCTGCTATTTTCTCATTGTCTGTTATTTGTGTTCTCTTTCTTTTTTGATTAGTCTAGCCATTGATTTATATATCTTTTTTATGTCATACTGTTTTGATTACTACAATATATTTTGAATCAGGAAGTGTCATGTCTCCAGGTTTATTCCTCTGGCTCATAATTGCTTGTGGAGAAGGCAATGGCACCCCACTCCAGTACTCTTGCCTGGAAAATCCCATGGACGGAGAAGCCTGGTGGGCTGCGGTCCATGGGGTCGCTAAGAGTCAGACACGACTGGACGACTTCACTTTCACTTTTCACTTTCATGCACTGGAGAAGGAAATGGCAACGCACTCCAGTGTTCTTGCCTGGAGAATCCCAGGGACGGGGGAGCCTGGTGGGCTGCTGTCTATGGGGTCACACAGAGTCGGACACGACTGAAGTGACTTAGCAGCAGCAGCAGCATAATTGTTTGGGTTTTTCAGGGGTCTTCTGTGATTCCATATGTTTAAGGTTGTTTTTCTACCTCTGTGAAAAAAGCTCCCTGGAATTTTGATAGGGATTGCATTGAATCTGTAGATTGCTTATGGTAGTCTGACATGTTAACAATGTTAATTCTCCCACTGCATGATTATGCAATGCTTTTCTATTTATTTGCCTTTGCTTTTGTTCAGAGGTGTTTTCAGCATATAAGTATTTCACTTCATATTTCTCATGTAACCATGAAAGTTCTTTTCATCAAAGTCCATCATCCCCAACCATTTCTGATCTGCTTCAATTAGCTCTTTCAATCCCAGTTATGGGTCACATTTTCCTGCTTTTTTATATGTGTACTTTTTAAATTCAAGTGAGGTTTCAGCAGTATGTGAACTGAGAAATTCCAGATGTACAAGCTGGGTTTTGAAATGGCAGAGAAACCAGAGATCAAATTGCCAAAATTCATTGGATCATGGAAAAAGCAAGGGAGTTCCACAAGTACACACCTATTTCTGCTACTGACTACACTAAACTTTTAACAGTGGATCACAGCAAACTGTGGAAAATTCTGAAAGAGATGGGAGTACCAGACCACTTTACCTGTCTCCTGAGAAACCTGGATGCACATCAAGAACCAACAGTTAGAATCAGACACAGAACAAATGACTGTTTCAAAACTGTGAAAGGAGTACAGCAAAGCTATATATTGTCACCCAGCTTATTTAACTTATATGCAGAGTACATCATGCAAAATGCTGAGCTGGATGAACCACAAACTGGAATAAGATTTCCAGGAGAAATACCAACGACATCAGATACCACTCAAATGGCAGAAAGTGAAGAGGAACTAAATAGATTTTGTTGAAGGTAAAAGAGAGTCAAAAAGTTGGCTTGAAACTCAACATTAAAAACTGAAGATCACTGCAGCTGGTCCCATCACATCATGGCAAACAGAAGAGGAAAAAGTGGAAGCAGACAGATTTTATTTTCTTGGGTTCCAAAATAACTATTTATGGTGACTGCATCCATGAAATCAAAAAATGCTTGCTCCTTGGAAGGAAAGCTATGACAAACCTAGACAGTGTATTAAAAAGCAGAGACATCACTTTGCTGACAAAGGTCTGTCTAGTCAAAGCTATGGTTTTGCCACTAGTCAAAGCTATGGTTTTGCCAGTAGTTATGTACGGATGTGAAAGTTGGATCATAAAGAAGGCTAAGCACCAAAGAATTGATGCTGTCTACTCGTCAAGGCTATGGTTTTTCCCGTGGTCATGTATGGATGTGAGAGTTGGACTGTGAAGAAAGCTGAGCACTGAAGAATTGATTCTTTTGAACTGTGGTGTTGGAGAAGACTCTTGAGAGACCCTTGGACTGCAAGGAGATCCAACAAGTCCATTCTAAAGGAGATCAGTCCTGGGTGTTCATGGGAAGGACTGATGCTAAAGCTGAATCTGCAATACTTTGGCCACCTCATGCGACGAGTTGACTCACTGGAAAAGACTCTGATGCTGGCAAGGATTGGGGGTGGGAGGAGACGGGGACAACAGAGAATGAGATGGCTGGATGGCATCACTGACTCTGTGGACATGAGTTTGAGTGAACTCCAGGAGTTGGTGATGGACAGGGAGGCCTGGCGTGCTGTGATTCATGGGGTCGCGGAGAGTCGGACACAACTGAGTGACTGAACTGAACTGAACTGAACTCGTGGTGTTGCAGAAGACTCCTGAGAACCCCCTGGACTGCAAGGATATCAAACTGGTCAATCTTAAAGGATATCAACCTTGAATATTCACTGTAAGGACTGATGCTGAAGCTGAAGCTCCAATACTTTGGCCACCTGATGAAAAGAGCCAACTCACCGGAAAATACCCTGATGCTGGAAATGAATAAGGCAAAAGAAGAGGGTGGCAGAGGATGGTTAGATAGCATCATGGACTCAGTGGACATGAGTTTGAGCAAACTCCAGGAGACAGGAGAGGACAGAGGAGCCTGGCATGCTACACTCCATGAGACCACAAATAGCTGGACACAACGAGCAACTGAAAAATAACTTTTAAAATCTGATACCGGCATAAAGACAGAAATATAGATCAATGGAACAAAATAGAAAGCCCAGAGATAAATCCACGCATCTATGGACACCTCATCTTTGACAAAGGAGGCAAGAATATAAAATGGAGAAAAGACAGTCTCTTTAACAAGTGGTGCTGGGAAAACTGGTCAGCCACTTGTAAAAGAATGAAACTACAACACTTCCTAACACCATACACCAAAATAAACTCAAAATGGATTAGAGAGCTAAATGTAAGACCAGAAACTATAAAACTCCTAGAGGAGAACGTAGGCAAAACACTCTCCGACATAAATCACAGCAGGATCCTCCATGACCCACCTCCCAGAATATTGGAAATAAAAGCAAAAATAAACAAATGGGACCTAATTAAAATCAAAAGCTTCTGCACAGCAAAGGAAACTATAAGCAAGGTGAAAAGACAGCCTTCAGAATGGGAGAAAATAATAGCAAATGAAGCAACTAATAAAGGATTAATCTCCAAAATATACAAGCAGCTCCTGCAACTCAATTCCAGAAAAATAAATGACCCAATCAAAAAATGGGCCAAAGAACTAAACAGACGTTTCTCCAAAGAAGACATAAAGATGGCTAACAAACACATGAAAAAATGCTCAACATCCCTCATAATCAGAGAGATGCAAATCAAAACCACAATGAGATACCATTTCACACCAGTCAGAATGGCTGCTATCCAAAAGTCTACATGCAATAAATGCTGGAGAGGATGTGGAGAGAAAGGAACCCTCTTACACTGTTGGTGGGAATGCAAACTAGTACAGCCACTATGGAGAACAGTGTGGAGATTCCTCAAAAAATTGGAAATAGAACTGCCATATGATCCAGCAATCGCACTCCTGGGCATACACACCGAGGAAACCAGAATTGAAAGAGACACGTGTACTCCAATGTTCATTGCAGCACTGTTTATAATAGCCAGGACATGGAAGCAACCTAGATGTCCATCTGCAGACGAATGGATAAGAAAGCTTTGGTACATATACACAATGGAGTATTATTCAGCCATTAAAAAGAATACATTTGAATCAGTTCTAATGAGGTGGATGAAACTGGAGCCTATTATACAGAGTGAAGTAAGCCAGAAAGAAAAACACCAATACAGTATACTAACACATATATATGGAATTTAGAAAGATGCAAATGATAACCCTGTATACGAGACAGCAAAAGAGACACAGATGTATAGATCAGTCTTTGGGACTCTATGGGAGAGGGTGAGGGTGAGATGATTTGGGAGAATGGCATTGAAACACGTATGTTGTCATATGTGAAACGAATCACTAGTTCAGGGTCGATGCATGTTATAGGATGCTCGGGGCTGGCATGCGGGGATGACCCAGAGGGAGGATAAAGGGAGGAGGGAGGTGGGAGGGGGGTTCAGGAGGGGGAACTTATGTAAACCCGGGGCAAATTCATATCAATGTATGGCAAAACCAACCAATATAATATTGTAAATTAATTTGCCTCCAATAAAAAATAAATTAACTACAAAAAAAAAATAAAAAATAAAAAAATAAAATAAAATAAAATCTGATACCAGGTTTTATGAATTAACATGAACAGTTGGCCTTTGCTGTCTTCCTTTAAAGAACACTGATATTTGTTTTGGCAAAACTTTAAAGTACTTGCAGACTGGTTTTATCTCTTTAAGGTGTACTTTTAAGATTTGTTATGGGAGCTCTAGAACAGTATTTGGTCTAGGGATAATTTAGTCCTACTACTAATGTGAAACTCCAATACTTTGGCCACCTGATGTGAAGAGCTGACTCATTTGAAAAGACCCTGATGCTGGCAAAGATTGAGGGCAGGAGGAGAAGGGGACGACAGAGGATGAGATGGTTGGATGGCATCACCAACTCCATGGACATGAGTTTGCGTAAACTCCGGGAGTTAATGATGGACAGGGAGGCCTAGCATGCTGCAGTCCATGGGGTCGCAAATAGTTGGACACAACTGAGCGACTGAACTGAACTGAACTACTAACACATGTCAACATCAATTTGCCAACAAAGGTCTGTCTAGTCAAAGCTATGGTTTTGCCAGTAGTCACACACAGGTGTGAAAGATGGATCATAAAGAAGGCTGAGAGCTGAAGAACTGATGCTTTTGAACTATGATGCTGGCAAGGATGGAGATCAAACCCGTCAATCCTAAAGGATATCAACTCTGAACATTCAAAGGAAAGACTGATGCTGAAGCTCCAATCCATTGGGTGCCAGATGCAAACAGTCAACTCATTGGAAAAAAACCTTGTTGCTAGAAAAGTTTGAGGGCAGGAGAAGAAGGAGGCAACAGAGGATGAGATGGTTGGATGGCATCATCAACTCAATAGATGTGAATTTGAGCAAACTCAGGGAGATAGTGAAGGGAGAGGGAAGCCTAGCGTGCTGCAGTCCATGGGGTCACAAAGAGTCACACACGACAGAGCAACCGAACAACAACTAATGCATGACTCTATCTCTACAGAACACCTCAAATGTTCAGTGAAATCTCTATCTGTCTGAAGGAATTTGACTGTCTCTCAGTCTTATATGGGCTCTGGAGAGCTCATTTTATAGCTTCCCACTGTTGCTCTTTCTTCTGCCTTATAGACTTTCACTCTATGGACTTGTATTCAGTTTACTATTCAACTGGACACTTTAGCAGTTTTCTGGAGCTCTTCCTTGATATAGGTCCTACCTTGCCAGTATTCTTCCCATAAAAATTCTTTTGACTTGGTCACCTTGAGCTGTATTACTATTTCCTCCATGCAACCAGATAACTAGGCTCTTGGGTTCTTTCTCCCTATACTACACTCTGGATCAGGGTTCCAGGCAGAAACCTCAGATGACTGTACTTGTTTCAACTACCTTGTTTGTTTCCTTTTCTCAGGGATCACCCTGCAATGCCTATTGGCCAATGTCTGCAACAGGTATTTTACATATTCTGCATTATTTTCTATTTGTTTACGGCAGGTAAGCATGCCCCATACCAGATATTCCTTGTGAATGAAAGCCAAACTCTCATGTGCTTTTTAAATATAGAATACTAATATTTTCTACCCAAACTTTTTGCTACTTAATTCTATGTAAATAGCATTTGTAAGAAAAGTAAAGAAAAATAAAATACCTACAGGTAGTAAGAATACAAATTTAATATTACATTGAAATAAATATGCAAGGTATATTTAATGAAATAAGAATAAATAAATTTAGTAATTATCACATAACCCTCAAAACACAGTTTGACCTATTCTGAGTTAAACTGTAACTGTTGAAGGATTGCCCTTGATTAGAATATAAATGTTTCCCAAATATAATACATTAATTAATTCACAGTTCCTCTTACCATATTCTTTGAAAAACTACGGGTGGCTGATTCTGACTCAAGAGAGAAGAGGAAATTCAAGGGATTCAGTGCTTGAGCTGGGGTGAATAGAAAGTAACAGCTGGAAAGGAAGAATGAGACAGCGACTGTTTCCCCTAAGAAAATCTAAACTTTAGTATATCTAAGGAAACGCACTGTCAGTGCGCTCATGTGGTGGAAGGATAGGTAGGAATACTAAAGAGGGGCTTAAGAGACAAGGATTCTACTGGCTCATCACAATTTTGGTGCAGCCTAACCCTATCCACAAGCCTCTTCGGTTCAGTTCAGTTCAGTTCAGTCGCTCAGTCGTGTCCGACTCTTTGCGACCCCATGAATCACAGCACACCAGGCCTCCCTGTCCATCACCAACTCCCGGAGTTCACTCAAACTCATGTCCATCGAGTTGGTGATGCCATCCAGCCATCTCATTCTCTGTCGTCCCCTTCTCCTCCCGCCCCCAATCCCTCCCAGCATCAGAGTCTTTTCCAGTGAGTCAACTCTTCGCATGAGATGGCCAAAGTATTGGAGTTTCAGCTTTAGCATCAGTCCTTCCAATGAACACCCAGGACTGATCTCCTTTAGAATGGACTGGTTGGATCTCCTTGCAGTCCAAGGGACTCTCAAGAGTCTTCTCCAACACCACAGTTCAAAAGCATCAATTCTTCGGCGATCAGCTTTCTTCACACGCCTCTTAGTCACCTCTATATATCATCCTTGTGGTTCAGTACTGCTGACGTATGGACCTCACACTCTGTGACATGCCTCCTTGTAAAACCACGGGTGTAATGTAATGTAATCAAAGATTTGGCATTCAAGAAAGGCTTGAATACCTCATATCCTAGCTATTACAGGTCTTTCCAAGGGTGACTCAGAAGACATTTGGAAAAATCAGAATAAGAAAAATACCAATATATGCCACACATTAAAACCATCATTTTAAAAGACTAAATTTAAAAAATGAATGTAGAGTTATAAATGTTTTTGAAGGTGGTTTCTCCAATATATAAATGACTGAGGTATGGGAGATCCACTCTCCCACTTTCCTTCTTACTGGGTCACAGACATGGCTTTTCTCTCTTCACTAACAAGACATTCAGAAACAAGTTGCAGAGCCTTGTGAAACAGGGCATAGGGGTGAACATGGAGATCTAGTCTCTAGGGACAGTTGTCATGGCAGCAGGAACTAAGGGTTTGATATTTTTTTTTTTTTTAGATTATACCTTCTTTTTTTTATTGGCCAGAATAAAACAGACGCATATTTGTCTGTTCCTATTACAAGAAAACCTTTTCTTTTATGTAATGTAACGTTCTGCTTGAATAGAAACTATATACAATAAGACTTTTAAAAATTATATTTAAAAATGATGTCTGTAAGGTGAAAAGTGTAATGGAACAATGCCTGACAACTGAGAAGAGAACATATTGGGAAAAACACTCAGGGAACAACATTCCCTAATTTGGTCATAATCATCTGTTTTTATGTGAAGGTGTATGAGCTTTGAAATCTGAAAACCCTCATTAAACTAAACAGGCTTTCAGAAAGGCTCAGAGGCTTGTAAACTCAGCTGGAGCTTATTACAAGATCAGTTCTATGTTTCTCAGGGGCTTTGTGGTTGTGAGCGCAAACATCTGAGATAAGTGATTTCAAGCTCTCTCCAAGTTCGACTGTAACAACACTGGCCACTGTGAAAATATGGCCAACAATCGCGGCATTGGTCGTAAGCTCTTTAATTCTACCCTATGCTGGAAACCTCTGTGCTGCTGTGTGTATCATTTGGCATTTTTTGACCACAGAGCACAATTTACTGTTACATTTCACTATAAATTCAAGGCTGGCCAGACAATGTGCTCCAGAGTAGAATAAATACATGTTTTAATGAGTAGCTGAAATGCGACCTGGCCAACGGGAACTCTAAGGAACAAAGGGTGCTTTTCCATAGTTGAGGCCAATCACAAAGGGCGAGGAACAAGCAATACCAGAAACAAATTAATCCATGACTCAGTCAAGCAGAAAAAAAAAAAAAAAAAAAAAATTGGAGAGAAAGAGAGAGAAATGGCCTGATTAGGAAATGAAAATACACTGCAGTTCACTTTTGCTACAAGGTGATGAAAGTCCTGGAATTAAGTTTTTCTGCTCAATAAGAGAACACATCAAGCAGCTGAAGATGGCACTCTCCTCATCAAAGATGATTCTCAAATCATTTTCCAAGAACTCTCTTGTTTACAACAAGCAGTGCCATGACTGGTCACCCTTAATCAGCAAAGAAATTAAAAAGGTACTACCACTTCCTAGCCAAACTCCTCCCTAAGTTTCGTTCCAAGAGTACAGGGACAATGAGGACACATTGCAAGCAACTATTTTAACGAGAACTAGGGCCTCCCTCAGAGGAGCTGCACCTGAATGATGCTGCTGTGGAACTGAAAGAAGCACAAAGGTCAGGCATTTAGATGGTTCTGAAAGCTTTAGATACTCAGGCCAACAGGATCTTTCCAAGGTGTATCTTGAGCGAGAACCAAGACAGCTCATGAAAGCGAAAGTGTTAGCTGCTCTGTCGTACCTGACTCTTTGCAACCCCATGGACTGTAGTCTTCCAGGCTCCTCTGTCCATGGAATTCTCCTGGCAAAAGTGCTGGAGTGGATTGCCATTCCCTTCTCCAGGGGATCTTCTCAACCCAGGGATCAAACCTGGGTTTCCTGCATTGTAGGAAGCTTCTTTACCATATGAGCCACCAGGAAAGCCCCCATCAATCATAAACTTGTCTTATTAACTTTGTCTAGGGAATTAAACAATCCCCCTTTAAAAAAAATCACCTAATAACAGATTGAAAAATGAAGTATACAAAAGATTAAGTCAATGAAATAAACAACAAACACTCAGTGAACACCACTGGGTGACTGTCACATACATAGCACTACAGGTATAATGGCAAAAAATTATGAGACAGCTGAAACCTACTAAAGCATGAGCACTAAATTTTCACTTAGAAACACAAGTTTAAGTAAGTCAATGAAAGCAAAAAAGAAAAAGTGAATAATCTATATTATTTGCAGGCATAGTTCTGAAATGTGTTCAGATTTGGGCACAGGCTCTTTTATTTGGTGATTTCATATCCTCAAACGGAGGCACTTGAAAAGAATTCCACACTATGACCACATAACTATGTGACTAGTTTCTGAATGTAATCTTAGGAAACAGAAACCAGAAAAAAAAAATTTTAACTTTTCTTTTTTCTTCGCTCCCTCCCACCTCCACCCAATGCTACCCTGATCCAAGGTAGGCAGAAAAAGAAAACTGTTCCATCAAAATAACTAAGAACTACTCTTAAACGTGGGCTTCCCAGGTGGCTTAGCAGTAAAGAATCTGTCTGCCAAGCAGGTATCGTAGGTTCGATCCCTGGGTCAAGAAGATCCCCTGGAGAAGGAAATGGAAATCCACTCCAGTATTCTTACCTGGGAAATCCATAGACAGAGGAACCTGGCAGGCTATGGTCCACGGGGTGGCAAAAGAGTCAGATGCAACTTAAGTGACTAAAACAAACAAACCCTTAAAGATAGTACTTTACTATCTCTCCTGCTGCTGCTGCTGCTGCTAAGTCGCTTCAGCCGTGTCCGACTCTGTACGACCCCAGAGACGGCAGCCCACCAGGCTCCTCCGTCCATGGGATTTTCCAGGCAAGAGTACTGGAGTGGGGTGCCATTGCCTTCTCCGACTATCTCTCCTAGTGGCAACCTATTTTCCTAGAGATTCTTGGTCCAATCAATTGTCTCTTAGTCTTAAAGATGTGATTCATGTAAATAAATTTGCAATGCCTATTTTCATACAATATTTTTTAAAAGTATATGAAAATTTTCAGTCTCCAAAACAATAAAGACTAATCGATAATTATAGTGCTGATTCTAAGAAGATTCATTATACATTTTCCAGCTATGAAAAAAGCACTACTGTCCACTGCAGAGCCAGTGACACATCACTCTCCATTTGACTCTGCTATTTTTCTGGGCCACTGGCATGCTGTCCAAATGCAGATCACCCTGGCCAATAATCACAATCCCTGCCTTGCTCCCTAGTTTCTTCTCTCACATGAGCACTTGCTCCACAAACTTAATGCTTCCTTTGAAAAGGGATGCTATCAATGACAGAAATCTTCCTGGTCCAAACTTAGAAACAAGTCACTTTAGTTAGTCCTCCGTTCTCCACTCTACTGCCAAAAACTTCCTTTTCTTATTCAAGAAAGAACTTTAATTTATCCATTCTTACTTTCCTACAGGCAGATTAGAATCTGACCCATGGACTGTCTTCTGCTTAGATTTTTTTTTAAGCCTCTCTCCTTTATTAAAGTCAAAACTGAACCCTGTATAAGAGACTGAAAAAGAGACATAGGCATTTAGAACAGTCTTTGGGACTCTGTGGGAGAGGGTGAAGGTGGAATGATTGGGGAGAATGGAATTGTAGCATGTATATTATCATAAGTGACCAGTCCAGGTTCGACGCATAAATTTTCCTCTGTTCATTTCTTTGCATTTGTGCTTTTTTAATAAAAATACTTTTAACTGTAAAAAAAAATTAAAAAAAAAAAATAAAGTCAAAACCCATTGTTTAAACAATCATTTTCACTCATAATTTTAAATCTGGACTTAGCCTTACTCTCTATATGTTGTACCGTATAAAAGAAAAAAAGATATCTGAGAAAAGAAAGAATATACTTTATCAACAAAAGGTACTTGAAATCTTCTGAAATTAAAGTTTAGATTAAAAGTGAAATGGTAGATTTTGATTATGAACTTTGAAATTCAGCCATACTACAAGACACTGGAACATGCATAAAACCTGAACTTGCAATACCTTTGGAGAATAAAGCTAGACTTTAATTCTTCTTCCCTGGGCATATAAATATACTGATGTTCTGTATCAAATATTGCTCAAGAAGTCTGTCTAATAAATTATATGCTTATCTTTAAGGCAGCAGGTGTGACTCAGTGTGATGCTTAATTGTTGGCAGAGACTTTTCTTCTATTTTAATTTGAATAATATGCCACCTATTAAAAAGACAAAAGCAATAAAAAATGACTTAATACATCATTAACTCTAATGCAGCAACTTCTGTATATAGACTTCCTAGAAGTATTTTAAACCATTATTTTGTTGTATATAATTTTTAAGTTTTAGAATAAATGTTCATATCAAGCAATTATAGGTGGTAATAATTAATGAGATCCTCACCATTGTTGTGTAAAAACATATTATCCTACATTATACCCTGACAGATTACTAGTCAGTGATAGCTATTAGAAGTCTTAGTAGGTACTCTGAAATTATTCACACAACAGTAATTACGCGTGTGGATGTGCAGCTTGGAATGGAAAAAAATATATATACTTCACACTCTTTGTCTCACTCTGAATAAAACTGTCATTATAGCATACTGTGGATTTTTTACATTGTATAATAAAGCTACAAGTTTGTTTATTAATGAACTAATGACAATTGATACATATATTGGATAAAATGAAGAATGTGACAGCAACTAAAAAGGTTTAAGAATCAGAAACTTTGGAAAAGATAAAGTCCCAGAGATTTATTTATCTTCTCATTTAGAGATAAGTAGATTGATGTCCAGAACATATTACCAAGGTGGCAATACTAGGTGATGTCAGAACAAGGATGAGTAGCTGAGTCTCTTAAAATATACTCCTTGATCTTTCCTCTCAGTTCTGCTTCTCTTAGAAAAAAAAAAAAAAATACAGTAAGAGTAGTCAAATGTCCAGCAAACAGTGAGTCAGAGTTGAAAACCCTGAGCACTTTTCTTGGCCAGAAAGTACAAATCTAGGCATACAGATTATAGATTTTGACCAAACCAAGGTAAAGGGCTTAATGAGCTTTATAGCAGCTATTCCTTGGCAATCTCCAGTTCTTAGTAGATAGACAAGTCATTCAAACAGTAGTGTGAAGTAGCCCATTGAAGACTGGCTGACAGTGGAGTGGTCAGCTTACAGCAGTGGAAAAACTGGTTGGGATCATTGAGACAATGGGCTGTCAGCCTTTCTACATCCCACCCTCAAAGGAATATTGCATTACGTGGAATTGCAACTAATATTTACAGAGCAACTGATCTTTTAGATAAAAAGAAACACATACATAGTACTGATTAATACATTGGAAAAGATGTCTATTAAATTTTGTAAAATAAAATTGCAAAATAAAATTTACTTGGAAAATTTGTACATCTGACTACTGTCTTCATTAATGATAATAAACAAAGCTTAACTCTATTAGTATATATTTTAGATTCATGAAGTATAATTTTCCATTATATTAAAACTAAATTTTAACAATAAACATGCATAGACCATTCACCAGGTTTAATAGCAGGTTTAACATAATAGCACACACTTGCACCAAGTATTTATGTAATCTTTAAAGATGATACTAACCCTCAAATAATTAAAGGACCTCATACACAGTTTGCCAATTTATGAAACTCAATTAAAAAAAAATCAATCTTCAGTAAAGTAACTAAGTATCAGTCAGTTCAGTTCAGTCACTCAGTCGTGTCCGACTCTCCGCGACCCCATGAATCACAGCATGCCAGGCCTCCCTGTCCATCACCAACTCCTGGAGCTCACTCAAACTCATGTCCACAGAGTCGGTGATGCCATCCAGCCATCTCATTCTCCGCCGTCCCCTTCTCCTCCCGCCCCCAACCTTTCCCAGCATCAGAGTCTTTTCCAGTGAGTCAACTCGTCGCATGAGGTGGCCAAAGTATTGCAGTTTCAGCTTTAGCATCAGTCCCTCCAATGAACATCCAGGATTGATCTCCTTTAGAATGGACTGGTTGGATCTCCTTGCAGTATAAGGGACTCTCAAGAGTCTTCTCCAACACCACAGTTCAAAAGCATCGATTCTTCGGCGATCAGCCTTCTTCACAGTCCAACTCTCACATCCATACATGACCACGGGAAAAACCATTGCCTTGACTAGACGGACCTTGGTTGGCAAAGTAATATCTCTGCTTTTTAATATACTATCAAGGTTGGTCCATCTCCTTTTTAACTGTTTGCTCTCATGTTATAAAATGTTTAAATTTTACTAAGTTAATTTTATTCTAGGTAATTTCCATTAAAAAGAATAATGGTATAGATCTAAGTATGCGTTCATTATAACCACACTGGAGACAGGTGTGAGAGAGAGGACAACTGCCTGAGTTACACCCTAGATCACAAATTCAGAAAAGTTTGGAGATACGATATTGGGTTGGTCAAAAAGATGTTATGGAAAAGACCCAAACGAACTTTCTGACCAACTCAATACTTTTCTTACCAAAGCTATCTAAACGACATACCATAGGGGAAGGAGGAATGAGTTTAGACACTGACTTTCTAAACGAAGTTGAAAAGCTTAATGCCATGAATTCAATGATCATGATGAGTGCTCACCTCGATCACCAGAGCACAAAGAACACCTCTCACAAAAGGTAGGTACAGACAGGCGCACACCACAAGGGCTCGTGGTCCCTCAAAAAATACTGAGCAGACATGCTCAGGCACTGTATCTCTAACTAGAGGCATGATGATAAGTCAAACCAGAGATGGTCCCTGTTGTCACGAGATAACTCAAGAGAGGCTGTATCAGCAGGAGAGCACAGGTAGGGGAGACAGACGAGGCAATATCGCACTATGAGAGTGTAACAGCAGAGGAAAATCAATGTTATAAAGAAATGGAGCACCATCCTAAGAGAGTATATAATCAAGGACTATGACAAAGGACTAGACAGGGAACTAGGCAAGACTTCCCTGAAGAGAGAGTATTTTAGCTCAGAGCCAATGCTCAAAAGCAATAACTTCAGATGGAGGAAGGCAGGAGGCTGGAGTTCCAAGCAGAGCAAGCCTTTGTGTAGAAACCTTTCGCGTTCTTTATTATTCTTAAAAATAATGGTTCTAAGTCTCCTTTGATTAAGGGTAGAAACACTATCGCTGGCTCCCATATCAACACCTCTGCAGATACCACGGTCATAATACACTGGGCCCAATGCCTGCAACTTTGTAGCTCTGATACTGTGTAAGACCCAACAAAACACTCATTCATTCAAGAATCCCCTGGACTTAGACCTGAGTTCAACAACTAAATCAGTATATCTTAAATCATATACACTTGCTCTATGAGAAGCTCTATGACAATAAGGTTTGAAATCAATTTAGAATCCCAGGGACGGGGGAGCCTGGTGGGCTGCCGTCTATGGGGTCGCACAGAGTCGGACACGACTGAAGTGACTTAGCAGCAGCAGCAGCAGCATCCACTATTCCCTTCTTGAAAACCCATCATGCATATTATCATAATTAATGTTTATAAAGAAACGTGTTTCCCAATCATATTTGTATATATGTGTGTACATATGTGATATATATCATATGTGTGTGCATATGTGATATATATGTGTGACATATGTGATATATACCATATTTGTATATGCAGATTTTAATATATACACACAGACATATACTTGTTTATTGATTGACTGATTGCCTCCAGGGGCCACTGTAAAGATTAAATGAATTAACACATGTAACAGAGAAGGAAATGGCAACCCACTCCAGTATTCTTGCCTAGAGAATTCCATGGACAGAGGAGACTGGTGGGCTGCCATCTATGGGGTCTCACAGAGTCAGACACGACTGAAGCGATTTAGCATGCATTCACTGGAGAAGGAAATGGCAACCCACTCCAGTATTCTTGACTGGAGAATCCCAGGGACAGAGGAGCCTGGTGGGCTGCTGTCTATGGGGTCGCACAGAGTCGGACACGACTGAAGCGACTTAGTAGCAGTAGTAGCACATGTAAAGTATTTCTAATAGGGCCAGACCCACGGTAAATGGTCTTTCTTATTGTTATCAGAGATGATACTTACAGCACTTAGTTAAAAGTAAGTTACAAGTTAGTTATAAGTAACTAAGAAAACCAACATTTCCAAGCCACTCCAGAGGAGGACCAATTCAGCCACATCCATTAGGCATGCTCAGAGTTCTGCTATTTCTGCTTGGTTTCTATAGCTCCAATGCAGCTCACGTGATTTCCAATTGTCTCTAGCCAGATCCTGAAACTAACCTATTTTTGGTGAAAATAATTTAATTAAATAATTTTTAATCAACTCCCTTCCTTGTATTTATTTATACTCTAACGTTACTGCATTAATTTCAAGTACTGTACTAGAACCAAGCAAGGGTCATAGATTTGTATGTTGGCATCAATACTGTGGAATTCCATTGTTATGATTGTGCTAATGATCTTTTTGCTCCATGGATAAAATGCTCATTTCCTGAAAACCAAATCCCCAAGGAGCTGGTGTTTGTTTTTTGTTTTTTTTTCATTCTTTGTACTAAGTAGGCAGTGCATCTGATTTATAGGATCAAAATGAAAACAATTTCTCTCATTTACTTTGATGTTCCCCAAGATAGGTAAGAATTTTTTTTCTCCTCTCGTAAAATGCTATACAGCTTCTGGAAAGAATGCTGTAACTTGTGGAAGGGTCAGGAGTGGCCAAAGATAATAAAATCACCTGCCACTCTACCAAAAGTAATCATTTAGTAAACTGGCCTTTCAGTTCATTTCAAAGTGGCCAGATGTCCTCAGCTGAGCTCTTTGTCAGGAAAAGGTTTTGGCCCCACCCACTGAGCTTGCATTATAAAGATACCTGCAGAGGCTCTTACAGATACCTGTGATGCCTTGGACCATGATTCAGGTTACGGAGTCACAGAGAAATGTATTATATTTCCAGCAAAACTGACCAGTCTTCTGTTGCTGTCACTCATAAAGGCAAATATAGATAATCTGCAAAGACTAAATATCAAATACGGTGAGACAGAACAAGCACAGTTGATCTCAAGAGAGGTGGAATTAAAGGATGAACCATTGAGAAAAAAAATTATATATGTCTGTGTTCTCTGATTTAGAGTACAATACAGATGAATATAAAGGTTAAATACTATGAGTTAGCATTAAGTTAATTTTTTTTATTTTTCATACATATCAAAATGTATTTGTCACTCAAACGTTAGTGTTAGTCATGTCCTATTCTTTGCGACCCCATGAACTGCAGCCTTCAAGGCTCCTCTGTCCATGGAATTCTCCAGACAAAAACACTGGAATGGGTTGCCATTTCCTTCTCCAGGGGATCATCCCAATCCAGGGATCGAACCCAGGTCTTGTGCATTGCAAGAAGTTTCTTTACTGTCTGAGCCACCAGGGAACTCATGTATATCAAAGTTGCCTGTGAATATATATGTATGTTAATATAAGATAACTTGAATTTTTTAAGAAGAAAAACAGTGATAGCTAACCTACCAATAATTACACTAATGCATCGTGGCATAAGTTTTTCCAGTATAAGCTTATATTTTTATTTTATTAGGTGTCTGGAGACACAGTGGTAAACAACAGACAAACAGTCCCCACCTTCATGAAAATCTAAGATACTCCATTTTCCCTGCCTAGAATTCATGAGTTTATCATAGTTACCACAGACAATCATCCAAAAGCTAATTTCTTGACATTCTTCATCTTGTTCTCTTGGTATTTTATAATCTTATTTGCTTATACTAATCACAGAATAGGAAAAATGGTAGTCAGTGTGGGTAACGTTTTAAGTGATACATTTTAAGAGAAGTTTCTATTTACCTTTAAAAGAGGGCAGAACAAAATCTTCCTGAAAGTAGTCTGGTTTACAGTGTGACAGCAGAGAAATCCAGGCCATTTGAATACCCCAGTAACTGTGAGTTGTCAAAACTCTATTGATTCTCAAAACAAAAGACTGATATACCATTTCATCTAGATCCAGTCATTGCACTAATTCATATCCTTTTCACTGATAAATGCATGTAAAAATTAAAACAATATTTGAATCGAACAGGATATTTTAAAGTTCACCATAATGTGTGTGCTACACTGATTATATTAGCACTGAATATAAACTGAGATCTGTTGAACACAGAGAACCAAAAAAATGAGAAGTAAAAGAAATTTGATATCTCACTTCAAATTCATTGAAAAGAAAATTCTTTAGCTGAGACTAGAACATGTTTAAAATCAGAATACCATGTTTTATGAAACTCCAAACTCAACAATCAAATTTAGATTGCCCACAAAACACTCAAGATATATTGTACTCCAAAGTCCATCCCATATCCCTAATCCCATTTACAGACGTTCTCCTCACAAGAAAAGACCCTGATGCTGGGAAAGATTGAAGGCAGGAAGAGAAGGGGTAGACAAAGGAGAGATGGTTGGATGGCATCACTGACTCAATGGACATGGGTTTGAGCGAGCTCCAGGAGATGGTGAAGGGCAGAGAAGCTTGGCATGGGGCAGTCCATGCGTTCACAAAAGTCGGACTCAAGTGAGTGACTGAACAACAGCAATCTCACAAGAAGTACTGGTGCTCAATGCACATACTCTCACATGACGTGACTGCGGGTGAGCTGTCTGCCCAACCTCTGCTCTCAAGCCAGTCTCGTAAGACGGGCAATGACCTTCACACTGCCAGATTCTATGTGTGACTTTCAGTCCCCAGAAGCACTATCTCAGCAGCATTTGATTCAGTGGGTCATTCCCTCCTCTCAGCAAAACACCTTGCCTTGATTCTGCAATAGCACATTCCCTTGCTTTTCCAATTACTTGCTATGCTATAACTTTTCAGTCATTTTTACTGAAACCTTGTCTTCTTTCCAACCTCTTAGATGCTGGAATGTTCAGGGCTCATTTTTCAGAAAGTTTACTCCCTTTGTTTATAATCATTTCCCTAGAGGACCTCATCCAGTCTTCTCGCTTTAATGATGATGGACATTGGTATCATCTCTATCAATTTGTCTGTCTTTATCAATGAGCTCTTCCCTGAAACACAGACCCACCTATCTAACGACATATAACATCACTGCATTGATACATCTATGAGGTATTCACATTAACATGTTCAGAACAGAACTCCTGATTATTCGTCCCACTGCTCACCACCCGAAAAAATGGCACCAATATCCAGTTGTCATGTCAAAAATTTCAGAATAATTAAATTTCCTCTCTCTCTCTCACTTCAGATGTACTCCATTAACAAATTCTGTTAGCTCTACAAAAAAGTACACCATATTGCAAATTAAAATTGTTTCACCGTCTCCATTGCCATCTTCCTAGTCAAAGCCACCATCTCTCACAGAAAGCCCAATACCTGCTCAAGCCACCTGCTCCTCCTCTTGATCCCACAACCTACTCTACACACAGGACATGGAATCATCCTTTTACAACTTGCATCAGATCAAAGCCCTCCAAAGGCTTCCCTTCATATTTACAATCACCTCACAGTGGTAATCAGAGCCTACTGCTCTTACCCCAGCTATTACCTCATATCTCATCTTCTGCTGCTCTTCACCCCATTATTATCATTCAAAAAAACCATAAACAGTTCTACCTCCATCTTGCACCCGTTCTTCTCCTGCTTGAAATACGACCTTTCCTGATGTTTGTTCACATGACCAATTCCTTTATGTTGCTCAAGTGTCCCCTCCTCAGCGAAGCTTTCCCTGACTACTCTAAGTAAAAAAACAGTTCCTCTAATACATCTTTTATCCTGCCCTATGCTGCTTCAGAGAAGTCATCACTATATGAATTTATATAATGTATCTGTCTTCATTTTTTAAAAATTATGTTTTCCAACTAGAACATCAGTTCCATTAAAGTAGGGACTTTTTCCATCCTATTCATTATCATAACTCAAGAACCTAGAATGGTGTCAATAGTGTCTAATGCAGTTTGTGTTCAATATGTAATACTGAATGCAGAAATAAATAAGTCACCAAAAAGTGAGCTATTTTACCTCACAAAAGTATGACAGGAATGTGTTAACCATTCTTACATTTTTCTTTAATATTATCAGCAGGGGCTTCCCTGGTGGCTCAGAGGTTAAAGCGTATGCCTCCAATGCGGGAGACCCAGGTTCGATCCCTGGGTCGGGAAGATCCCCTGGAGAAGGAAATGGTAACCCACTCAGTATTCTTGCCTGGAGAATCCCATGGACGGAGAAGCCTGGTAGGCTACAGTCCACGGGGTCGCATAGAGTCGGACACGACTGAGCAACGGAACGGAACGGATCAGTGTTGAAAACCAATTTATGACTTCTCAATGGAGGTTATAAAATCTATCTGGAGACATTTTAAGAACTGGTATTAGTGAGCCATGGATTTAACGTGATGATCTCTCTTTATATACTAATTCCACACGTAAGACTTGACAATGACCTGTATTTACTGGGACAGTCCGTTCCCCTTTGACTCTTAAAATAAAATGGAATTTATTTTTAGAAATCAGGATTTCCTTTCGCTGCAGAGGTTACAGCCCAGACACATCTGAATACTCAAATGATTACAATGACTTTGGCAGACAGCTCACCCTGGAGAAGCACGCTTCCCCAGTATAGAAACTCCAGACTTCCAGAGCCTAATTCTTAGGTTTTGTGCCACTGTCAGAATTTTGTCAATTGATTTATCAGAGAATTTCGACCTTATCATCCCTATAAAACTTTCGATTAAGCAATGAGTACTGACTATGCTGCTTTACAAAATCAACAGCCAACTACAGGATCTTGGCTCAGTTCACCTGTCTCTTATCAACCACCACTCTCTCCTCAGTCACTCTTCTCAGGAAGCTTCAACCACCAGGCACGGCTGCGGTCACGGTCTGCACTCTCGCTGTCTCCTTTGCCTGGAACACTCTTCCACCTAGGAGTCCACTGGCACATACCATCTGATTCTGGTAAACATCACATGAATATCTTTATATTATCTACATCACTGTGTGCCTGTATTGTATCTCTCCAATCGCTAAAATGAGACCTCATTTGAGCACAAACTATGTGTTTGGTTAACTACTCTATTCCAGCACCCAGGGCAAGGCCAGGCTAAGAGCGAGTAGTCAATAAATTGTTGTTAAATGAATGCTCCATAAACAGCATATATTCACACCAATCCCTCTCATTATTCACTGAGAACTGCTGCTGCTGCTGCTAACTCACTTCAGTCGTGTCCAACTCTGTGTGACCGCATAGACGGAAGCCCACCAGGCTCCCCCGTCCCTGGGATTCTCCAGGCAAGAACACTGGAGTGGGTTGCCATTTCCTTCTCCAATGTGTGAAAGTGAAAAGTGAAAGTGAGGTCGCTCAGTCGTGTCCGACCCTTAGCGATCCCATGGACTGTAGCCCACCAGGCTCCTCCATCCATGGGATTTTCTAGGCAAGAGTACTGGAGTGACTTGCCATTGCCTTCTCCGTCACTGAGAACATGTTTCATTTATTTCAAAACTATTAAGAACAGGCTATATTGAAACCTACTTGAAAATCTAATTTTCTTTCTCAGTTACAACATGACTCACTTTATTGATCTGGAGAACATTGCTGAAATGTAAATAAATATGACACACAGCTAACAATTATTAATATATTTCATTAATCTGTGAATTGATGTGATTTTATTTATGATTCTTTTTCACTAGTTCTCTGAAATAATTTCTCCACTCTATTAAGTTCCTACAGTCAATAGACTTTAAATAATTTCAATGTAAGTAAGCTTTAAAGAATTATACTTTAAAAATACATTTCTTCTTAAACATATGTATCAAAACCACTCCAAATACTTCACGTAACACGTCTATGGGCACTATGTAATCTGGCGACAGATTACTATTTGAACTATTTCCCAACAGAAAATATCACAGAAAATATTCTGATTCTAATAACAATCAGAGCCACATCTATAACTTAATGAATACATAAATAAAACATGCTCTGACTTTGGATTACAAAATACTGGGGGAAAATGAAATCTATACAACCAGCCAAAACACATGCTAAAGGAATTAAATATAAAATAAATAGTTAAAAAATAAATCAGAAAGAACTGTAAGAGTATATTTATCTGATTATGAAATACCTTTCTAATCATTTATGACAAGCAGACTTCTGGTTCAAGATGACAGATGAAACATAGACATTAATGTTTGTTTCCATGAATCCCACTGAAAGAACAGTAAAATACAAAGTGAATTTAATTCATATCACTACTGAAATTGGAAGTGGAAAGAGATATCAATGAACCAAAACTTTTGACAATTATCAAAGAGATAGAAATCTGATGGAAACAAATCTCAAATAGGCCCTTGAATTTCTGGTCCATTTATTTACAGAGACTGACTACTGTTTCCCTCAGGGTAAACTTGCAAGAAGCAATGATCTTATCTCCATCATCCATCACTCTATCCTCAGCATCCAGCACAGGGCAGGTAGATAATAGATGCTCAATATAAATTTGTCTCTTCAATGAATTAATAGCCATTAACAGAAAACTAAAGAAATACAGTGAGTCATTTTAATATACCACTGGGGCTTCCCAGGTGGCACTGGTGGTAAGAACCCACCTGCCAATGCAGGAGACTTAAAGAGAGGTCGGTTTGATCCCTGGGTCTGGAAGATACCCTGGAGGAAGAAATGGCAACCCACACCAGTATTCTTCCTGGAGAATCCCATGGAGGGGGCTGGAGGGCTATAGTCCACAGGGTCACAAAGAGTCATACATGACTGAAGTGACTTTGCATGCAGGTACAATGTACCACTGTGCCACCTTTAAAATCAAATGCCAATCAAATATGAAGTTCTCAATAAATATGTCCTGATGATTGAATAAATGAATGGATAGTGGGAAATGAAATCTTTAATGCTGTAAGAAATCTGTCATGATGCTCTGGTAAGCAAAAAAGATTATAAAACAGTATAGACAATGAAGCCCCTATTTTGTTAAAAAAAAATGGATTCATAGAAAAAGGATTTGAAGAGAACAAACAAACAAAAAACCCATTAACAGTATAAGAGGGTTCCCTTCTCTCCACATCCTCTCCAGCATTTATTGCATGTAGACTTTTGGATAGCAGCCATTCTGACTGGTGTGAAATGGCATCTCATTGTGGTTTTGATTTGCATTTCTCTGATTATGAGGGATGTTGAGCATTTTTTCATGTGTTTGTTAGCCATCTTTATGTCTGCTTTGGATAAATGTCTGTTTAGTTCTTTGGCCCATTTTTTGATTGGGTCATTTATTTTTCTGGAATTGAGCTGCAGAAGCTGCTTGTATATTTTGGAGATTAATCCTTTATCAGTTTCTTCATTTGCTATTATTTTCTCCCATTCTGAAGGCTGTCTTTTCACCTTATAGTTTCCTTTGCTGTGCAGAAGCTTTTGATTTTAATTAGGTCCCATTTGTTTATTTTTGCTTTTATTTCCAATATTCTGGGAGGTGGGTCTTGGAGGATCCTGCTGTGATTTATGTCGGAGAGTGTTTTGCTTACGTTCTCCTCTAGGAGTTTTATAGTTTCTGGTCTTACATTTAGTTCTCTAATCCATTTTGAGTTTATTTTTGTGTATGGTGTTAGGAAATGTTCTAGTTTCATTCTTTTACAAGTGGCTGACCAGTTTTCCCAGCACCACTTGTTAAAGAGACTGTCTTTTCTCCATTTTATATTCCTGCCTTCTTTGTCAAAGATAAGGTGTCCATAGGTGCGTGGATTTATCTCTGGGCTTTCTATTTTGTTCCATTGATCTGTATTTCTGTCTTTATGCCAGTACCATACTGTCTTGATGACTGTGGCTTGGTAGTAGAGCCTGAAGTCCGGCAGGTTAATTTCCCCTGTTCCATTTTTCTTCCTCAAGATTGCTTTGGCTATTCGAGGTTTTTTGTATTTCCATACAAATTGTGAGATTATTTGTTCTAGTTCTGTGAAAAATATCGTTTTGGGAGTTTGATAGGGATTGCATTGAATGTATAAATTACTTTGGGCAGTATACTCATTTTTACAATATTTATTCTTCCAATCCATGAACATGGTATATTTCTCCATCTATTAGTGTCCTCTTTGATTACTTTCAGTAGTGTTTTATAGTTTTCTACGTACAAGTCTTTTGTTTCCTTAGGTAGATATATTCCTAAGTATTTAATTCTTTTCTTTGCAACAGTGAATGGAATAGTTTCCTTAATTTCTCTCTCTATTTTCTCATTATTAGTGTATAGGAATGCAAGGGATTTCTGTGTGTTGATTTTATATCCTGCAACTTTACTGTAATCATTGATTAGCTCTAGTACTTTTCTGGTAGAGTCTCTAGGGTTTTCTGTGTAGAGGATCATGTCATCAGCGAACAGTGAAAGTTTTACTTCTTCTTTTCCAATTTGTATTCCTTTTATGTCTTTTTCTGCTCTGACTGCTGTGGCCAAAACTTCCAGAACTATGTTGAATAGTAGTGGTGAGAGTGGGCACCCTTGTCTTGTTCCTGACTTTAGGGGAAATGCTTTCAGTTTTTCACCATTGAGGATAATGTTTGCTGTGGGTTTGTCATATATAGCTTTTATTATATTGAGATATGTCCCTTCTATTCCCACTTTCTGGAGGGTTTTGGGAATGCAAACTAGTACAGCCACTATGGAGAACAGTGTGGAGATTCCTCAAAAAACTGGAAATAGAACTGCCATATGATCCAGCAATCGCACTCCTGGGCATACACACCGAGGAAATCAGAATTGAAAGAGACACGTGTACTCCAATGTTCATTGCAGCACTGTTTATAATAGCCAGGACATGGAAGCAACCTAGATGTCCATCTGCAGACGAATGGATAAGAAAGCTTTGGTACATATACACAATGGAGTATTATTCAGCCATTAAATGAATACATTTGAATCAGTTCTAATGAGGTGGATGAAACTGGAGCCTATTATACAGAGTGAAGTAAGCCAGAAAGAAAAACACCAATATAGTATACTAACGCATATATATGGAATTTAGAAAGATGCAAATGATAACCCTGTATACGAGACAGCAAAAGAGACACAGATGTATAGAACAGTCTTTGGGACTCTGTGGGAGAGGGTGAGGGTGGGATGATTTGGGAGAATGGCATTGAAACATGTATGTTGTCATAAGTGAAACGAATCACCAGTTCAGGGTCGATGCATGTTATAGGATGCTCGGGGCTGGCGTGCAGGGATGACCCAGAGGGAGGATAAAGGGAGGAGGGAGGTGGGAGGGGGGTTCGGGAGGGGGAACTCATGTACATCCGGGGCGAATTCATGTCAATGTATGGCAAAACCAACCAATATAATATTGTAAAATAATTTGCCTCCAATAAAAAATAAATAAATTAAAAAAAAACCCATTAACTGTAGATATATCTAGGAATGGGATTGTGAACGGCTACATTATCTTTTATGCTTTTATTTTTGCATTTTTAAACTTTACAGTATGTATATGTAATCCCTTCATAATCAAGGAAAGGAAAAAGCTATTGTACAACAGAAGGACTTAGCTCTGCTATTCTCCAAAAGGTACTTTGCTTGCTATCTCTTCTCCCACTCTCTAGCCAGCCAACTTATACTACATTATGTGCCAGACTATAGCCCCATTCTTCAAACACACAGGAATGGAGGAGAGAAAAACAGGCACGGCAAGCAGGCTGTTATTACAGAGACGGGCAAGGGCCAGGCTGCAGACTGTGGCCTGCCTTCCATCATAGAATTTTATAGCCTCTTCAGGTTGGAACATGTACCAGATATATCTGTATGTGTGTATACATGTCTATGTTGGAAAAGTATATAGGGGTCACTCCTCCAGGGACTTCTTTACCAGAATACAGTCCCCAGCACCAAGCTAGAACCATAGGTCACAAATATAGCTGAGGTCAGGAAGAACAGGTCAGGCCCACTTAACTCAATTATTCAACAGTCACTACCAACCCATGCTTTGTGTCAGCTTCTTTACCTATACAAATAAATCATGTGGCTGTCTTTAAAGCTCTCAAACAGGGCCTGGAATGTAGTAAAGTATAATCAATAATTGACATTATTATAATTACTTATTAACAAATAAGACAAGAAGATGCTATAAAAACGGTGACTAAAAGATGAAACCCTATATCTCTAAATTCTTATTTAATCACAAATCCAATATTTATTTTCCTCCTGCATCTACAAGACAGTTTAGGGGAAATATAACTAGCTGGCAGAATTTATTGGGGGATGTACACCATATAAATATGAAAAATGACACAGCAAAAATATTAGAAAAATGTATTCCAGAAAATATTAGAAAATGTATTCCAGATCACATGAAAGAGGTATTACAAGGCACAGTCTGAAGTACTGCCAAGAGAATTATTGCCTTGTCCTTGCACTGTCTGGACAAGGGTCACTGCATCACAGTTCATTGCAGTTCATTACATTACATCACACTCAGAGGTGTGATCAATATTCTAACAAATGTGAACAAAGGGATGCCCAGAAGAGAATCAGTTCATTCTAGCAAACAAAATCTGTGAACAATCATCTATGGATTTCAACATTTATTTAGCTCCATAAGTTCATATCATCTACATTTGTGCCAGGAGAGTATGTGAGCAGAGAAAATATTGGTAGTTAGTCAGAAAAGTGTATCTTCCCACTGAAAAGATCTATATCCACCATCATGGAGAATATGTGCTGTGGTGGTGGTGTAATGGTTTTTGTCATTCTATATCCATTTCTCTCTTGGAGAAATAGCATTTCACTTTCTGGTAGAGGGAATTACTATTACATCTTTGGTCTATTGGATGAACAAAATAAGGACCATTTCATTCCTCCTCTGGTAAAGGGGTGATGACATTACCCAAGTTATGCAGACTGAAGTCCGCTGTGTGTCTAATATTTAAAGTAAGTGATACAAGGACATGAGGGGAGACAATGACATAGCTCTTAATTAAGGCATCCGAGGATATTAGTCGGAGAAGGCACTGGCACCCCACTCCAGTACTCTTGCCTGGAACATCCCATGGACAGAGGAGCCTGGTAGGCTGCAGTCATGGGGTCGCTAAGAGTCGGGCACAACTGAGCAACTTCACTTTCTCTTTTCACTCTCATGCATTGGAGAAGGAAATGGCAACCCACTCCAGTACTCTTGCCTGGGAAATCCCATGGACGGAGGAGCCTGGTAGGCTACAGTCCATGAGGTCGCAAAAAGTTGGACACGACTGAGTGACTTCACTTTCTCTTTTCACTCTCATACATTGGAGAAGGAAATGGAAACCCACTCCAGTACTCTTGCCTGGAGAATCCCCGGGACAGAGGAGCCTAGTGGGCTGCTGTCTATGGGGTCGCACAGAGTCGGACACGACTGAAGTGACTTAGCAGCAGCAGCAGCAGCAGGATATTAGTATTCCTGCTCAGTCACAGTTGCCTAACACAGGTATTCCCATCCGTTTATGACAAAAGTCTAAAAATCAGTATTCCCCTCATCCTCAAGCTAAGGGAGATCACGTGACTTAATTCTGGTCTATGACACAGGGCAATCTACTGGCTGCTTCTGGGAATACTTTCTCCTTCCTCATGAAAGAATGAGGCATGCAAATTAAGCTCTCTCACTGACATGATCTCTCAGATACCTTACGGCTTTATTCAGAGTTTTGTTAAGTCCATGATGTCTAGAATGTAGGCAGCTTTCTTTTTTTCTTTTTAAATTATGAAAGTATGATAACATTCACAGGACACTTGGAAAAAAATACATATCATGATTATTTTAAGTAGATAAATTAAGATTTGTAGTTGCAGTTTCAATATCAAATTCTTAAAAATTAACAGAATGAATAGACAGAAAAGGAGAAACATATAAGAACTGAAAAGCACTACAAATCAATTCAACATAAGTAATATTTATACAATTTTCACATAACATCAGAATACAAAATCAATTCAAGTTCCCACAGACTATAAACCAGGAGACATGGGAACATATTCAGTGACATAAAACAAGGTGCCAAAATTTCATGGTCTAAAGGTATTGAAATCACTCAGAATCTATTCTCTTATCACTGTGGAATTATGTTAGAAATCAATATCAAAAGATATTTGAAAATAGCCCACATATTTTTCAAGTGCAATGTGACATTTACCAAGAGAGATATTTGACTTAAGACTTTGAAAACCTCAATAAAGTTAGAGTGAAAAAACACAGAGGGTGATTGCAGAGAAGAAAACATTTAAGTGAGAAATTAATATCAAGGATACTTTAAAAACCCCATGGATTTGGAAATTCAACGTCCACTTTTAAATGATGGGTGTATGTAAGAAGCCACAACAAGGAAAATTTTAAAAAAATTAGTAACAATAAAAATGGAAAGAGAATTTATCAGAATTTGTTGCACTCAAGCTGCTCACTGCAACTAAATACAATATGGAATCTTGAATAAGACTGAATGAAAACAAATAATGGACACTAGTACAGAATTTTGTGAAATTTGAACAAAACCTACAGTTTAGCTAATAATATTGTATCACATGTTAATTTATTGATTTTTTTGCAATGTAGAATTTCTTTATAGTCTCAGAATTGGATTAGACATAAAGTCTCATTCAAAAAATTTTGTCGCTAACATAATTAGCTTTCTAGACTTTTAGCAGTAATACTAGATGCCGGAATAAACTGAACTATATCAAAGTTCTGAGTGAATATAAATTAGAAATATAGCATTCTCTTCACACTTAGTCAAACAAGTAGAACCAAAATGTCATAAATTTTTAGCTAAGCAAAAATTCACAAGTTTTCTAAAACATTATACATTGTACATACTATATATATACTACATACAGACACACACACACACACACACACACAAGCTCTTCTACTGCACTTGATAAAGACTTGAGAAAGAACACAAAGAAGAGACAGAGAATTGGAAAACATAAACTAAATGAATGGGAGCACCAAATATGAAGTAGAAAAAGTGACACAAACTAGATAAAAGTAAAAGACCACCATATAGCTCGGTTGTTTTTAAATGTGGCTACTCATTAGAATCACATCAGGAGCTTTGGAGGAAAAAAGACAATACCTGGGCATTTGTGTTTTTCAAAAAATTCCAATATAATTCTAATGTGCATTTGGATTTAAACAACTGATTACACGTTTTTCTATTAAATGGTAGTTTTAGTGTTAGAGAATTCCATTATTTTCTTTTTACCAATCATGATACAATGTTATTAAAATGAATAACAGGTACATAATCATAATAGTAAAAGATGTTTATCAGTTTTCATAATCAATAGCCAGACAAAAAATAAAAGATAATTGCAACTGCAAGCCATAATAGAAACATGATTAACCTAACAATATAAAATAATTACATACAATGGGGTGGAGGAGGGGTGTTGAATACTGGAAATATGCTAAGTGGAAATGCATACATGCACATGTTTTCATCTACCTAGTCAGTCTATCTTTTTTGGTTGGTGCATTTAAACCATTTATATTTAAGGTAATTATTGATATGTATGATCCTATTACCATCTTCTGAATTGTTTTGGTTTCTTTTTTGTAGGTCTTTTCCTTCTCTTGTGTTTGCTGCCTAGAGAAGTTCCTTAGTGTTGTAAAGCTGTTTCGGTGGTGCTGAACTCTCTTAACCTTTGCTTCAATGTAAAAGCTTTTGGTTTCTCCATCAAATCTGAATGAGAGTCTTTCTGGGTAGAGTATTCTTGGTTGCAGGTTCTTCATTTTCATCACTTAAAACATATATATCACGTCATTTCCTTCTGACTTGGAGAATTTCTGTTGAGAAATCAGCCAATAGCCTTATGGGAATTTCCTTGTATTTGTCATTTTCCCTTGTAGCTTTTAATATGTCATCTTTGTCTTAAATTTTTGTCAGTTTGATTATTATGTGCTTCGGTATGTTCCTCCTTGGGTTTATCTTGCCTGGGAGTCTCTGGACTTCCTAAACTTGGTTGACTATTTACTTTCCCACATTAGGGACGTTTTCAGTTATTATCTCTCTGAATATTTTCTTGGGTCCTTTCTCTCTCCCTTCTCCTTCTGGGAACCCTATAATCCAAATACTGTTGTATTTAAACTTGTCCCAAATGTCCCTTAGGCTGTATTCATTTTTTTTTTTCATTATTTTTTCTATATTCTGCTTTACAACAGTAATTTACACCATTCTGTCTTCCAGGTCACTTATCTGTTCTTCGGCCTCAGTTATTCTGCTATTGGTTCTTCTAGTGTATTGCTCATCTCTTGTTTGTTTGTTTTTAGGTCTTTAGTAAATATTTATTGCATTTTCTCCATTCTTTTTCCAAGATCGTGCATCATCTTCACTATCATTATTCAGAATTCTTTTTTCTGGAAGGTTGTCTACCTCCACTTCATTTAGCTGTTTTTCCAGAATTTTATCTTGTCTCTTCATCTGGGACATAATCTCTGCCTTTTCATTTTGATTAACTATCTGTGATAGTGCAGTCTGGCAGCTGCAGGATTATAGCTCTTGTTTCTTTTGTCTGCCCACCAGCAGATGAGGCTAAGAGGTTTGTGTAAGCTTCATGATAGGAGAAATGCTAGTGGGAAAACTGGGTCTTGCTCTGGTGGGCAGGACTATGCTCAGTAAAACTTTAATCTGACTGTCTGGTGATGGGTGGGGCTGTGGTCCCTCTCTGTTAGCTGTTTCACCTGAAGCAACCCAGCCCAGGGGTCTACAGGATTCCCACGGTAGGGTTATTAGCAACCTCCCTCCAAGAGGGCTCACACCAAGGGGCACCTCCCAAGACTGCTGTTTTCAGTGCCCCCATTTCTGCAGTGAGCCACTGCAGATCCACACCTCCACAGGAAACCCTCCAATATTAGCAGGTAGTGTTGGTTCAGTCTCCTGTGGGGTCACTGATCTTTTTCCCTGGGTCTTGATGCACACAAGATTTTGTTTGTGGGCAGCTATCATAGGACCAAGAGGATAAAGAGAATCAGAGAGATATCAGCCCTCAACCTGATACTGTGGAGCAGTAGGAGAAACCTTAGAAACTTACAAACTCCATACTAAATACATTTCCATGTCATTATAGTTTAATAGGGCTTCCCTGGTGGCTCAGATGGTAAAGAATCTGCCCGCAACATCAGAGAGCTGAGTTTAATCCCTGGGTCAGGAAGATCCCCTGGAGAAGGGAATGGCAACCCACTCCGGCATTCTTGCCTGGAGAATTCCATGGACAGAGGAGCCTGGTGGGCTACAGTCCATGGGTCGTAAAGAGTCAGTAATGACTGAGCAACTAACATTCTCACTTTTCACTTTCATAGTTTATTACTGTTCTGTGGATTTTTCATGTTGGAGCTGAGGGCACCTATAGAATGAGTACATAAAAATGACTGGCAACTATTGCCCTTCTTGTATCCATGTCCATTCAGTTACCCAGTAATTTTTAGGCCTTCTTCCTCTGACTCTGAGATTGACCATGTAACTTGCTTTGGCCAACAGGAGGTAAGCAAACACGATTCAAGATCTGGAGATAAGAATTTGCCCTCTTCTGCTACACCAGTTACTGCCATGTGAACATCACATACATGCATATACATACACATCTACAAAGAGGAAATTTTTTTCCACTATTCAACTCAGCAAAAAATTCATTCATGTCACTGATGAACATGCAAAGTTCCGATCTCCTTCTTTGTTGTTTCATTTTCATTGTACTTGTTCATATAAAAAATTATAAACCAACAGTCATGTCACAACTATACTTATTCATCATTTGCAACCATAGTTGCACTACAGGATATAAGAGTTTAAGGGAAGAAAAAGACAAAATTATTCTCTGAGATATAATTGGCTATGCGAATTTATAATAAAAGGCATTTTACTTTTATTATTTGTAAATTATATGCTACACCTTTTATATCATAAAATTGGCAATACTTTTTCCCCCAAAGAGTTAGGTGTTAAACATTTACCAATACACTACTGAGTATGATATAACATGCCTCCTTGTCCTCTGAAGTCCAAAAGGCTGAGAAAGAAAAGAGACTTTTCTATTTTTCCATCATCAAAAAAGATAATAAACTATTTTCCCCGAGAGAATGCTGCTCAGCTCTATAGGAAAAGTATGACATAATCAGTGAAAGTAGTTTTCAACTTCCTTAGAAACATGCAGGTAAAGCTAGAATAATGGTGGGAGGTAGGGTGAGGAGGTGGATTTACAAACACAAGGACTTTTTTTTTTCATTCATCCCCAGAAGTGGGTAATTTTTTAAATTTATTATTATAGCCACATTTATTGAAATGTTTCCATCAATTAGAAATAGGAATCAGTTAACTATTTCTTACATGAACCTCATTTCTGAAGATCCATGAGGGTGTCAACAACTTAGGTCAACAGCTAAAAAATGATATTAGTTGATACAGTGATTAAAATTTTTTCATTTCTATGAAATCATCAAAGAACAACCTACAGTACTAAAAAAAGTTAAAGACAAATATATGGAGAAACAAATGTTTCTGATTTCCTGAGTTTTTTTCATAACCTTTACTTTCTATTGTTAAAATATGTGCATGAAAATAAGATCAAGGAACCTAGCAGTTTATTCCCTCCTACCATTCTCCTCTCAAAGTCATGTTAGGAACAGAGTGTGGGAGGTGTGCAGGACAGATCTGCAGGCTGAGGAAAAACCATCTTCTATTAGAAAAAAATGGGGATGGAGGAACAACTGCTTGGAAGAGGAAAAAACATAGAAAAAGAAACAACAAGACAGTCATTTCTTAATATAGAGATAAAGGGAAAAAGTGCAAAAAGCAAACGGATGTTGTGAAGAAAGATTGTGAAAGGACAGAGCCAAGGAATGTGAATGACAATATACAAAAAACTAGGAGGCATAGAAAAGAAGCAGGAAGAGCAGAAAGAGAAAGAAAGAAGGAAACAATCACAATGAAAGCGATTTTAACAGAGCTAGCGAGAAGGCAATGGCAAGCCACTCCAGTACTCTTGCCTAGAAAATCCCATGGATGGAGGAGCCTGGTAGGCTGCAGTCCGTGGGGTCGCTAAGGGTCGGACACGACTGAGCGACTTCACTTTCATTTTTCACTTTCACACATTGGAGAAGGAAATGACAACCCACTCCAGTGTTCTTGCCTAGAGAATCCCAGGGATGGGGGAGCCTGGTGGGCTTCCCTCTATGGGGTCACACAGAGTCGGACACGACTGAAGTGACTTAGCAGCAGCAGCAGCGAGAAACTTCTACATATGACATCATTCATTTCTAGCTTACTGTGCCACGATAATTCAGAATCCATTCTGCAAATGCTTGCCAAACCTTCTCCTTCAATTTAAATAGCCAGCCATTTTCTCCACGTCTGGGGGACTCAGGTCTTTGGCTGGCTAATTTGACTGTAACTGTAAATGAAGTCAACACTCTTGTGTCTTAGGTTGGTGTTCACATGGTACTCTCTCATACTCTTACTAGAGTCTGCTTTTAGTGTCCTGATCTCTCGAACGTTCTTGAGCTGGTAGTCACTTGCCTTTTTTGGCCAGACAGGATTCATTCTTTGGTCTTTCAGTATACCTACATTTCCTGCTTCCCTTGGGATATGTCTTTCTTCCCATTCTCTTTTATACAACCAACTTCCTTTTCTCTCTTCACCCCAGGTAAAGTCATCACAGTGTGGTTCGTGGCTATCTTTAGTTTGTATGTATATGCACATGTTTTGATTTACATAAACAGGACTATACAAAATACTTTATTACAGTTTTGCTTTCAAGATGTATCCACACTGCACATCAAATCCACAATTTCCACTTGCTGCAAATGTTCCCTGATGTACACTAAAATCTATTTATCCACTTTTCTGGTGATGACACCTGTACATCTATAAACTCATCCCCTCTACAAACAATGCAGCAATAAATATGCTGATTCAGGCCTCCTCATTTACCAGTGCAAGAATTTTTTTGAGGATGTCCATACCCAAAATTGCTCAGTTATGATACTTGTTATTTTGACTGAATAGTAGCAGACTGCTCTCTAGGACAGCTGTACCAGTCTACATTTTCACCAGCAGTATCTGAGGCTTCCCCACTATACAAATCTTCATCAATACCTGGCATTATCCAACTTCAATGTTTCTGCACTTTATTTTTTTTTACACTATAAAATTTATGTTTATTAACATTATTAGTAAAAATAGTTAATTTGTTAGATTATTTTTTCCCATGAGATTACATTTTATTATTTTTTTTTTATTTTACAATATTATATTGGTTGGTTTTGCCATACATTGACACGAATTCGCCCAGGGTTTACATAAGTTCCCCCTCCTGAACCCCCCTCCCACCTCCCTCCTCCCTTTATCCTCCCTCTGGGTCATCCCTACATGCCAGCAGCGAGCATCCTATAACATGCATTGACCCTGAACTAGTGATTCATTTCACATATGACAACATACGTGTTTCAATGCCATTCTCCCAAATCATCCCACCCTCACCTTCTCCCACAGAGTCCCAAAGACTGATCTATACATCTGTGTCTCTTTTGCTGTCTCGTATACAGGGTTATCATTTGCATCTTTCTAAATTCCATATATATGCGTTAGTATGCTGTATTGGTGTTTTTCTTTCTGGCTTACTTCACTCTGTATAATAGGCTCCAGTTTCATCCACCTCATTAGAACTGATTCAAATGTATTCTTTTTAATGGCTGAATAATACTCCATTGTGTATATGTACCAAAGCTTTCTTATCCATTCGTCTGCAGATGGACATCTAGGTTGCTTCCATGTCCTGGCTATTATAAACAGTGCTGCAGTGAACATTGGAGTACATGTGTCTCTTTCAATTCTGGTTTCCTCGGTGTGTATGCCCAGGAGTGCGATTGCTGGATCATATGGCAGTTCTATTTCCAGTTTTTTGAGGAATCTCCACACTGTTCTCCATAGTGGCTGTACTAGTTTGCATTCCCACCAACAGTGTAAGAGGGTTCCTTTCTCTCCACATCCTCTCCAGCATTTATTGCATGTAGACTTTTGGATAGCAGCCATTCTGACTGGTGTGAAATGGTATCTCATTGTGGTTTTGATTTGCATCTCTCTGATTATGAGGGATGTTGAGCATTTTTTCATGTGTTTGTTAGCCATCTGCATGTCTTCTTTGGAGAAATGTCTGTTTAGTTCTTTGGCCCATTTTTTGATTGGGTCATTTCTTTTTCTGGAATTGAGCTGCAGGAGCTGCTTGTATATTTTGGAGATTAATCCTTTATCAGTTGCTTCATTTGCTATTATTTTCTCCCATTCTGAAGGCTGTCTTTTCACCTTGCTTATAGTTTCCTTTGCTGTGCAGAAGCTTTTGATTTTAATTAGGTCCCATTTGTTTATTTTTGCTTTTATTTCCAATATTCTGGGAGGTGGGTCATGGAGGATCCTGCTGTGATTTATGTCGGAGAGTGTTTTGCCTACGTTCTCCTCTAGGAGTTTTATAGTTTCTGGTCTTACATTTAGCTCTCTAATCCATTTTGAGTTTATTTTTGTGTATGGTATTAGGAAGTGTTCTAGTTTCATTCTTAACCTGCCGGACTTCAGGCTCTACTACAAAGCCACAGTCATCAAGACAGTATGGTACTGGCATAAAGACAGAAATATAGATCAATGGAACAAAATAGAAAGCCCAGAGATAAATCCACGCACCTATGGACACCTCATCTTTGACAAAGGAGGCAAGAATATAAAATGGAGAAAAGACAGTCTCTTTAACAAGTGGTGCTGGGAAAACTGGTCAGCCACTTGTAAAAGAATGTTTCTGCACTTTAGTAGTGAAAGATGCCATCTCATAGTTCCTTTAACTTGCATTTATCTAATTATAAAGTAATTTGAAGTTGTGGGCATTAGGGGTATCTTCCTCTATAAATTAGCTCTTCATATATTCTTTGCCTATTTTTTCATTGGTGTCTCTTTCCCTCTTTAGTTGATTTTTTGAAACTCCTTGTATTCTATACATTGGTCCCTTGTTGGGTTTTAGATATTTTAAATACCTTCACCCATTTAGTTACATGTTTATTAATGTTGTCCATGGTAACCTTTCTGATGAGCAGAAATCCTATAACTCATGATAAAAATTCATCAGTTTATAATTTTATGGTTTTATTTTTGAAATTTTGTTTAAGAGGGCCTTCTTCCCTCTCTCTAAAATCTCTTAAATTTTGTTCAACTCAATGTATAATTTTAGCTTTCATACTTGGAAAACGTACATCTTTTGTATGTGGTATTAAAAAGCATTAGGTTTCTTTTTATAATGTTGTGAGCCAATTTTCCCAAGGTCATTTATTAAACAATCCATCTGTTCCCCAATGATTTGTAATGCTTTACCACATAAAAAACTTTTCCATATATATCACTTTATTTTTGAGCTCTTCATTCAATCCTTTCAGACTATCTGTCTATTCTTATATATATATATATAAAACAACCTTCAAAAAAACTCAACTATGACTTTCTACTATGTCTTAATATTTGATGGCCAAATCTCTTTTATCCTCTTTCTTAAGGTTAATTCAGTTATTTCTGGAATTCTATTCTCCCTAAATATTTTTAATAAAATTAGTATTTTTAATCCAACTGAAATTGAGATCAAGAATAATTTTGGCAGATTTGACATGTTTATAGTATTAAATTATATCATCCCAAGAGTATGGACAATCTCTTTTCATATACATCACCTACTATGCTTTCTATCTAACATTTCCCATGAAAGTCTTGTATAAACTCAGTTGTTAATCCTCAGATATTTACTACTTTGTATTGCTGTATTTACATTGTAATTTTTAGTGCTTATTCTTCATAGAGAGCAAAAGTAGTGATTTCTAAAAGTTGACCTTGCATCTAGGACCTTGGATAACTCTTTTAATACTTCTAATAGTTTGCCTGTTAATTGTTTTTTTAAGGTAGATGGCTATCCCATCTGCAAAAAAATGTATCTTAACTCTCATTTCAATCCTTCCATTTCTTTAAGTATTGTTCTTTACCATTAACCTTTACACAATTCAAAATATATACTAAATTTTTCCATGAAATATAATCATTTCTGTAGTTTTTGATAGATAACATTTACCAAACTAAGAAAGTACCCTTCTAAGCCTTTAATCCCAAGATATATTTTTCATAAACAGGTAGTGAACCTTATCAAGTGCTTTCTTGGGATCAATAAAGATGATCATTTGAGTTTATTTCTCCTTTGATCTAACAGTATGATGATTTTTTCTGACATTTTTTAATATCAAGTATCAAGTCTTACTTGATCATGATGCATTATTTGTATTATACCACAGGATATGCTTAGCCAAACTTTTAACTTTGTGTGGATTGTGGTATCTATAGTCATACGAGAAATAGGCCTATAATGATGTTTTTTCCTGTTATGCTCATCGGGCTTTAGGTTTATAATTATACTGCTGCTGCTGCTGCTAAGTCGCTTCAGTCATGTCCGACTCTGTGTGACCCCATAGATGGCAGCTCACCAGGCTCCCCAATCCCTGGGATTCTCCAGGCAAGAATACTGGAGTGGATTGCCATTTCCTTCTCCAGTGCATGAAAGTGAAAAATGAAAGTGAAGTCGCTCAGTCATGTCCGACTCTTCGCAACCCCATGGACTGCAGCCTACCAGGCTGCTGCTGCTGCTGCTGCTGCTAAGTCACTTCAGTCATGTTCGATTCTGTGTGACCCCACAGACGGCAGCCCACCAGGCTCCCCCGTCCCTGGGATTCTCCAGGCAAGAACACTGGAGTGGGTTGCCATTTCCTTCTCCAATGTGTGAAAGTGAAAAGTGAAAGTGAAGTTACTCGGTCATGTCTGACTCATAGCGACCCCATGGACTGCAGCCTACCAGGCTCCTCCGTCCATGGGATTTTCTAGGCAAGAGTACTGGAGTGGCGTGCCATTGCCTTCTCAGGCTAGAGTTACATAAAATAGCTGGTAACTTCTTCTCATTTTCAATTTCTAGAGCAACTTTCAAGAAGAGGAATTAGTGTTCCTTAATAGTTTGGTCCAATTAACATAAATTTATCCATCCAAGATTATGCATTCTTAATAGTTAACTGATCAATTTCAACCCTTTACTGCATCTTGTGCTAATTTGAGCTTTTTAAACCTTTCCAGACAGAGGATGAGATGGTTGGATGGCATTAACGACTCAATGGACATGAGTTTGAGCAAACTCTGGGAGACAGCAAAGGACAGAAAAGCCTGGTGTGCTTCAGTCCATGGGGTTGCAAAGAGTCAGACATGACTAAGGAACTGAACAACTTTCAGTTCAGTTCAGTTCAGTTCAGTCGCTCAGTCGTGTCTGACTCTCCGCGACCCCATGAATCACAGCACGCCAGGCCTCCCTGTCCATCACCAACCCCCGGATACACTCAAATTCATGTCCACAGAGTCGGTGATGCCATCCAGCCATCTCATTCTCCGTCGTCCCCTTCTCCTCCCGCCCCCAACCTTTCCCAGCATCACAGTCTTTTCCAGTGAGTCAACTCGTCACATGAGGTGGCCAAAGTATTGCAATTTCAGCTTTAGCATCAGTCCCTCCAATGAACATCCAGGGTTGATCTCCTTTAGAATGGACTGGTTGGATCTCCTTGCAGTATAAGGGACTCTCAAGAGTCTTCTCCAACACCACAGTTCAAAAGCATCGATTCTTCGGCGATCAGCCTTCTTCACAGTCCAACTCCCACATCCATATATGACCACGGGAAAAACCATTGCCTTGACTAGACGGACCTTGGTTGGCAAAGTAATGTCTCTGCTTTTTAATATACTATCAAGGTTGGTCATAACTTTCCTTCCAAGGAGTAAGCGTCTTTTAATTTCATGGCTGCAATCAGCATCTGCAGTGATTTTGGAGCCCAAAAAAATAGTCTGACACTGTTTCCACTGTTTTTCCATCTATTTCCCATGAAGTGATGGGACCAGATGCCATGATCTTTGTTTTCTGAATGTTGAGCTTCAAGCCAACCTTTTCACTCTCCTCTTTCACTTTCATCAAGAGGTTTTTGAGTTCCTCTTCACTTTCTGCCATAAGGGTAGTGTCATCTGCATATCTGAGGTTATTGATATTTCTCCCGGCAATCTTGATTCCAGCTTGTGCTTCTTCCAGCCCAGCGTTCCTCATGATGTACTCTGCATAGAAGTTAAATAAGCAAGGTGACAATATACAACCTTGACGTACACCTTTTCCTATTTGGAACCAGTCTGTTGTTCCATGTACAGTTCTAACAGTTGCTTCCTGACTTTATCGTTCTAGAAATAGATCAACTTCATCTTAGTTTACAAATAAGACATTGTTCCTTGGAGAATTAACTCTTCCCCTGCTCTAAAGGCAGACATTTTTTTTAAAGCTACCAATCAGCAAAAATGTTACCTTTGCCAGAGTGAGTAGTTTGGATTAGCTGTATTACCTTAATTGGCCCAGACAGAAAACTCAGAACTTTTCTGTGAAGAGGAATAAACAAAGCTCTTCATTGCCTGGTTTCACAGCATAATATGATGTATGGAATCATAATGGGAGAGGCTGGATTTTAGAAACTTGCCACATAAGTTGGACCCAAATGTGAGCCAACAAAGACAAGAGATAAGCCCTGGTGAGGCTGAGTTCTGGATAAAAGCAAATCTATCTCTAGTCAGTGTAGGGTGTCAAGAGACCCTCAAGAAAACATTTATTAGTTTCTGACATTTGCAGTCATACAATTCCTAAACTTTTGGTCCAAATACTTTGGCCTGTAAACTTGTATCCTCTTTGGTTCTTGGTGGATTACTGAACTCCTGCCCCTGAAAATGCTGCCTGAGGGCAATTGTTGACTCCATGGCCTCTACCGTGATATCCTGAGCCCACAGTCTCTGCTTGCTCTCGGCTGTGCCCAACAGAGCCCTCTGAAGTAGAAGCCTTGATCTCACTTTCAGAATTCAGCTTTCTTTACGCTCTGAACAACCAAGCTCTCTTTCTAGCTCTCCACCCAACCACCGCAGCCCCAGTGCCCAGGTCACAGCATCAGATAAAATAGAGATTTACCAACTATCACACACATTTATCACTCAGTTTTCCTAGATACTCCCCAATTGTGACTTTACAGTTTCGTAAGCCTAATGAGAAAGAAAGAAAAAGATATTCATATATAGTCATATCTATATCTATAGTGGTTATACATATGTATTTTTTTCCTCTAGTAAGTTCTGGCACTCTCAATATCCCTATTGAGTTTCCAGAACATATGATATCATTTCAAAGACATATGACAGAGAAACAATGTTTAGATTTCTAAAAGTGACACAAACTGAATTTTAACTGTAACAAACTGTTGTACCAAGCCATGTTTAAAAACTTTACATTTAGAAACAATGACACATGCTGCCAAAGTCTGTTTGAAGTGTTCTTTCCCTGTAATATGTATAAAGACTTTCTATGTTTTAAAACCAAAATTTATTCAGTAATAAGGGTATACCCAAAATTTTGATGATTTGGGGAGGGGGGTAAAGAAGAATTTGAATATATGTACACAGTAGTTCATCTCTTACCAATCATGTTTTCAAGAATAAAAAGCAAGTTTAAATTAAAACAAAATAAAAAAATAACTTCTCCTACTAACAGTATCAGTTCAGCTCAGTCACTCAGTCCTATCCGACTCTGCGACCCCATGAATCACAGCACGCCAGGCCCCCCTGTCCATCACCAACTCCCGGAGTTCACTCAAACTCATGTCCATCGAGTCGGTGATGCCATCCAGCCATCTCATCCTCTGTCGTCCCTTTCTCCTCCTGCCCCCAATCCCTCTCAGCATCAGTCTTTTCCAGTGAGTCAACTCTTTGCATGAGGTGGCCAAAGTACTGGCACTTCAAAGACAGTTCTTTAGAATATTACTTTAAAGCAAAACAAAATTTCCATCAAAACTGCCTAGAGTTTGTCCCTTATTTTGACCTTGATGGAAATGAATACTCATTTCAGGAACTATACTATTGGTCCCTCCTTCATTGCAGACTGAAGTCACCGCCACGTAATCAAAAGTCTGAGGTCCTGCAGACAAAGGTCTGTGAGCCTGCGCAGTGGCGAAACCACAACAGACAGGAGACAAGGTATTTCAGAAACTACCTAAAAGACTCAGGAGTCATCATCAGGAACTGCCCTTTGAGTTAGCTGTTCATGAGTTTCACAAAAAGGGCAGAATGGCTAAACCCAATTTCAATGCCTCTTTTAACTTGAATGCTCTCTGTCTGGTAAAACAGATGATTTGATTTTAAAGTCCTTTTGTCCTAGTCTATTAAGGTCATGTGGTTTAAGAACAATAGAAATTTATTTCAGACAGTTCTAAATGTTGACAGTTCGAGATCAGGTTGCCAGCATAATGGGGGGCGGGTGACCGCTCTCTTCTATGTCACAGACTTCTCACAGTTTTCTCACATGATAGAAGAGGTTATGGAGCTCTGTGAGGACTCTTTTATAAGAGCTACTACTCTAACTCATGAGAGTTCCACCCTTATGACTTAGGCACCTCCCTAAGGCCTTGTCTCCTAACACTGTCATATTGGGCATTAGGATTTTAGCATATGGATTTTGGAGGGACACAAACATTCAGACCATACCTTCCTTATGTTATATAAACTTTGTGATTTTAATTTTAGATTTATCTTAGTAGTTAAAAGACTATAAGTAATTATAACTCTTAAATAGTAAAAAAAAAAAAACCAATAAGATAGAGGCCAAATTAACCTATAAAGAAAGCTGAGCACAGAAGAATTGATGCTTTTGAACTGTGGTATTGAAGACTCTTGAGAGTCCCTTGGCCTACAAGGAGATCCAACCAGTCCATCCTAAAGGAGATCAGTCCTGGGTGTTCATTGGAAGGACTGATGTTGAAGCTGAAACCCCAATACTTTGGCCACCTGATGCGAAGAACTGACTCATTTGAAAAGACCCTGATGCTGGGAAAGATTGAGGGCAGAAGGAGAAGGGGACAACAGAGGATAAGATGGTTGGATGGCATCACTGACTCAATGGACATGAGTTTGGGTAAACTCCAGGAGTTGGTGATGGAGACGGAGGCCTGGCATGCTGAGGTTCATGGGGTCGCAAAGAGTTGGACACAACTGAGCGACTGAACTTAACTGAAATTAACCTATTGTGCATGAGTCTTAATAAAGATCATCAGAGCTAACATGTCCAATTGCTAGTAAACTGCAACAACTCCATACCCTTAGAGACTGAATGACTGAAGTCTGTTAGCTATTCCACCATTCTTAAGTTCTTGCAGTGCCTGGGCATACAGACAAGCATCACATTAGAATCTAAGCATTCCGGGATGAAAGATATTTCCTGCTTCCAAGGAGCTCACAGTCTAGTGAGAGAGTTGGTGAACCAAGCAGTAGTTACACAATGATAAAGCTAAATGCAGAGATGCAGAGTACCCAGCCCACCTACAGGCTACAAAGCAGAAGTGTCATCTCAGCTCAGTTTTGAGGTATGAGGCATCACTGCGCAGAGAGAGGGGCACGTGAAAATACACAGTGTTTCTGGAGAATGACATATGGCTGGAACAAATCATACTTCAGGAAAATGGCAGGAAAGGTAAGCAGGGAGAAGGCCTTGATTATGACAATAAGCACATTTTGTTTCAGTGTGAGTGCAAAAGAGTTTAGTTTTTTTTCCAACTGAAACATATGTCATCCTAAGTAAAGTGTGCCATGGACTGCTAGAGAAGAGTGAGGGCTGCAGCGGCTGTGATCCAAACTGCAGCTGCTCACAGGCATCCAAAGGCAGAGCAATGAGAACACAGTGAAGGGCGGCAGCTCTGATCAGGAGGGTGCAGTGTGCCTAGGGAAAAGGCAGGGACAGGACAACCGTCACATCAGAGGGTTGACCACCCGGGTAGATCACGTTGATTGTCTCCGAAATTGTGAACACAGGAGGAAGAATTAAGGGAGAAGACGAAAAACTGTTCTTGGAAGTACGAAAAGCCAGGATGCAAGCTTTGCCTCCCGGGTGTGCCTCGCTTTCTGATTGCACTGCTCAGAAGCTAGTAATTTTCGGCCAAAATTATAGTTTCCTGCGGGATAAATAAAAATCTCTTCTTACCAAAGTGGGGGTGGGGGGGGGGAAGAAAGCATGGAAAGGAGAAAGAGAAAAAAGAAGATACTTCGATGAGCAGAATGAACAATGTGGAAGAAGAGGGAAGTGATATCCACAGAAACTGGAAAGAGAATCATCAGCATCAGCAAGACTGAACCAAACCTTTGCAGCTGTGCAAGGCTGGGCGTCAGGGCGGCTACACTGAGACCAGCAAGGGGACTTCCCCAGCGGTCCAGTGGTTAAGACACGGTGCTTCCACCACAAGGGGCACAGGATCGATCCCTGGTTGCGGATTCTAAGATCCTGCAGGCCTTGCAGAGGTGGCAAAAACATAAACTAATAATAATAAAAAATACAGTGAGACCAGCAAGGGGACTTCCCCAGCGATCCAGTGGTTAAGACACGGTGCTTCCACCACAAGGGGCACAGGATCGATCCCTGGTTGCGGATTCTAACATCCTGCAGGCCTTGCAGAAGTGGCAAAAACATAAACTAATAATAATAAAAAATACAGTGAGACCAGCAAGGGGACTTCCCTAGCGGTCCAGTGGTTAAGACACGGTGCTTCCACCACAAGGGGCACAGATTCGATCCCTGGTTGCGGATTCTAAGATCCTGCAGGCCTTGCAGAAGTGGCAAAAACATAAACTAATAATAATAAAAAATACAGTGAGACCAGCAAGGGGACTTCCCTAGCGGTCCAGTGGTTAAGACACGGTGCTTCCACCACAAGGGGCACAGATTCGATCCCTGGCTGCGGATTCTAAGATCCTGCAGGCCTTGCAGAAGTGGCAAAAACATAAACTAATAATAATAAAAAATACAGTGAGACCAGCAAGGGGACTTCCCTAGCGGTCCAGTGGTTAAGACACGGTGCTTCCACCACAAGGGGCACAGGATCGATCCCTGGTTGCGGATTCTAACATCCTGCAGGCCTTGCAGAGGTGGCAAAAACATAAACTAATAATAATAAAAAATACAGTGAGACCAGCAAGGGGACTTCCTGGTGGTGCAGTGGTTAAGACAAAGAGCATCCACTTCGGCGGGGCAGGGGATTCTAAGATCCTGTAGTACACGCCAAGAGTGGCCAAAATATAAAATAGTAATAAAATACAGTGAGACCAGAAAGCCATGAGAGTAAAACTTTCAGAGAAGGCTGGCAGTTCAGCAGAAGGTCACAGACCTCAGGCACGTCTTGTTAACAAAAGCCTGTTCTCTCCCTGAGGGAAACGAGGCAACCAAGGGTCAGCAGGGCTTACTTAACTCCTTTTTCTACAGATGGCTGATAGTTAGCAAATACTGATATACAACTGGAGAAGTTTAATTGCAATATCAATACTCACTTATATCAATCTGCAAAGAAATTTCTCAACTGAACTTTAGACCACAAGATGTCAATTCCACCAAGGTGTTGGTTGTAGTCCACGCTTTTTTTGACCAATATTTAAAAATTGGGAGGTTTTGCATCATTTCTGATTTCAAAAATTAGAAGACCTGGATATGAGGCAAACCCTCTCCTATGACATCCAGAGTTGGGACTAAGTAAAAGCCTCCTTCTTCAGATGGAAAACTTGCTAATTTTGGAAACTTGGTCTATTGCTCTTGAAGAAAAGGATCTTCTTGTCACACAATTATTTTCCCATACTGTAATCATATTCCTTTGATAAAAGCACATTCACTTCCAGTAGAAATACATTTTAAATACTACTCTTACAAACTGTCAACTTAAAAACTTTCATATATAAGAATAAAGCTGGGTTCCAGAGAAAAAACATCTCAAAATTTTACAGATGGTGTTCATTAGTATTCTGTGGTCTTTTGGTCTTAACCATCACGGGGTTCTCTAGTCTAAGGAGACTGATGTAAACGTGCTGGATTCTGTGGGCTCCATGGGCTGGGTTTTGTGAACATGCAATATCGAGATTACATGCAAAGGCAGTGAGCGTGCAAGATGCTAGTGAGATGATTCCATGCTATCAGGAAGCAAGCAAAAGAGGAGGGAAAAAATGAAAAAGGAGAGTAGTAACTGGGACTACGCAAGTGCACATGGAATTCACCAGAAAGAACATGTGAATCACTTGGTGTGTGAAAAGTACAGGGCCCTGGAAAGGATGCTAACTTCAAAATAGCTAACATTCTATTATTATAAAGGCAAGCTCAATCATTAAACGGGCCACATTGCTAAAATGTGTTAAGCACTGTCACACTTTAGGTAACTTTAAACACTGGCCTAACACTAATTTAAAAATATAAACATTCCAGAAGCCACTTCATATGAGGAAGCAACTGCAATCTTAGCCCTCTGCATTTTGGCAGCAGTCGGAAGGTTGCACAATTTAGTGATACTCAGAATAAGAACAAAAGAGAGGGCTTCTATTAAAATGTGTAACACTGTACTTTGATGCAAGAAATATGAGAACCTACCAAGGACACAGAAAACATCATAAAAGCCACAGGCACAGTATTAGAAACTGGTATTGTCTGCAGTTAGGTGCCAACCTTGTGTAAGTGAAAAGCGGAAGCATTATGGCAAAATTCACTAAGGGAAAACTCTTACAAAGGCACTTATGCAGACAACTTCTGTACATATATTTTCTCTGTGACTAAGACACTACATATTAGTCACTGACAAAATATTTTCTATTTATAAAAAATTAATTTCAGCTATTTAAAATTCAGGGTAATGGTCAAAAGTTAAAATAATCTGTCTTAACAGACCCTTGACTAAACACATGCAAAGGCTTTAGAAATATAGACCTCCCCAATGTTATTCAATAATAGACTAAGTGTCTAGTTAATGGTCAAGAATCATTGTTTACTATTTTTGTATGATAGCGGTTTTCAATAGCTCTCTTATTTTCCTTTTAATAGGCAGCATTCCACTCAGCCAACCCCCAATGCCCTCTTTCTTCACAGTGGATAAACTGTTCTGTATTCCAGTTTCCAGAGTTGCTGAACTACTAATAAGAGACCACACACCACCGACTCCTGCTCCCAACAGCGGTGCATTAGAACAGCTTCTGGATCCCAAAAACACTATAAAGTAGCACTTATGACTCACAATCTGGAAGCTTCTCACCTTAACCAACACTCAGCATGCTAGTTAATATTCAAAGTGAATTATTTCTTAATTACTACCCTGTAGCTCCATTCTACCAAACTTACAATAAGTGAACCGAGAACTTCCAGATGGTCAAGCTGGTTTTAGAAAAGGCAGAGGAACCAGAGATCAAATTGCCAACATCTGCTGGATCATCAAAAAAGCAAGAGAGTCCCAGAAAAACATCAATTTCTGCTTTATTGACTATGCCAAAGCCTTTGACTCTGTGGATCACAATAAACTGTGGAAAATTCTGAAAGAGATGGGAATCCCAGGCCACCTGACCTGCCTCTTGAGAAACCTATATGCAGGTCAGGAAGCATCAGTTAGAACTGGACATGAAACAACAGACTGGTTCCAAATAGGAAAAGGAATACATCAAGGCTGTATAGTGTCACCCTGCTTAATTAACTTATATGCAGAGTACATCATGAGAAACGCTGGGTTGGAGGAAGCACAAGCTGGAATCAAGATTGCTGGGAGAAGTATCAATAACCTCAGATATGCAGATGATACCACCCTTATGGCAGAAAGTGAAGAAGAACTAAAGAGCCTCTTGATGAAAGTGAAAGAGGAGAGTGAAAAAGTTGGCTTAAAGCTCAACATTCAGAAAACGAAGATCATGGCATCTGGTCCCATCACTTCATGGGAAATAGAAGGGGAAAAAGTGGAAGCAGTGTCAGACTTTATTTTTCTAGGCTCCAAAATCACTTCAGATGGTGACTGCAGCCATGAAATTAAAAGATGCTTATTACTTGGAAGGAAAGTTATGACCAACCTAAATAGCATATTAAAAAGCAGAGACATTACTTTGCCAACAAAGGTCCATCTAGTCAAGGCTGTGGTTTTTCCAGTGGTCATGTATGGATGTGAGAGTTGGACTGTCAAGAAAGCTGAGCACCGAAGAATTGATGCTTTTGAACTATGGTGTTGGAGAAGACTCTTGAGAATCCCTTGGACTGCAAGGAGATCCAACCAGTCCATCCTAAAGGAGATCAGTCCTGGGAGTTCATTGGAAGGACTGATACTGAAGTTGAAACTCCAGTACTTTGGCCACCTCATGCAAAGGTCCACCTCATTGGAAAAGACCCTAATGCTGGGAGGGACTGGGGGCAGGAGGAGAAGGGGATGACAGAGGATGAGATGGCTGGATGGCATCACCAACTCGATGGACATGAGTTTGGGTAAACACCGGGAGTTTGTGATGGACAGGGAGGCCTGGCGTGCTGCGATTCATGGTGTCGCAAAGAGTCGGACATGCCTGAGTGACTGTACTGAACTGACTAAACAAAGTGCATGCAGACTTGGTGGTCCCAGGCATACCTTGGTTGGCTAGATTTCCTAAGATTCTACTTTTAATTTCAAGTAACCATTATTGAAATATTTCTAAGATACCTAACATGCTTCCTCACCTCCAAGGATATTTTGTTGAATGTAACTTAAATTTTGAACACTAGCTTGAAGCCATCATAATAAACATCAGTCATTACTGGAAGCGACAGAGTTCAGTTCAGTTCAGTTACTAAGGCATGTCTGACTCTTTGTGACCCCAATAACTGCAGAATGGACTGCAACACGCCAGACTTTCTGGTCCATCACCAAGTCCCGGAGCTTACTCAAACTCATGTCCATAAAGTCAGTGATGACATCCAACAATCTCATCCTCCATCATCCCCTTCTCCTCCAGCCTTCAATCTTTCCCAGCATCAGGGTCTTTTCCAAAGAGTCAGTTCTTCTCATCAGGTGGCGAAAGTACTGAGGCTTCAACTTCAGCATCAGCCCCTCCAATGAATATTCAGGACCGATTTCCTATAGGATGGAAAGGTTGACTCTCCTTCCTGTCCAAGGGACATGCAAGAGTCTTCCACAACACCACAGTTCAAAACCATCAATTCTTCAGTGCTCGGCTTTTGTTATACTCCAACTCTACATCCATACATGCTACTGCTTCTGCTGCTGCTAAGTCGCTTCAGTCGTGTCCGACTCTGTGCAACCCCACAGACAGCAGCCCAACGAGGCTCCCCCGTCCCTGGTATTCTGCAGGCAAGAACACTGGAGTGGGTGGCCATTTCCTTCTCCAATGCATGAAAGTGAAAAGGGAAAGTGAAGTCGCTCAGTCATGTCCAACTATTAGCAACCCCATGGACTGCAGGCTCCTCTGTCCATGGGATTTTCCAGGCAAGAGTACTGGAGTGTGTTGCCATTGCCTTCTCCGCTCCATACATGACTACTGGAAAAATCATAGTTTTGACTAGATGAGCCTTTGTTGGCAAAGTGATGTCTCTGCTTTACAATATGCTGTCAAGGTTGGTCAAGAAGCAAGTGTCTTTTAGTTTCATGGCTGCAGTCACCTTCTACCGTGATTTTGGAGCCCCCCAAAATAAAGTTTCTCACTGTTTTCATTGTTTCCCCATCTATTTGCCATGAAGTGATGGGACAAGATGCCATGATCTTTGTTTTCTGAATGTTGAGTTTTAACCCAATTTTTTCACTCTTCTCTTTCACTTTCATCAAGTAGCTCTTTAGTCCTTCACTTTCTGTCATAAATGTGCTGTCATATGCATACCTGAGGTTACTGATACTTCTCCCGACAATCTTGATTCCAGGTGTGCTTCATCCCGCCCAACATTTCTAATGATGTACTCTGCAAATAAGTTAAATAAGCAGAGTGACAATATAGAGCCTTGACACACTCCTTTCCCAATCTGAAACCAGTCTGTTGTTCCATGTCCAGTTCTAACTGTTCCTTCTTGACCTGTATACAGACTTCTCAGGAGACAGCTAAGGTGCCCTGATATTACCAGCTCTTTATGAATTTTCCAGTTTGTTGTGATCTACACAGTCAAAGGTTCTCGTGTAGTCAATAAAGCAGAAGGAGATGTTTTTCTGGAAGTCTTCTGCTTTTTCAATGATCCAACAGATGTTGGCAATTTGATCTCTGGTCGCTCTGCCTTTTCTAAAACCAGCCTGAACATCTGGGAGTTCACAGTTCACATACTGTTGAAGCCTGGCTTTGAGAATTTTGAGCATTACTTTGCTAGCATGGGAGATGAGTGCAATTGTGCAATAGTTGGAGCATTCTTTGGCAATGACATTCTTTGGGACTGAAATGAAAACTGACCTTTCCAGTCCTGTGGCCACTGCCGAGTTCCCCAAATTTGCTGGCATATTGAGTGCAGCACTTTCACAGCATCATCTTTTAGGATTTGGAATTCCATCACCTTCAGTAGATTTTTTCTCCAGTAACACTTCCTAAGGCCCACTTGACTTTGCATTCCAGGATTTTTGGCTCTAGGTGAGTGATCACACCATCGTGGTTATCTGGTGAAGATCATTTTTGTATAGTTCTTTTGTGTATTCCTGCCACCTCTTCTTAATATGTTCTGCTTCTGTTAGGTCCATATTGTTTCTGTCCTTTCTTATGCCCATCTTTGAAGGAAATGTTCCCTTGGTATCTCTAGTTTTCTTGGAGAGATCTCTAGTCTTTCCCATTCTATGTTTTCCTCTATTTCTTTGCACTGATCATTGAGGAAGGCTTTCTTATCTCTCCTTGCTATTCTTTGGAACTCTGAATTCAAATGGGTATATATTTCCTTTTCTCCTTTGCCTTTAGCTTCTCTTCTTTTCTCAGTCTTTTGTAAGGCCTCCTCAGACAGCCACATTGCCTTTTTGCATTTCTTTTTCTTGGGGATGGTCTTGATCTCTGCCTCCTGTACAATGTCATGAACCTCCATCAATAGTTCTTCAAGCACTCTATCAGATCTAATCTCTTGAATCTATTTGTCACCTCCACTGTATAATTGTTAGGGATTTGATATAAGTCATACCTGAATGGTCAAGTGGTTTTCCCTACTTTCTTCAATTTAAGTCTGAATTTGGCAATAAGGGGTTCATTGATCTGAGCCACAGTCAGCTCCCGGTCTTGTTTTTATTGACTGTACAGAGCTTCCCCGTCTATGGCTGCAAAGAATATAATCAGTCTAACTTTGGTATTGATCATCTGCTGATCTCCACGTTTAGAGTCTTCTCTTGTGTTATTGGAAGATGGTGTTTGCTATGACCAGTGTGTTGTCTTGGCAAAACTCTATTAGCCTTTGCCCTGCTTCCTTCTATGCTCCAATGCCAAATTTGCCTGTTACCCCAGGTATCTCTGGACTTCCAACTTTTACATTCCACTCCCCTATAATGAAAAAGACATCTTTTTTGGGTGTTAGTTCTAGAAGGTCTTGAAGGTCTTCATAGAACTGTTCAACTTCAGCTTCTTCAGCATTATTGGCTGGGGCATAGACTTAGATTACTGTGATACTGAATGGTTTGCCTTGGAAATGAACTGAGACCATTCTGATGTTTTCGAGATTGCACCCAAGTACTGCATTTTGGACTCCTGTTGACTATAAGGGCTACTCCATTTCTTCTAAGTGATTCTTGCCCACAGTAGTAGATATAATGTTCATCTGAGTTAAATTCACCCATTCCAGTCCATTTTAGTTCACTGATTCCTAAAAGGTTGATGTTCACTCTTGCCCTTTCCTGTTGGACCACTTCCAATTTACCTTGATTCATGGCCCTAACTGGAGAAGGAAATGGCAACCCACTTCAGTATTCTTGCCTAGAGAATCCTGTGGACAGAGGAGCCTGGTGGGCTGCTGCCCATAGGGTTGCACAGAGTCGGACAGGACTGAAGCA